>NC_092831.1:18265000-18565000 GCF_039878825.1 Excalfactoria chinensis
GTTAGCAGAACCACACATGTTGCCAAAGACTCCAGCTGCCTTCTTTTAGTCATTTTCCAAGCAATACATACACTCAAAACATTCTGATTTATCAGCCAGAGCCTGAATGCTAATGTGTAGAACAAACCATTATATATTTATTGTAAATAACTGTGTCCACACAGGTATGCACATAGGCTTCCACATGGACACAAATTATGTTTTAATCCATCCTGCTAGAAAGTAGAGTATATTAGATCATAGAGAACAGCAGAGTAGACACAAAAGGGCTGGAGCTTGGCTGGTCTGCCTTATGCAGCCTGCTCAGGGTCCATCTTCCATTTATTTTGGAGGAATCTCCTCAGTGCATTTTAAGCAGCTGGAAGTCAGCACTACATATCTTGTTCAGCTAGAAACAAATTTGAATTTTTAAAGTCTTTGAATTCTAACCTCTTAGTCAAATGGTTCTAAAAATACCTGACAGTGCCATTTGCATGTGGGTCCACATGTTTCTCTTTGTATGACTGGAGCTGCTTTATACAACGTTTTTATATCACGTTCCCTTAAAAATCTTGCTTGTCCTGGAGCTCAGAAGAAAGAAGTACAGCTTCATTTAAAAATATCATAAACTTGCTACTGATATTCAAATTACAAAATGGTGTTCATAACTTAAACTGTTAAGTTCTGTGAGTACCGTCAATAGATTTAAACAAACTCTTTTCACTTGAGTATGAAGTGGACAGATGTGACACAAAGGTTGGTCCCAGTCTCAAAGCAAAGCATATCTCATGAAGCTGAGTCCCACATTTGATGAAAGAACTCTCCAAATTCACAGAAGCTTAAAAATATCTGTACTATATAGATAGATATTGATATCTATACTCCTGAAATCAATGGGACTCCAGGAGAAAAAGCTATCCTTGCTTGGTGTAGTAGAGATGAATCAGTTAATCTGTCTAAAACAAACTTTCATTAGGTGCTACAAAAATAGGTATTACTTATCTACTTATCTTCAAGTATTTTCTAAAAACTTCTATATGCAAACCTTCTGACAGACCAGCATTCACTTGTGATCAGCTGTCACATCTTTAACATTTGATGTATTCTTGAGTATTTCTGGAAGCAGTATGATTTAAACCTTTAGTAGCCACCTGGAGCTATACAATGGGAGTTCATTACCTTAAAGAAATCCAGATAATCTCTTATGAAAACATTCTTCCTGGATGCAAATCAAAGAAGACTTTAAGAGGGGTTAGAAATCTAGAAACTTGGCTATTCAGTCTCTTTTATATTTCTGGTTCTGAGTAATGCTTTCACTTCTGATCGTGTGAAAATAAATAACACTGTATATTTCCATGAGATCAGTACAGATGCATTCTTATCGTTCAGTGCAGATTGTCTGACATTCTGCTGAAGATGTAGTTGCTGAATCATCATTGCCTGTTCATTGTGACTAAATCCCTATTACCTTTTGAAAAACATGACTCATTTTAAAGAGCAAAAAAGGATTTATTATTGTTACAGCTTCTTGGCCTAAGTGGCTATCTCATGCCTGAGACTGAGACTCTGCAGACTGTGACTCTGCAGACTGTTTCTGTTGGAAAAGATGTTGATGATAATAGCAGGGGATCTCTGAAGAAAATGTATGAAGATCTGATTTTGAGCTTATAGGAGAATCTGAGCAACAATACTGGCTTTTGCTTGTAGCATCACTAGGTTTCAGTTCTAAACGTATGGATTTTTTTTTCTAGCAATCATTCTGCTGCTTCTATTTCAGGCTGTATTTCATGTTCTCCTACTCTTTTGGTTTTGTTTCTTATATTTCTCTTGTTCCTCCCTTACAAAGACAGATACATATTTCCAGAAATAATTTCTTCCAGGTGTTTAAAATCACTGTTATCTCATACGTAGATTTGAGTTTGTTTGCACTGTTAATTCAAGTGTCTCTCTCTTTTTTTTTTTTTTTTAAATTTACCTAGAATTTGTTTCAGTAGTTTAACTTAACTTGACAAATGTATGCTACATATTCTGTTGCATATTGGACAAAATGGGCATGGTGCCTTTAAGTATCATCTGGACCACCAGCTCAAAATTAACATCACAAAAATTCAGTAGCTGTCTTCTGTTTCAGATGTTGTGCCTTATCATTCCGTCCATACCAGAGACCCTGCTATAACATCAGATTCTTTTTGTCCTATATGCATGTTTCAGATTTATCTAACATGTCTATTAATAGTCTCTTCTCTGTGCACTGACTACCTACCTGCATAAAACTTTACAATATATACTTTCAAAAACATCAGTTCTGGACTCAAAGCATAGAAAGGAGAAAAATTATGATTGGGACTCCTCAAGTTACAGGACTGAAGAGGGCTTGTGTAAGGCCAAACATTAGACAGCAATATCTACAAACCGAAGAGGTTATGCAGATCTAACTAATCAAACCCTCTGCTTTATGTCCATTCTGACTTCTGCATTGGCTTAGGTGTTTTGCCATACTGCATGCTGATGAGTACATCCACAAGGAGTTAAAACATTCCTTTGATATTCTTAGATAAGAAACAAAGTTCATGTTCTGAATCCCTTGAATGAACAGCTGAAGGTCCCAAAAGACAACCTCCTGACAGCTTTCCCCTATTTCCCTTGCTATCTTTTACAGATTTTCCCCTCCATGTTTCTTCTTATGTCACTATCTACATCTTCTCTTATCCCTTTGCTTAGATCTACCTGAGTTGGAAACAAACACTAACTCCAACTGTAGTCTGGCCTGTCTCCTTTCCAAGCTTCCACTAAGCTCTAATTACCATTCTAGTCTCTGACTCTATCACTGAATAATCTATAAAGCATCCAAAGCATCTCTTGATTCTTCCTACCCTGCTTCACACGACTGCCACAAGCATATGCATTCTTCAACACTCTGCCTCACTTGCTGTGTGCGTGCGCCTTTGTTTCACTTAAAAGGAGACAGAAAGTTGCTCCAAAGATGACCAAGTTTAGATAACTATGCTTTTGTTTCCCAGCAGGTTGGGAGGCCGGGACTTGACTGTGGGAATCACAGAGCAGAAAAATACACAGTACTGGTATTTTAAGATGAGACAGTTTGGCCAGACAGTGGCCGTTTCCTTTTTTTTTTTTTTCTGGCCATGACTCAGACTAAGCCAGAACTGCAGAACGTGTGATGGAAATTGCAAACCCAATGGCTACAGGCCAGTTAAATTGGTAACATAGTCAGAGAGAACACCCCACTTGTCTAAGGCAGATCTATTCTTTGCAAAGTCTTTCTGTGTTTTGTATGGTAATAAGAATAAAATCCAGAAAAAAAAAGCTTTTCTAAATGGCCTCAAATCCACAATTTCCCAGCATAGATGAGATTCTGCTGGACAGTAGCAGTATTTTTGGGCAAAATGATATTGAAGCTAACACAATGTTGATTGCTCTCTCCCTCACCCCTTCACATCCTCTGTTCAGCAGCCTGTAATTCTAGCACAGGTAAACCCCATTCTCAGTGGGATTTTCACCCGAAGATTTCATAACAGTGGTTTTGCAAGGCACATTCATAGCAAACAAGTTCCAGCCATTCCTCCTCTCTACTGCAGAGCAATTGTGTTACAGTGAAAAGCTTTTAACTACAAATCTGACTGAATTGCTCAACTCCCCCAAGAGACATTCCTGAAACATGAATTTCAGTCTGGCATGCTGAACACACTGTTCCTGAAACTGCTGCAACTGCTGACCAGAGCCTCTGTAGTAAGAGAGCATTTTAAGGCAGCAGTAGCAAGGTGAGCCTGAGAGGGTATGGGAGAGAACAATACTGCTAAGTGGCACAGGTTAAAACCCTCAGCACATAGCTCTTCTTAAATCTAAGATACAACAGCAATCCTATATACAAAAGCACCATTTGCTGACTACAGTTTCCTAACTGCATCACTGTTCTGCTAATCAGAAAAAAAGTATAAGAAGGACACTTTAACTTTTCAGGTTAATTTAAAATATTAAAAAAAAAAATTAAGTTCCATCCTGTCCTATAATATTGACAATGATGATCAATTTGGCATCAAAGATCGCCTATCTGAACCATGTTGAGTTCATACATTCACTTAATGAACATAAGCATGAGAAGATGCTTATGGAGTGTCTGTCATAGTTTTTATTCACTGTCATCAATCACGGTGTTGGCACTAAGCTCCTGAAATTGCTATTCTCTGTCCAGTGGAATTAAAAAGGTCTTTTTGAAAGTCCTATTTTTCTTCCAGAAAATAATATTATTCACTTATTTGAGACTATAAGGAAAGGACACGTCTCATTCTTTTGATGGATATTGATTTCTATCAGCTTTTTATCTGATGCCAATTAATAAATTCCCATTGTTCTTTCCCAAACTGAATATACTAAATAGAAATTAGCATTTAAAGTTCTATTAGCACAAGTTATGAGGCCCTGTGCTTCTCAGAACCTCTTTCCCTGCCCTCCTAAGAAAGCAGTTCTGGCAAACCACAGCAAATTGTGTAACGCTTTCTTATTCTCTCCTATGTACCAGAATATGTGCGATGAATCTTCTTTTCAGAAAGTGGTAGGCGCAATTCTAAACAAACTAATAGGAGACAATACATAATAAGGTGATTCATATCTCTTTGCTCAGCAGACTGAGAAGGAAAACAAAAGGTTTCCAAAGTCTTATGACACACACAGCCAATACCCTTCATTTCTGAGGATATTTCAAGGAACAGCAATGCCTGAGAAAATTCCTTGAACTGTTTAACAGCTTCACATAATCAATTATAAGGACACTCAGGACTGAGTATTGTTCAGACAAGCAAAACGTTCTAAAGTACAGGACTTTGAGGCTGTACTGGAAGATAAATGGAGGGATAGGAACAATTTCAGGGCACTTACCCATCATTGTAGAGTGTTCATCCAAGCTCATAGGAACACAGGCATCCCAACAAGCTGAAAGAGAAAATAGAGGATGTGACAATTTGAAACTGGAATCCACAAAAAGAGTAACTGAAATACAGAATAATAAAGGGTCAAGCAATAGAGCCAAAAGCATGGAAAATACTCTGAAATAATAAAAAAAATTCCATGTGAAAGAAATATATTTTTTATAGCTAGACTGAAATCAACTTAGAATGCTATAACTTTAGGAAACTATCAAAAGCATTCTTGGTTTTGTCATGGTACTGTAACTCAAGGAGTACTCCCATCTATCATCCTTGCAAAGAAGCATTAACACTACATGCATGTAGAAATGCACATAGTCTACTATGGCATTTTTATTTCATACTTTTCTCTGAGAATAAAGTCACACTTTATTTGCTATTTATTTCAAAAGACCTTCCAAGAACACAGCATAGGTCCTGTGAACAGGCTCATTTTGCACCATTTCTGTTTTGCATAGTCCTAAACAGCTGTCTTCTGAGGTACTGGGTGTAATCTTAACGTGGTCAGTTTAACTTCATCCTCACCCAGCTCAGCTGAGAGATTGGGCAGCACTCCTCCTAAGAGCTCTAACTTCCATGAGCAGGATGTCCTTCACATGTAGGCCAAAAAGTAGCATTTTATATAGTAGGGACTCAGGCTATGTGAGGTGTTGCTGCTTACAATTGCCAGGGGCTGAGAGTGTTTATTCATAAACTACTTAGGGCATGGAATTGTGTGTCAACACATCAAGAGCTCCAGAATGAAAAAAACCAAAAACAAACAAACAAAACAAAAAACACACAACTCTAAAGCTTAACACATAAAAGACAATTGGCATCAGAAATCAGATTTTTTTTAATTTTTTTTATTTTTATTATTATTATTATTATTTTTTTTTTACAAGAACAGGAGCTCCCAAAACTTTTATTGAATGGTCTAACAGGCATGAGAAATTGAAAAAGTGTATTTCTCCTTCCTCCCTCCTACTCTTTTCAAATAGGCTCAGGATATCAAGTACCCAGGTGCCAGGCTGTATCAGGAAATCTGCCAGATCTCATGTTTCTGCTGCTTTAAGCCAAGCAGAAGAGCCACCCACTTTTCCTCAAGACTGCTAATGATCAGAGGTACAGGCTGAGGGACATAAGCACACCCTGCCAGAAGGGATTGCTGCTGACCAGAAATGTGACTTTTGGTTGAATGAGGAACAGAACTTCTATTGGCCCTAAAGTAAGTCTCTGAAAAGCCTGAAACCAAAGGGGAAGACAACAGCCTGAGGAGGACACTAGGCTTATAATTCTCATTTGCAGTTTACAGTTCTGAAAGTACTTTGTCCTCTTGACAGGCCTTTCACCACACTCAGCCACAAAGCAGCCCATTTACTTTACTTTTATTGAAGCCTTTTATGCCTATAGGAACATTTAGCTCGTTAAGGTAGCCGATCCTAGTAACAATCAAGTTACATACCCATACAATGGCATGGACAAAAAGTAGTAAAGAGTTACTTGCACACACATGTAAGAAGCCAAGAAATGGGAAAAGTTACGGTGATAAACTGTACAGTCCATACAAATGTGATTAATATATAATAGGGGAAAGGCCTGTGTAAGGTTAATTACTATGCTTCAGGAACATGCATTATTCCAAAAGAAAACAGAATAGCTGAATGCCACTGGATGAGAGCTGATCAAAATACATGTAGGTCAGCACTAATGCTGTGAGATTGTTCCCAGAACCCAGGCTAGATCAGGTGTCTCATTCTGCTGTCCAGTCTCTTAAACAGCTCCTTATAAAAAATTAGTTAAATCTCTTTGTAATCAATAGGTTTTTTTAATTATTTTTTTTAATTTATTTTTTCAGTGAAACACAGAATTATACCTTTGTGATGATTCAAGTGATGCGTTACTAAATTAAGCACAGATAAAAGCCTGTATTTCGGGGATAGTGGTAATACTTATGAGACTGTCCTAAACTTCTAAGCCCCCCAAAAAACCTCCCTCAATTTTATGTCCAAAAAAAAAAAAAAAAAGTAACTGCAAAACTTGTTTTTTAACTTTTTTTCCCAATCATTCCTTATCTTGTTCTCCAAATGAAACTACTTAGGAAAAATCTTGTGCCTTATCACACAGCTATCAAACAGTTCTACTAATTTTTGTGGTAGAGATGAACTGGCTTCACATTGGCTTTTTAAAAAATATATATGTATAACATACTGTAGATCAGTAAAATAAAGCAGGCCAAGTAAATCTGGACAGTTAAAGTGGTGGTTGAGGGGGATGCAGATATCAGGTAAATTATATTTCCGAGTCATGAATAACTGAAGTGCTGTTTCTGTGTTGCTTGGATACAGTTTCTGTTTAGTTGGCAATAGAATTCACTGAAAATATTTTAACTTCTACTCCTGACAACTACAAGCATGTGTTCACATGTAATCTTAAACTAAATAGTGTTAAATACATAGCCAATATACCTCTTCACAAGTTAGCAATCAATAGTAAATGCCAAGTTGCAGAGTCAACACTGAACAATGCAACCATGTTCAACTTAATTGCAAGAAGTTCCCACTGGTTGGCCCATTTCTTTCTCTGTTAACACTGCTCTGCCACACACAGAGAAGACACAGCCAATTTGCTTGTCAGGCTGGCAGTCAGTCAGGTGGTACTAATGGCCTCACAAGGCAGGTGCTGACTTGAAACCAGTTTTAGACCCCTGTTCAGCCACCCCAGCTTACCAAAAAAGCGACTTCTCCTTCCAGCCATACAAATAAGAGCAACATGCAGAAACCTGGTAGATGACTAATGCTCACCAAGTGCTACAAGGTCTGCACTGAAGGAAATATGAAACCCCGTGATCCTTACTCAGAATAGTCAAACTGCATCTGCTCTGGAGCCCTGTGTGGTAAGAATGTGCCATGAACACATCTGGAGGAAAGGCATGGGATAGAGATTACTTCAATCTTGTTCATTTTGAGCTGCAAAATTGTCGTGGAAAGATATATATTCTTAATTCTACCAAGGAGAATCAAGAGATGAAGACAGTGTTGGATTTAGATTGAGCTAAAGCAGTCTGGTACACAAAAAGTTTGTTTATACTGCCAGCTGAACTAACTTAGTAATTCACAGTATCTGCAAAAACTCAACATCCAAATGGCACAAGTGGATCCACTGACAGCACGCGGGCAAAAACATTATCAGAAGGGATTGAATGACATATCATGTATCACATGTTGGCAGTACTCAAATATCCCTGGCATATTAAAAGTTCTGAGACCATTTCACAATTCAAAGAGTTGCATTCAGCACAGCAAAACTGTGTGATAATACTTTGAAAAGCAAAAGGGCTTAACCATTACATTTAAAATTTGTTGTAGCTTATCTTCAAAGATTACATTTGCCCTTTCATCTGTAAGCAGAAACAGTGAGACTGACTTGAACAGTCAGTGAACATATGACTTAGATAAACAATTGTAAAAAACATTCTCAAGCCTTCTTGTACTATAAATCAAATTTCACAGTTTTGCATAATGAAATTATGACCTTATAAGCCATGATAAACACAGAATATTTACTTAAAAATATTTAGCCAGCAGTGGAAGCTCCGAAACATCAATCACCACTACAGGTAACAGCAGATTAATCGGTGGCTGGTCAAGTCTTCTACAGGTAAACTTGGTATATTCACCACAGGGAACCATTATTAAAGATACATTAAAAACACCAATGAAGAACACCACCAATTGCTCCTTTTAGAAAGTGAGTCATTCCAAATCAAAGTCAGTACTCCTGAAGCCATGTTTTTATACCCACATTGCAGGATGCATGAAATCTCCCATACATTTCTCATCTTGAATATAGTATGTTTCTTCTACTACTCTGAATACACAAGAAGTCTTATAAAGAAAATTGTTAAAGGGCAAGTATGCAGTATAGAGAATACTAAGGATTCACCATGATTGTTCAGTTTTGCTATTTCTTAACCTGCTGGTTGGTGAATTTATTTTATTTTCCGTTGGCCTCCTTAGAACTACCAGTCATGAAGTGATAATCATTGTGTGCCACCTTTACAGAAAGGGGCTGTAGCTGGAGATCACTGCTTTGTCTGTTGAGCAGTTTTGTTTTTGTTTTTTAGGAAATTATTTTGGTTTCTAATAGTATGCCTGCAACCACTGACAAGAAGTTAATTTACTGTCTCTAGTACCTTTTAGGTTTGGCTCTTATAAATTGGAAAATAGCGGCAAACTTCTCATTGCTATTTTTCAAACCCAAGTTTAGAGCGATAATACAATACCACCTGAAAATAAATTACAGAAGGAATAGGGAAAAATCCATGATGACAAGAAGACTACAGCATATGTACACTTGATTGTCCTGTTCCACTGAAATCCAAGAAAATCTACAAGACTAATGCTATAAATGTATAAGTATTTTCAGAAAAGAACACTGAATGTAAATTGGTTTGTCTTATTTTAAAAATGATGTCAGATCTTTCTTGACACTGTTTAGAATAATAAAGTAACCATGTTTGGCTTTGAATAATCTACGAGTGTTCTCCATTTTTCTCATTTTCCTCTTATTTTTAGAAGTGTAGTCTCATATTGAAAGACTTTCTAATCCTAGTGCTGGAGGTAGGAGGGAAGGTTGTTATTTATTTTTTCCTCCAGTAATTAGCAACTCATATTTTCCTGCTGACAGCCAAGCCTCCCTTACCTCCAACAAATTATTGTTCAGTGACATGTGAGCCAATAGCTGTATTCAGCCTCACAAGAAGTCTGATTTAATTTTACCTAATTTCTCCATTCTAAGGAGATTTGCTATTTTTATTAGAAACTGAAAAAGCCTGGTTTCACAAATGAAGGGAGCTATTTTCAGATACTTTGTTTTGAAGAGGATTTCTGGAATTCTCAAAATAAGCTTTCCAACACATTTCCCAGTCAGATGGTCTTTCCATTTCTGTTTTGATACATAGTTGTACAGTTCACTTAAAAGTATTTATTCATCTGTCTAAAGCCAAATTTAATTATATTCATAGAGTGAAGAATAAAGGCATGGGCCATGCACACTGGTGAATTCAATTCACTTTGCAAATTGTTTTTATGGTAATGTTAGAGAAGGTAGTACATACTTTGCAGTAGCAGGGACAGGGAGAACAGTTCTGTTCCCTGCAGTGGAATATTAAACAGAAAAAACATTCAGAAAAAGAATATAATATTTCTACAAAGCAGCACTAGGGTCACTTAGCTGATAAGGTCACTTGGATGGTAAGGTTACTTGACTACACTCCTGAACTCATTCACATTCAGATCCCTTTTTATGTGAGTTATGAAAAATCTGAAAAGCTGTTGTTAGGACTACACAGAAACCCTAGTTTGTGTACCACAAAGAAATGAGAGGTTTCACTTAAAAATGAAATTAGAACAATAAGAATTCCTAAAACAAAATGCGATAGCTTAAATTTCTAAACCAAGACACAGTAAAGATTTAAAGAAACCAGAATGAAAGTATTAGAAGACACACAAATCTCATAAGCTTCTTGCACTACCAAATGAATCATGAAAACAGTACTTCCAAATCCCTTTTGTATAGCATTTTATAATTGAGGTGTCTTCTAAGGCGTAACATATTCTGCCAGAAAACAAGCATAATTTTCCTAAGTTGTGCTTTCAAAAAATTGAAAATGTAGAGCACATTAGAAAATAACACTAGGTAAACTGATTTCATGTTTTAGCAGTTGCAAGTGCAAAAACCCCATGTAACTGTACAATTTGTATCTAGGACATTAACTACCTTCAAGAGATTTTCAGTAGTACAAAAGCGCTGGCAGTTTCTGTACCTACAAAGTAAATGCGTTCATATTTCTTGTATTCAGCAGCTTTAGGGTGCTGATTTACAGATTCCATTTCACTTTTTTCAAAGACTTTAAATAACATCCTATGGATAAACTTACTTGACCAAAATTAAGGATTCTGTACTTGTGCTTGCTAGGAATATATAACAGGTGTGTGAATGTAAATAACTCCAGGACAGAAGGCTGATTGCTTGCTGGAGACTTTTTTTTTTTTTAATGCTGACTCTACTAGTACACAGTTAGTACACAGCTTATAAAGGTGGAAGTTACTCAGTAACTGAATGACATACTGTCTTTTACAATCACCACCTTGTAAGTAATTAAGGTTGCTACTCCAGACCCAAGACTGGAATTCATATGTGCTTGAAGCATTAATATCAGAACTCCAGCATGCCTCCAAAACAAGCTGCAATTATAACATCTGTGGAGATGTACATCTTGATCTAGATATTAAACACTTTGCGTAAAAACCAAATAAAATTAAGCTAATACCTGAAAATGAGCGAGTGAGAAATTAGTGCAACACTAATGTTGTAAAATAATGTAATATAATAATTTTGTACAGGTTTCATCCTGCATCACAGTGTGCCTCTTTTCCTTCTTCAGCACCCTTTAAGCAACATGCAGCATTTTAAAGAGATCAGGCAAGAAATCCAGAGCTAGGACTCTATTTCCATAGCACTCACAAAAGGCTGCTGTAAGGCAAACATGAAATGCCAAGTTATCACAATCGATGCCTCTTTTCCTACTGAAAAGGCTCTTTCCATATTCTCATACAGTAAACTCTAAGGAAAAGCACATAAAAGAATTTTCTTTTTACGGTATTCCTTTGGCATGGCTAAGAAGAATTTAAAGTACAGCAGATATGTTTCTACCATACAATGGAAATGAAATCTTTCATAACATCTGTTTAAATATTTTTATTTCAATCCACACATTGCTATAATTGGATTGTGGTATGTTATCCTTAGTCTTTTCTCCCGGAGAAAAAGTAGCCCTATGTGAATTTCAAGCACTGAAACATTATACAAGACTACAATTAGATGACATGTTTTTTTTTGTTTTGTTTTTTCTTGGCTTATAGTGAGCAAAACTAAAAATGTCTTTCAAAAAAAAAAAAAAAAAAAAAAAAGAAGAAAAAGAAAAGAAAAAGGAAGTTGTTACAAATCACATATTTCCCTAGTTTGTCTCCAGTGTTTTTGGTGGATTTGCATAATACATTCTCAATAGAAGGATACTATTACCTCATTGAGAGAGGGAAAAGCCTAGAAAAAATTCATTCCTCTGCCAAGGTGAAATGAGGAGGGCTAGTGAGAGGCAGTGTGTGCTTATGCAGTGTAAATCCCTCACTTCTGAGAAACCTCACCTTAAAACTTAAAGCATTTTACAAGAGCTGCTCCAAAAGTAATGCCTCCTATTTTATTACATTGGCCTGTAAAGGCAGAGGCAGATGTTAGTGGCGTGGCAGTAGACGTTGAAGCTTCCTGTCAATATTCTGATTGCAGCAGAGTAGCACTCTGACAAAATGGTGACAGACATGGGGGAAAAAAGTGTAATACTAAGTTTAAAAATACTCCTATGCACACTGGATTCGCCCTAGAAAAGACTTCAGTGTCAAAGACATCAAAATTTAAAAAAGCCTCCAAACTTCTTAATGACATTGTTCAGGAACCATGGTTTGTTAGCCAGCCTTTGCCAAACTAGTAAGCATTTGAGGGTCTAAGGAAATGCAGCTTTAGTCAACAAAAACAGAACAAGAAAGCTAAAAATAAAAAGGGTCAGAAAATGTTAGAATGGAAAAATCCCCTGACTTTTCAGAGTTAAGTTGCAGATACTGAGGGATAATACAGGCTGTCAGTAACTGTATAATTTTATCACTTCTCATTCCCTCTACAGGAACAATTCCAAATACCTTATAGTTGATGAGACATGAGGCCAATGAGAAGGTGCTTCCTCACTGTGTTTCTTAGCTACTCCTGGAAGCCTTACTTCTGCTTAAAGTCTAAGACTACTTTGTTCCCACTACTTCCCCAATAGTAACTTCATTTCCCTTTATCTACATGGAATTTCCTAAATGAGATTCTGCTTTATTGTCCTTGAGAAATTCAGATCCTGTGCAAACTTGGATTCAGTGAACTTCTGACCCAGCAATCTCTCTTCTTTCCAGTCTAGTGCTCACCTCTTACTCTTTTAGTGCTAGTCACTCATTTGCTTTCTGTCTTAGTGCTTTTGTTTGTCTACTCTTCCCATCTTACCCTTACAAAAGCAGCATTAGAAAAATAGGCACTTCAAGATGATTTAAAAGCTGCTGTCAAGCATGAATGTTGTTTATTTCAGGAGACAAGGCAGAATCTGAAAAGGGGAGTCCCATCAGGAAAAACCGAGAACACTGAAGACAACAGAAAACTCCTGTAAAGATTTGCTCTATGTTATGCACTTAAAGCTTTCAGATTTTTGTAGTTTTTCTTTAGAGCCAATATAATTCACACATGGAAAAATACTTCAAAATATTTACTGTATTTATGCTGGTGCTGTGTGATTATCATTTTTCATCTATCTAGGTTCTTCGCACACAGGTAGCATCTCATGATTGCTGTTTGACCACAGGGCTGCTATAGCTGTTACTCAGCTCAACATCACACTTCTTAGCTATCAATTGCCAACTATTGGTATCAGCCAGAACTCAGCCCACCGCCATGGTAGTTTTTTCCCCACTTACCAACTCGCTCACTTTTGTTTCTTAGACAGAATAAATTATTAGGGCTGTCTATGATTTATTCAGCCCATTCTTTAGCCACTTGCCCTAACTTATTTGCAACAGAATTTATCGTAAGGCACATTCAGAAAACTCTGAAAATACAACTATAAACATTACATAAATCTGAGGAACAATTTACCACACAAATGAGTGTATTTGTCTTTTATTTGCCTAATTCCATAATTTGTTTTCATGGGTGTGCATTAGTGCCCCCATCTGGATCTCAGAAAAACAGAAAAAGCCCACAGTGCTGCAAACCAATTGTTGCAGTAACAATGTTTACTGTAAAGAACAGTATAGCTGCATGGAAGTGTCTCAAAATATAACATATACATGTTTACTGTCACGTCCAGAGACAAAGTCCTTGACCTATAACTGGTTACACTGCACAATATAAAGCACTGAATGCTTTCATTAGTCATGTGAAACTAATTATGCTCCTGTTCTTAGAGTTGTGTAGAACACTGGTGTAAATGAAAAAGATAGGGATTACCTGAAAAGTACAGCCTCAGACTTGCAGAACATCCTTAACTCTCACTGAAAGAATTTATGGAATTAGTACTCACACCAGAAATCACTGGCAAGTTATACCTGAGCTCACTTTACCAAACTGGACCCATGCTCATTTATCTTCTTGACTGAAAGAAATCATGGAAAACCAGAACTTACAGAACACACTAAAGATTTATTTATTTATAAACACAGCAGATCATGCCATTATTTCATGTAAAGGCTAGTTAAATACTCCCACTTTGTAGAACTCTTCAATAAGGCTTGTTAGGAGAGTTTGTTTTGTGATGCTGATAACATTTTACACATTTCAGTTTCACAAGCAAGGAATCAATAGCACATGGAAGACTGCGTGCTTCTGTCTTAAAAAAAGGCATTGAGAGAAATACAGCTAGAGAGGGAAGATTGTGTAAATCCCATGTGAAGATTTGAGATTTGCTAAGCATTTTAGTACTGCAGCCCTTCTTCCCTTAAAAAGCTCTTAATTCTAAGGAGAGGTGTGGCAGATTTTCTGTGTGGCTGCTCAGCTAAATAAAAGCCTCTATTGCTGGGACTGTCTAAAAATCATAGAGGAAGCCACAGAAACTGTAGTCAACAGATTTCATATCATGTCTTATGAATAATACAGGGATAAACAGACAAATCTGAACACTGCATCAAATGACATTTAAGTACCTAAGCATTAATTTAAAACAACAGTTGTTAAAGTAATGAAATATTTTTAATTTCTGGAACTGATTGCTAGGAGAAGTGAGGAATATATTCCAGGCAAAATAGATTTCCTACAGCTATCAAGTAAGGTTAAATTTAATTTATTTAGCCTGGAAAAAACAATATTATTAAAAATAAAGGAACTAAGGGTCTTCTATACATTAGAAATTTTTTGAGCTACCATCCATGAGAAGACAGTAATGCACGTAACTTCCCAGTGCTTACTTTGCTCCTAGGAATTCTCAGACTCTCTCTCAAATTCTACCCAGTAAAATGATAAAAACTAGTTACTCAAAACAATCTATAATAGCTTAATGACTCTGATAGCAGCTGCAGTTAATTTAGGGGCAGGCCATGAGTTAGTGCTATCCTTGCTCAAGACTGTATTCATGTCTGTCTAGCCAAGAGCACAGATGTTAAGTTGTGAAGAAAGAACTCAGACCAAGCACTTATAATTGCATTCATTGTTTCTGGCAACTGCAGAGTATTTTCCTGATATACTTATCATGAAATTCCTTATGTTGTCCTGAGCTGCGCATACAAAGTTCTGGTTAAAGCCACTGTGTTGATACATTTGTCCATCTAAACACTAATAAATTAAAGGAACATTTTGGTAAAGTATTGCATTTTCAAAACACTACTCTTCACCAGCTAATTAATCTTCACAATACTTTTGTGAGGAAATAGAATTTATTTCTGTAAACTCTCCCCCCCCCCCCGCCCCCAAGAAATTATAGGTTCAGATTCTGCCTCACCCTCCCAGCCCAACTATCTAGATCTTGTTATGAATAGGGAAGTGTACTAAGCCAAAAAGAGCCAGTAAGTCCCCTTCTCATTCAGTTTTGTAAGACTGGAAAAAATTCAATTAAAAAACAAAACACCAGAGGACTTCCCTATTAAAAACAACAACAACAAAAAAAGCTAGTAAAGAAAAAAAAAGGAAAGTTATACATATCTATAATCTTGTCAACAATAATAATTTGAAGCATGTCTTACTGTATGGTTTTGTCAAATATTTTTGGTGTACATCTCAGGATATGTGCTCAGATTTCAAGCATGCAGATCAAATGAGAATCTGTTCAAAATACCAGTCCATAAAACAGGCTTAAATAGCAGCCATCAAACAGAAGAATGCTTAAAGCATTTCTATGCAACATGTTGCTAAAACAAGCAAGGTAATGATACAGTGAGTGCTGCATCGTGTTTTATTAGTGAGAAATGGTATCACAAGCTTTCTGTAATTCATGCTACAAGTTCTAGCAAGTGCTATTTAAAGGAGTAAAAAACTAATGCAGCCCTCCCTGTGATGGATCTTACTATGCTATGAATAACACTTATAGTTCTGGCCCTGCTAAAGACAACTGCAAACTGCCAATCAGCTTTGAGGAGCCATGAATATGTTCTTCACCAATTCACTTAAACATTACCTCAGCTCTGTTTTCTCCACCTCGAACCCATGCTTGAGCTATGCCTGCAACACAGACACTATTTTCTTCCTAGTATCTCACATATCTGTTTTCTTGCCACCACAATGAGACCTTTTCTGAAATACCATGATAGAGCTACTATAAGATGCATGCCAGCAGGGTTTACTGAATGATAGGCAAAGGGGAAAGGTGCCATGATATTTACAAAGAAGAAAACTGAATAGCTGTCTTAAGTCAGCAAGGAGAACAAATGCAAGAAAGACAAAGAATAGTACAGGAAATTCACTTGGAAAGGAAGTCCTTACATGAAGAGTGAAAAAAAAAAAAAAAAAAAAAAAGCCTTTGCTTTGTCTTTGTGTGGTTTGTTGAAGGACTGGCACAGGAGAAAAGAAACAGTACATTGGCTGTTGACTTGACAGTTTTAATATATGCATCAATTTTGACTTCGTACATCACATCTTATGTAGCCATCATAGGATACAAATACCTGAAGGAATCATATGTAGGTATCTCTGTTATTACCCCACTAAATGCAGATTACTTCTGTCATGACAACTTCTTTGAAGTCAGTGTGTGCAACATTTTTACAAACGAGAATACATCTTCATTCTTATAACCTTAGTTATACAAAACTAATGGATTATAAATCTGCATGTAGTTCTGTTAGCTACATCCTTACATTTACATCCAGGACCTATTTGATACATGACGCTTAAAATCTGTTTGATGTAGAATTTACTTGCTTACTCTAGGCTTATTCCAATTAACTCAGCTTCTGTATAGCAATATAAAACATGTTTACAATTAACTTGGGTATCCAACTTGAGATTCCTCTAGAGAAACCAATACTTGACTACTTCAAAACTTAGAGCCAGCCTTCTCTTATCATTTTCCAGATGTATCTTAAAAACACAAGAATATGGCCAATACCTTGTGCTATCTATCGGATTCAGTCTAATCAGACTGAATTAGAAGAGCCCTGAAGCTGAGCATTACTCTGTCTGACATCAGAATCAGAAGAGTACATTGGTAGCAGAAATCCTGCTTGTTTCCATAGTTTCTCTTTTAAACATGTAGGGAAATGCAACAGCAAATAACCAGTTCTAAATTAACATACTCCCCCCAGGTGCTTACCTGACCCAAGGAACTCAGCACCCAGAATAACACCAAAAGGAAGAATCTCTAGGAAGAGATCCTTCCCTTGTAGCAGCAGCCCTTAAATGAGGCACCAGGAGGGGTGGAATTTGGTTCTGTCCCTTCTGGTTGCACAGGTGAATTGCTTTCACCTGTGATCCCAGGGCTGGCTCTGCCCCTTCACCAGGCTCTCAGTGATTGGTTCAGGCCATGACTTAGTAATTCCCATACAAAAGAAAAATGTCCAGAACTGATGATTGAGCTTTTGGGGATTCTGTGTGAGTTTCCTCTGTAATGAAATAGTATTGGTTTGCTAGTTGCTTTTATTGGCAGAAAATGAACTCCTACTGTATTAAAACAGTAATTTCATTAGTACACAGTATTATACATATAATCCCAAACTACAATAGTAAATATGGCAAACCTTACTTTTCTTAGTTTTAAGTGTTACTGCAGTTGCTTGAAACTTCCTAAAGTTTGTGATCAAATCACTAGTGTATAGATTTCAGTCCTCATTTCTAGCCCTCTTCTGTACTCTGTTACTGTGTAATGCGCATCTTAATAAGCAAATACATTTAGCACCTTTTTTATATTTTATTTTTCCAAGTTTTAATAACTATTGCTTACTCTTTTAGATCACGTTTTTCATAGCAGGTCCCTGTTTGGGAGTGTTTATTTTTTTTAGGTTAGATTTTAACAAGAGCTCTTTGGCTGTATTTGAGTAAAAAAAAAAAAAAAAAAAGCAAGAGACTGAGTATTTGTATTGACAAGCAAGAGCAAAGAAATAGTCAAGATATGAACTGCATTATGTGTCATAATGCACAAAACAGTTTGAACCCCATGTTTTCTGACTCTCAGTACTGAAGGACAACTTGAAGGCTGGCAGATTTCTGGTTTTCTGCACAGCCCCTTGTACAATGTGGAAAGTTAAGAAGTTTAAAGGCCATTTCATCTTTCAGATGGCAAATTTCCATTTCTCAGCAGCAATCTGCTTCAGAAGCAGCTGCCATCCCAAATATTTGGCTACATAATCACGCCTAAAAAATCAGATTGCATGAAGTCCCATTAGCCTTCTGTTTCATCAGGAGAAATTAAATCTGAAACATTATTGTGGAGTCCCATTACTGCTAAAAAGAAGGAGCTATTTCTGAAAAATGTATTTTCATTACACCAGTCATTTTAATGATGTACAGTCCTTCATGTTTTCTGAAGTGAAACTTTGCACAACATACAGGGAGATACAGGTGAGACCGAGCATGAGTGCATTTTTGGACATTAACAATATCGGGTCTCAAATATTTTTTTCTATGAATGTGTAGCTTAGAAATGTAATGAAGAATGGGCACTATGAAGCACTCAGGGGAGTTACAGGCCTTAAACTAATGAACTGTGCTTCAACTTCTTCTAGCATTTGCTCTTACAGGTGAATGGGCACTTGACCTCATCAGCATCAGGCCGGTACTCTCAGATATGTTTTCTAGGCTAGTTATGGTCTGAGTTTTTCAAAGTCACAGAATATTCTTCACTGTCTGACTTGTCATTATATGTATACATAAACACACTATATATATATATGTATATATACATATACACACTGCTTATTTGGTACTTTCTGTTTCAGAACAGGTACTGAGCTGGGGTCAGGTTTCAGTAGTCAGGAGGTCTTAATGTTTCTGTGCAGTATAAAGATGGTTTGATCAATAAAGGCTGATGCTTGAATCAATCAAATATTTATTCTCTGTTTCATAAGTTTCTGTCATGTCTTAATCAGAAAGCCACACCATTATCCAAGTGCCAGAGGAATATTTGGGCTGTTCTGCTCTAATTGCTCTCCAACTGAGACACTTCCAAATGGAGTATAGATATACTCAAAATTCCTTGCTAACTGTCCTGTTAGCTAATTCCTTGCTAGCCTGTCCAGCTTGCACAGTCCATGAAATACTGAAGTCTTCCATTATTCCACAAAACAGTAGTTAGCTGAGCAGTGTCTGCCTGCTACATAGTGCCTGCCCACTTAGGTAGACAGCTGAGCAGTACCTTCTTTCTGTCTACATGATTCTATGATACACC
This sequence comes from Excalfactoria chinensis, assembly GCF_039878825.1. Lineage (NCBI taxonomy): Eukaryota > Metazoa > Chordata > Aves > Galliformes > Phasianidae > Excalfactoria > Excalfactoria chinensis. The sequence goes on from NC_092831.1 coordinate 18,284,351, forward strand.
GTGTTCCTTGAATCCAAAGCACTGGCAACTGCAGGGGGCTATCCAGGTGCAGGAAGGTTGCTTGGTCAAATGTTCATGAGCACAAATGCAGATTTTACTGGTTATATCCTAGGAGAATATTCCAAAGGACTTGTCTTGCTATACTCACATTATTTTCATCCAGCCATATGCTTACCTAGGAAATATCACTCCTTGATGATTTTTATGGAGGCCTAGCCTGTCCTCTAGCGGCTGGGTTTTAAACATTATGCGTGTATGAGAGAACTTTAAAGAGGTGGCTTAAAGGAACACTGAACAGATGCAGCACCTGTCATGAGCTTGCTGATTGAGCTCAGCTGTTGCTATGTACAAAACTACTGGTACTGGTATGTGTAATGCTGTTTGTGTCATTGAAACATTACCCAGGAGAAAAGATAAAAGGCCTTTAGCTAGGAGTGATTGCTGGGCTCTTTCAAAGGCCTGATGTCATTAAGGAGGACTGAGCATCTACTGCAGCCTAAGCTGGGTGGAGAGGGAAGAGGGCAGTAAGACCTGCCTTGTGTGATTGTTCTGGACAGAAAACTGTAATTATGTGGAATAACATGATGAATATTTTATAATGGAAGTACAAAAAGAGTGAGATTTATTGATTCATGTGTAATATATACAATATGATATAAATCATTAATTTGAGAATAAAGAGTTTTTTATATTTGAAGATCTTGTTCTTTTGGTTCCCAAAGACATGCTGAAAAATGAAAGTATCAATTTTCCACCTATAGATTGATTGCTCAGATGCAAGAATTTCTCACATTGTCCCCAGGGATTACAGCAAAGTAAGAGCTGCAGCTTTATCTCAGTGACTGGCAGTCTTCTCTATCCATCTGGCATGCATGCACTTTAATTATTTTAAAACAAAATTGGCTTTTGTGGCATTCTCTAAGCTCTGCCAATTTCTTGCCACATCCTTTCAGCACAAGGGATTTCTAGGTATGATTCCATAGATTATTTATTTCTTTTTCCATCATTTTGTTCAGTTCCCTGCCAGTAAAATTTGTTCCTGTTAAAGTGCTGAAGGAGCTGTGGCAGAAATGAAACAATTAAAGGCAGATGTGAAACGTAAAGTAGTGCATGCATGCAAGGAAATGACACTTGGTCCAGCAGACCAGAGGGCAGAGAAGATGCCCATGGAGAACTGTAGAAACTGCTAACATCAGTATCTGAATTAATCATTTGTGTCCCCGCTGTACAACAGAGAGAAGTTATAAGCCTGCAGGAAAGTACTTTTTGAGTGTTACTTTGCTCTCATCTGCATGTAACCCCAAACATCCTGCTGAGATTCATGTGACTTCCCATCCTTCTCCCATGCTACTCAAGGCAGGTTGTGTTGACTGTAAACCCCAGCTTAAGGTTATACACAAATTACATGGGAAGATACAACCTATATCTGGAAATATTTTGCAGAAAATACTTGACATAGAGCTTTGCAAATCCTGGCAGCCAGGGAGACCTGCCGCTCTGCATTTCTTCTTCCATTCATCATTCTTTAAGTCACATATGCACACCATCCTCAAAATGACTGCATTTTGGAGTCCACAGGAACACAACAGAAAGGGGTGAATGGCTCTTGCTGTACACCACACTCATCTCTCTTCTGCTGTGTGCCACGTTTCTTCTAGCTCTTAAATCCTATTCGGACCATATACATCCTGCTCCTTTTTCACCTGCAATAAACCAGAGCCTTTATTTCCATGGCAAATGACAGGATGAGCACTGCAGGGCTGCTCATTTTAACTAAACACCTTATATTTTCCCACCAACCCTGTCAAGGACGCCCCTGGCAAGGCAAGGGCGGGTGCTAGTAAATCAGGCTCGAGCTTGCCTACCGCGGAGCTCATAGAGGCTCCTCCTTTCACACCTGGCCTTCCTGTCCAGCCCCGGCCCGAGGGTCCCGCAGGGGTCCGCTGCCCGGCCCACTACCTGCCGCGCTGATGCGGCGGGGCCCTGGGCGAGCCCATCGTGCGGAGGAAGGGAGGGAGCAAGCGAGCTTGGGAGCGGCGGAGGACGGACCGAGCGACCGGCAGGGAGGGGGGAGCCGCCGCCGCCGCCGCCAGCCGGGTGTGCGGCGACCTGATCCCTGTCCAACATGGTCGCCGCTCACACCTCCCATTCTGCGTCCTCTGGCGAGTGGATCGCGTGCCTGGATAAAAGGTATCGGGCGCGTTCACAGGAGCGGCTGCAGGGGGATGCTGCGTGCGTGTAACCTGCCCCTGCGTGCATGTATGTATGTATGTGCGCGTTTGTGCGTGACGGTCCTTCCTGCTCCCATCAGGAGCTGCCTTACATAAGGAACGGGCAGGTGGAAAGCAAAATGCCCGGAGGAAGCAGAGCCGGGTGAGGGGGAAGGCAGAATGAAGGGCTCGGGATGCACCTGGCAGCCGAGGGAACGGGCAGCCCCCGGGGAGCCTCTCCGCGCCGCTGCTTGGAAAATGGTGCACGTGGTGGGGGAGAATGAACGCCAGGGAGGGGAAGGGGCACCGGGAACTGGGGCTGCCGGGCAGTGATGCTCCGTGCCCGCCATGGCGGGCCCGCTGTACTTGCTCACGGCTCCGCACAGCGCCTCACCGTACAGCCCCAGGTGTGAAGAAGCAGAGTGTAGGACCACCGAAGTGCTGGGGCTTATCACATTTATCAGGAAACTCCTGAGGTACATACAAATATATGCTGACTCAAGTTGTAAAATGAAATTCAGGGGCTCATGCCTAATAAAAAGTGTAGCTTTGGGTTGTGAGAGATATTTCTAGGAAGCATAAAGGCATTTCATTTTGGAATCTCTGCCAATTTGATGATGTTGAAGGCCTTTTTCAACCTAAATGATTCCATGATTCTCTATATACATGTATGTAAAATGGATATACTGACCTTTGTTACAATGGTAATCTCATTGAAGCAGTTAAGATGAAACTTTTTCTTCTTTCTCTGTGAGTTGACATGATCTAGTAGCACCTGTCAAGTTGAAAGAATCAGATCCAATTATTTATTATGAACCATCTTTTCCAGAAGGCAACCTGGATACAGGAGAAACCCAGAGCAGGAGAGGCTGCAGGATTTCTTCTAGGCCCTGTTGTGCTTTGTTTTGTAATCATAAAAAATACACACACACACTTTCTTCTGTTTTTCCATTTAAAACATACTGTTAAAATTATGTTGGAAAAGTATCGTAGGAATCTAAGCACTATTAGATAAAGCGCTTTAATTCATTTAATAGATTGTCTATCAGCTTACTCATTTGAATTATACATTTTCTACATGTTTAAAGCCTTTTTAAAAATCTTGAAGCTTCTCAAAGCTAGGTGTGGATTCTGCAAATACAGGATCATTTAAGGAGTCAATTCTCTGCAAGAAACCACATCTTTATTTAATATTTAGATTACTTATGTTTTAGTTAATTTATAAAGATGTGTTTCAAAAATGGAGCATTTTAGAATTTTGAGAGCCCCAGCAAATACAGTTAAGATATCATGTTTAAAATGTCATGTAATGTGGATTATCCAACTTCATTCTTTAAAAAAAATAAAAAATAAAAAAAAAATAGGAGAATTGATTGTAAATGGAAATAGCAAAACGCATAATGAATGGTTCTAACATAGTAATTTTTTTGTGTGTAGCATCAATGTATATTTTGTATGCATTTCTTATGTTTTTCCTAAAGTCACATACTGAACTCAACCTATCATCTAAAATGAGAGCACACACATAACAAATCAGGAACCTCCAAAATATCTTAGGTGGAATGTTATTACTGTGTGGAGCACTGTATATAGGCAAGGAACTCTGGTGCTTCAACTACGCAACTCTCATATGATATTACTGACATAAAAGTCAAAGATCAGCACTCAAACATCAAATGCAATGCATAGGATGAAATCACAAGGTCAGACATAGGGAAATACTAGAACAGAAAAGGTCAGAAAATGCTGCTTCATCTCTTTTTGCAGGAGAAAGAGATGATTTGCAGTGAGAAACAGTGCTTCTCACTTGTGCCTGGAAATGTAAATAGTATTTTCAGGAAGTCAGTCCTATCTTTGAAGTAAAAGTTGTCTGGTCACTGACTTCCAAGGAAGCAGAAGCACACCTACTGTCTCCAAATTCTGCTCTATGTCCAAACTGCACTCACACAAAAGGTGGTTACTGATTCATGCAAGTGCTTATACTTAGCTTGGTAACAACACCTAACCTACTCTCATGGTTTCTTTCACACCAAAGACTATCTAACCAGTACAATGCAATGTCAACATAAAATTACTGAATGTTAAATAAAGTATTTGTTAGATAGCTCTTATTTCTCTAAGTCTGATCATTGTTTAGAATTCAAACAAGAGTTCTAATTTGATTCAGATACAAACTTTTTTTTTAATGATGCACAGCACTCACAAGTCAGAGATTCCAGGATCTCATGACTACCTGCAACATCCTGTTTTCATCTTAAATACAGTCTTCAGTGTCTTAGCAGACTGGAGGAGCAGATCACAGAGCATAGCATGCAGCATGACTACCATGTTATGAATGTTATGATCTTTGCTCAGTTGCTTATAAATTATTTAAATAAGAATAGGTGTTTCAAAGATATGTTATACCTACTGAGGTTTTGTGTCCTTGCCATCCTGGTAGACCTTAGGTGCATGTGGGTTTACATTCAACAAAACCATGATAATGCATACAGACTAATAGCCGAGACTTGTAACTTAAACCAAGCTCCCATAGATTTGAATGGAGGTTCAGACTGAAACTATGTAACAGAAACAGATTAGCATTTGAGTAGTTCATCATAATGTATCTTTGAGCTGTAAGTTACATGCCTAACAGTCAGTATTTTCTCCTACACCTGCAGATGAACTATGATAAAAAAACTAACATTCTGAAAGAATTCTAAAAGAAATAAGGACAATGATTGTGTTGAGGATGACAACCTGTACTTGTTATTATCTCAAACAACTAGATACCAGGCAATACAGTGAATATTTTAGACTTTATTTACAATGCTTTAATTTACTTCTAAAATACATTTTTTGTATGACTGATAAAAAATACTGTTTGCATATACTTTAAGTTGTATACACCTTAAATACACACATTTAGGTTGCAAGAATTTCAAAATTAAATAATGACCCTGTAGAAACACCACCACAATTTTTCTCAGTTTGGGACAAAATCATGGACGTACACTGCAGCTTCTGTTGCTTGTGTGTGCTGTATTTTCTCTATGTATATACCACGTGCCTGAGTTAAAGAATGATTAATTCATACCTGCCTTTCACTGTACCTGCAGCAAGCACCATGATACAGAAACTAAGAAACAGAATAATCTAGGTGCAGTTTAAGTGCTTACTGGCACTCACACAAAAGTGCAATTTTTGAGAATGATGAATAATAATAAATTAATCTCTTTGCATTACACAACACATTTTCTAGTCTAGTACAAAGGTGCAACCTTTGATGAATTATAAAAAATGCTTTTTATTTCCATACCTCCTCAGAAATGCTAAAGTGAGCATTAATATAGTTTACCATAAGCTTGTTGCTCTCTACATTTCATTTAATACGTAAATTCACAATAGCTCAAAGTGAAAGCAGGAGTTGTATTCTAAGCAAAGCACAGCTGTTTCATTCTCTGCCATCAAAGGTTTACATATCCACAGTATCAGCTTTTATTTCTTGTGTTTGGATGTACTAATTTAAGTGTTCGTTTTATGAGTGTATGTGTATTAAAACACTGAAAAAAACAGTAGCCCAAGCATTAACACATACAAACACTACCAAAGCCCATCAGAGCAAACTAGCATATGCATAGGTCCACTGAGACATATGATATCCACAGTGTTAACATGTAGTCTTTTGGAGTAGTATAGTAATTAGACAGAAAAATACAATGAAAAAAATATATATTATAACATACAACAAGACATGATGACAGAATGACCAGCACAGTAAAATATACAACAAAGGAAGAATATTGCTTACCTGTATTAGAACATTCCAGGTTCACAGGGGAAGACTCCACCACTAAGGAATCTCAAGGAAGAGACCCTTCCCCAGTGGTAGTCAATTTTATTGTGTGATGCTCTTTGTATTGTGTTGATTTCATTGTTATTGTTTGTATTTTTCTTGTCCTGTGTGGTGCTGTTTTTGTTTGTATCCTATGGTTTGGTGTATTGTCATGATATTTTACTCTATTGGTTTTTTTTCTGTATTTTGTTGGAATGTGCCTCTTACTATTCCTGCTGTTTTATTCTGTCCTCAGTGAATATTTTCTGAATTATTTTTCCTTTTTGTGTTTGAATTCAGCAGGTCAATTTAAGTAAGTTGTTGTTATTTCATAATTGTTAAATGTGCGTTTCCTTTAATAATGCAGACTTAAGTGAACAAAGGTGCCTTTAATGTAGTGTAGCCAGAGTATGAATTAAAATGTGTTGTCACTTGTGTGTATTGTGTCCCAGAGTTTTTCTTCATATTAAAGTGCTTTTACTGTGTACTACAAAGCTGCAGTACTGGTTAATATAATTTTGCCATTCTTCTGCTTATACAAATCTAAAAATTGATTTGTTGGCAGGATGCATAATTTCTGGAGCAGGAAGGAAATGAGGTATTGTTAACTGCTCTGTCTTTGTAATAGTTATTCAGTGCTTTGTCCAAACAGAATTGAAGATGCAAGTGATTGAGTGATACAACAGTATGAAATAAGTTTGCAGGTAAAAGAGAAATCCCTGTATTTGCACTGTTCAGCTGTCACTGAGGAAGATATAGAAAAGTCAGTCTATCAGAAGCTGATAGATAGTCAGTCTGCATTTAATGGAGTAGTTGATCAGTGCCTACATAGGTCAGGATTATCTATGGCATTATTTGGACTTTGCATAACAGAGCATCAGAAATTTATTCTGATTTGTTGGAAACCAAATTTTGCTTGTGTTGTGGTTTGTTTGTTAGTTTAGGTTTTGCCTCTGGAGGGATTTGTTTGTGTAGGAATCCTAATGAAGAGGGTTTAATTAAAATTTGGCTTCCTGTGTTACAGAGGAAATACGAAAAAAACTGGAATCATGAAGTCACATAAAATAGCAAGCAAAGGAAACAAATTGTCACTTGATGATTTCCTGAAAGCCTCATTATGAGAGAGCAAGGGGATGTTGAAATAAATATTGAAAACTTGGATTTTGTAATATTACTAAGAAGTGTTAATTGCCTTCTACCCCATGGAAGTAAACCCTTGTGTGGGCATTGCTTCTTGTTGAATAGTGGCTTTGTTGGTAAGACTGAGGTCTTAATTAGAAGTATTCTAAAGTATTTTGATAGCTTGTGGGTATCCCTTCCTTAAAATTCTCTTTCTTAATGAGAAATTAAAAGTCATAGAGCCCTGCAGCATTGTGCAGAGGATAGGGGCGCTGTAGTGTGGAGAAGCGATTAACTGACACAACAGTATTCTATTATTGCTGTTCTGTTTCCTCACTAAGTAAAACTATTTTGTTGAAATCAGCCTTGTTGCAGATTAAAAGCTCTTAAAATAAATGAGTTTGAATATTACTATGTTACTGCTGCACTGTAATCTGAAGCTTTTACACTTGCAAGATTACTTGTCCTGCTTAAGACTAAGGGCTGTCTCAGCTTAAGACACCTAGTGTAAGGTAAATCCTAGCTTCTAAGTGCTGAGGATTTTTCTAAGGAACTCTGGTCATATTCAAAGTGACCACTGAACGGAGGATGTACAGATATGCTCTGGACAGAAAGAGGGATCCAGATTTTGAAGGAATAAGTTCAGTTGCAATCCAGGTGGAAGTAACAGCTGCAAATACAAGGCACTGTGGCCCAACTGCTTGCTGTACTTTGGCACTAGGTGCATGTTACTTTGTCTTGAGTCTCAAGTACAGAATTTTGTTTCTCACTGCTATGCTGTTGTTGAAAACCATGAAAAGCATGGCTCAGCCACCTGTGAGAATGCTCATTCTTCTGTGATGCTCACTTTACTAGGGCTAAGAAGCAGTTCTGTCAGAAGAGCAAGCTTTTCGTGCACTTGATCTGTTTAAGGTGTGACACTCCACATCAAGGGAAGCAAGCCCTACTCTCACCTTATCCCCACCCCTAAGTCTTGTCATTCTGATAGAACCAAATGTAGAAGCAATTCCTGCACTCATATTTCAGGATGGACATGGAAAGATGTTGATTAAATTTATAAAACCTGGTGTCTATATTGCAATTCCATTTGACTTTTTCCTGTTAGTCGCATCAAGCAATTAAAAATCATTAAACACCAAGATCCTACACTCAGTTCTATGGTGAACTTGTTCAGTCTTCTAAGACCAGTTGTATGAAGGAAACAGTCACAAGGGGTTTTCTAGGAAAATAGGATATATTGAGAATGTTTTCCTTTTGTTTCCTTGCTGGGTTTTGCTATTCATTTTGAGATTCCAGAAAGGAATACAGTGTTCCAAGTGCTGCTGTAATATGGGTAGGGATCTCATAAAATGGATTTTAATTCTGTTTGCAGGTTGCACCTTCTTAAAAGAGTTTTGACAAGAGAATTAAGCTTATTAGTACCTGACAGCTGGTACAGTTTAAAAATAAATAAATAAATACAAGATACAGGTGAAAATCTTCCTGGAGAGATTTAAAAAGGAGCTGCTGTCATTTGTTGTAGTCTGTGGTGGTAAGAGGATATCGCTGTGATGTAAAAGTAACTGTATACACCAGAGAGTTATTATTCAGATCTGTATTTTAATAAGGGTAAGTTGGAGTATAAATGAGGATAGACATTTAATCACTGCTAGACTTAATTTAATAAGAGAGGAAAGAGCTAGAGAGTGAATGCAAAGAGGATCTGGGATTCTTCCATGAGTCAAAGATTTGGATTCCTAAGTCTTTAATTCCAAAAAAAGTCACTAAAAAATTCCTGCTGGAAGGAGTGCTTGGACTGTAAGTGTAACAATAAGATGGCAAAAGTAATGTTTATGTTAACTTAGACTTTGCTCATTGTATGTGTGTTACTTGATTGTATCAGAAGAGCCAATATCCTGGATAAATGAACACTATGCCAGATAAATTAACTGGCAGGCAGCTGTTGAGTGAATGGCCAGTGTTCACTGACAGTTGGCTGTCTTTTGGGTACTCTGCTATATGGAAGTTGTTTCTGCTCTTGAGTTTCCAATATGATCTCATAAGAATGTTCTGTGATTACTTCTGTGCATATTAGAATTATGAAATATCCTTTCTGATGCTATCTGTTGTTTTTTGGCTGACCTGATTAACAGTGTTTTATATTCACACTTAAAATGTATGGTATGGCACAATTCACTTCAGGTTTCAAGTTCTTCAAGAACGAAGTAGCTTCTTGAATGCTGCTGCTCCATGTGCTTCCTTGTTGGAGAGAATTCCACGATTTTGTTTTGAAGTTGTTTGTAACATTTCTTTTGTAACATTTCTTTTAAAAGAGGGTTCCTGTCTTAGGTGTGTTTTTGTTTGTTTGTTTGTTTGTTTGTTTGTTTTAATTTGTTTGTGTCACAGATATTCATTCATTTTATGATGAACTACTTCTTTATTCAGTTCAGACACTTGCTTCTAATCAGTTCCATAATTAAACTTTTCTAAATTCTGAAGTCTGAGCCTCTAATTATTTTCAAGATTCATCTGTCTGTGTTGCCTTTTTTAGGGGGGTATTAACATTCATTATTAGTGAAGAGTTAATATTCTTGCATTTTTAATTTGTCCAATGTTATAAGACAAACTGTGAAAGACAAAGTTGTTCTTAAAATTGTCTTTTTGGTTAGCAAATGAGAAAAGAAAACAGAGCACTTAAGTTAGTTTGTACCCAATAAAACACAGAAGAGAGGGGCTGATATGGGAACTCAGGTCATAACTAAAGATTTTATTTTAGCAAGATAGAAAATGTGTATTTTTGGAACCAGTTCCAGAGTCGTATTGTATATTTGTGCTCCTTTGTATCTCTGTGCCCTTACAAACATAAAACTACATATACTCCTAAACCCATTAGGATTTAGACTGTACCATCATATGGACTCTATAGATACTGCTTTGGCATGATTTTGGTGCTCAATGGGACTTCTGTGTGGAGATCATAACAATCATGCTTAAGTTGATAACAGAAGGTGGGATGTTTTGGAAGAATTTTGTGTATCTATAGAATAGTTTTTAATTGATTTATGTTATTGTGTGACTTCTAATGTTAATATTTGTGAATTTAGTATGTGTGGATGGATGTGTTTCTCTGATAAAGCCATTGAGAACTATTTCCTTTTGTTGTCTTGCAGACCTTTGGAACGTTCCAGTGAAGATGTAGATATAATATTCACACGACTGAAAGAAGTGAAGGCCTTTGAGAAATTCCATCCAAACCTTCTCCAGCAGATATGTCTGTGTGGATATTATGAAAATCTGGAAAAGGGGATCACATGTAAGAAAGCTCCATGTAATGACCTATCTTAAGTAGTAAAAGTTAAGGTTTAGGTAGAGATTGTTTCTAGGAGATTGTTGAGAGAGCACAATCAGTGAAATGGCTGTAAAAATGTTTACAGTCTTGGTGATGAGAGAAGGCAGGATTAAGTGCTGCTTGCTCTACAAATACAATATGTGGTGAATCTATGGTAACAAGACAGTCATAATTGGATTTAGGACTCTGCCACTATTTTGTTGGAAGATTAGAAGCAGTCATTGCACTTAAGCTTCCTTCTTCCTCTGTAAATGTATCATTGATCTCTTTAGTATAGGTTCTTTGTGATGTCAGGAGCTTTTATATCACTGAGGCATACCACTAATTGTGTGTTGTTTCCATTCACAACACATTTGCAGAACTATGTGGTGCTGTAGGGTGCAAAAGCTCTGTGCTTGCTCTGGAAATCAAAGTGCCAGATAAAGCTGGACAGCTGTGCTCAGTCTGTGGAGCTAAAATGGAAATAAGTGATGGCCCTGTCATGGGAATGTGTGAGTTCCCAGACTTATACCAGGGTTGTAGCTAGTAGAGAATTTTTGTAAGTGATGTTCAGTAAATGCTGAGACCCCTCAGATAAATCTGACATTCTTTATGTAGGCAGCACTGAGGTTTTTGTAGTGTAGTAGGAATTTTGATGCTCTGTAATCACACTGATGGAATACCTGAGTATCGAAGTCCTGCAGTTGTTTCTCAGCCTGAGCTGTTACTGAGGGCAGTTCAATGCAGATAGCACTCAAAGATTTTAAATGTCAATGGTACATTTTTCAGAATGTCTTTTTGTTGTTATTCTTCATTTATTAACTAGATAACAGTAAAAAAAAAAAAGTGGGAAAGAACAAAGCAGTTCTGTGTGATTTCACTGGTTCAGCAGTCTCTTGGTCAGTGTAATTTCTGGTGTCACTGGAAATAGTACTGGATGAATAAATAGTCTGATATAGCAAATATTTTACTGACAGAAGTGACTATAGTAGTGCTGTAATATGAGGGAAAATATTTAATAATGTCACTGAATTTAAGGAGATATACCTTATTTACAACATTTCTTATTTTCAGTGTTCCGTCAGGGCGATATTGGGTCCAACTGGTATGCTGTTCTGACAGGCTCACTGGATGTGAAGGTTTCTGATACAAGCAACCACCAGGTAAAACAAATTGTTCATTAAAACTATGCAGTTGGTAGTGCAAAAGCTTAGAAGTTATATTAAGGTAGGTAATAACGAGATATATTGTACAGATATTTTTTTCTCAGTGGTATTTTTCTCCATGGAGGCAAGTTGTGCCATTGACTTCAAGAAAGATGGAATGGAATGCTCTGAAAAGGGGTCTGCACATAAATAGGAAACGGGAGTCATAGTATTTTCTCATAGCTAAGGATCTGTGAATTGTTAATTGATTCCCAAGAAACACTGTAATTCAGTTCTGGTTCTAGAAGTTCAGAACACACCCACCAACAGCGCAGCCTGGTAACAGCGCACTGAGGTCTGTCCTGAAAGAAGGGGAAGATGTGATAATAATAATAATAGAGTATCAGAACTGCTCCCATGTTAAACCTGGAGAAAATGCATTGTAAAGAAATATAAGAATAAGTAAAACACCAACAATTTGCAGGTGATTACTCAATATCTTGACAATCCTGTTTTTATGGAATTTGGATTTTTGAATAGTTACAAATAAAAGGATGAGAATAATATTAAAAAATCAATTGCCCAAATTATAACTATATCCCAGAATGTGTTGTGAGAAACTATAGATGGGGTTTAGACCTATTTCTATTGAAGGGAGCTTATCGATGTAGCTGCAGAATAAAGATGTATTCACATTGTGTATGTGTACTTTCTCACAAGTAGTTTGATAGCTTTCTGAGTACAGCTGTATGAAGGGATAACTGCAGTAGTTTAGTGGTGACTGCTGGCCCCTTTTTGATTTTGTTTGTACCACTGGATCAGCCTTGCTTAGGGAAAAATTGCTGCTCCTGCCAGTAAAGTATTTCCCCTCAACTGTTCAGGGAGCTCTTGGTACCTGTCTTAGAGTTTCCATAGGGTTCAGAGCTCAGCAGGGGCTTTGAAACAGTGTGAAACACTTTTGGAAGGTGAAGACTAGCTTTCTTGAGCTACACAGCTTTGTTTAATGAGGACTGCTAGTCTGGCACAAGAATTTGTGTTAGTTTCACTCAAGAATGTTTTAATGAAGTAGCTGTGGGCTTCTGAGGGTAACCTGCGCTGTATTTTAAGTTTGTTTCTTATCATGCTACAGTTGACAACCTATGTGAACTTGTGTCATACTTGCATGTCTCAAACTTCCTGCTGTGGGCTATCTTCTGGAAAAGCATAGTGTGCCATACCATGTACCTATATTTGAGTTCTGTCAGGTACTTCTGACATGATTTAGTGTGCCTTCACATGAGTGGTACAGCTTAGCTACCAGGCACATGAAGTGTAACAGCACGTCCTCAAACATGACATGCACATGTGTGCATCTGTCTGTGTGTACAATAGTAATTCTTTGCCTGAAGTACAGCTGACTGGGGAAAATTTCTTGCTGCTGGTGGAAACTGAAGTTCCTACTTAGCTGAGTGCAGCATTAGAATGCAAATTAGGGCACTGGGTGAACACTGGGTTCAACTTCCTGCAGTAAAATGATAGATTTAAAAAACAAACAAACAAACAAAAAAACATCTTTCATACTGTTATTTTTAGTAACCTCTTCATTATACTACCTAGAGACTAGTAGAGAGTAATTAGCCCAATTTAAGCTATTCTCCACATGACCTGGTTGTCACTGATATTGTCACAATTCAGGCTTTATGAAACACTTTTCTGTGCAAGTCAGAAGCAATAATGAATTTTTTCTGGTGGTTGCCCAAAGATGGCACTGCACTGTTATTAAGACCCAATACTCTTCACTGAATGAGAAATAAATATATTCCCATAAGCATTCTGAATGTGAAAGTTAAGAATCTGGAGTGTTGATTTGTTGCATTGGATGGAAGATTGAGCAGTTCAGCCTCTTAAGAAATGTAAATATTTTTTCTGCTCATTCAGGTTCACTGCATTTTCCTGCCAACAGGGAACTACAGAAATACTGTTCAAGTAGTTCTAGTTATGGAAATTATATTCTGCAGTAATTTCTAAACCATTTATTTCCTTCTCACAGGAACAATGAACTGAATTCTACCACTGTCTAGTTGCCATAGGATACAGCCTCACTGCTTGAAGAAGCAGCTTATGCATTTACCATTCTAGTGCTGGAGAGGATTTGTGGGTGGGAACCTTTAAATAATGAGCCCAATATTTTCTCTGTCTTTGCTCCCATTTTCTGTTTATGCCACATCCTTCCTGTTCCTTGCTCTTCTGCTCCTTGTCCTGACTTCAGGTCCTGCGTGTCCTATTCTTGTGATACCTCAGTTCCCTGGTTGGGATAGTGCTAGTCCTTCTTGAGCTTGAAATGCTTACTAAGGCTTGTTCCTACTGTGCTTACTGAAAACCCAGATGATGGAGGAAATACACTGTAGCTTCATAGACAAAGCACTGACAGACTGAGTTGCTAGCTAGAAATGGACGACCAGTGCTCAAATGCCTGTTCATCTGTCGTGGAGCACACTTTCTAATAGCAGTTCCAATGAGCCAAAGCTACCTTTGCTGAGTGATTAATTGCTATGCTTTTTACTCTTGTGCCATAAATAGCACTAATGCTTCTGGGAAGTAATTCCTAATATTTGAAGGGAATTCATTTGTTAATGATACCATTGCTCACTTTGTTTCTTTAACCTGCAGTGCACATAGCTATACAGGCTGTTGCTACTAAGAGAAAGTGTTTTTGGGAAGCAGCTGCCTGTGATAAGTGCTGTTTTCTTCTTTGTGTAACCATGAAATCAGAAATTTTGTTACTACTAAGCCAAATAATTTCATCCTGTTTTGGGAAATATACAGCAGAGCCAATAATCAGCTCTCCCAACAAGTTGCATCTTTTGTTCCACACCTGTTAAAGACCAGCTAACTTTAACCATTTGTCAGTACTAGACATGATACCTCACCAGTCACACACAGGTAATGAGCCACGTGTACTGATTCTGGAGCTCCAAGTAGTCTCACTGACAGAGTCTTGGCCAGGAAATAGGATGTTTTAACTTTCCTCACAGGTTGGGTTCTCAATGGTCTTGTGTTCAAGAGCACACCTTCCAGTAGAGGTTTAAAGCTGCTTATAGGGACTATGTTCTGTTCTTAGTACATGCTGTTTTCTTGTTTAAAAAATGAATAGCTGTCCTCACAGAAGCATTCTGGGAAAGAAAATTAAACTCAGATCTGCTTTACTTCCATTATTGTTTCGCTAGATTGGTCATGGTCTCTTATCTGGCAACAATTATCCAAATTTCAATAGGAGCTTTTCATTTGTTATGCCTGTTTATCCCAACAGCTTGTAGTTGCAGAAGTGACTGGGTGCTTCCTGGAAATTGACAATTTCATACCAGAACCAAGAAACTGTAGTGCACCCTGGGTCTACAAGTTTGGCTTTCATAGTTGTAGAGGACAGTCTTTTTAAGATCGACTTCTGGTGTGTTGGGATTTATTGAGTGCTGGAAGTTCTTTTAAATCTGGGTACCTATATGACATAGAAGTTCCATTCTGCTGTCTTCCAGGACATGGAAACGTTGTTCTCCTGAGCCCAGAAAACCAAGATCTATGCTTTTCCTGTGGTGCTTTTTTTTTTTTTTTTTTTTTTTTTTTTTTTCCCTTTAGCAATGCTCTGACCCAGAAACAAGGTCTTATTTTTTGTTTGTTAATATTTTCTTCAGTGGATATCTTGCTCCTAACAAAATGTCCTTATTAAAGGCTAGCCTTCATTCCCTATTTAGTGTATGTCTTGCTCTGTCTCTTAAACATTCATCTGCTTTAGTTGCTTGCTACTAAGTTTCCTTTGTATCCTCTTCAACTTCTTGGAGCATTTTTACTTTAGTTTTCTGCATGTATTAGTTACTGTTGCAGAGATCTGTCTGAGCTAACATGTTTACGAACTGTAGAAATGTTGGGTTGCATCTCCAGGGAAGCTATTCTTAACC
Source organism: Excalfactoria chinensis (assembly GCF_039878825.1). Lineage (NCBI taxonomy): Eukaryota > Metazoa > Chordata > Aves > Galliformes > Phasianidae > Excalfactoria > Excalfactoria chinensis. Next base: position 18,299,878 of record NC_092831.1, read on the forward strand.
AGTTAGCTTAGTTAGAATCTAATTAGCTAAAAAGCGTTTGTGACCTGTAACTTTCAGTGCTTAAGTTGTGCAAGACATTAGAATGGATGACCTCCTGAGGTTTTTGCAGCTTGAATTATCCTATAATTGTATGATGTTAATATAAATATGACAATGATACTTCTGATTAGGAATGAAATACTGGTTCCTCTTTTAATTGGTATTCATTTACCTAGGGAGCTTGTCTTTTGGTAAGCCTGAAAATGAATGTGTTATATAGCTGCTGCTATGTTCTACTTCTTTATGAAGCTATGTTTGGAGATTAGTTGCTTTCTTCTGTTGAAAACACAGTAAGCTATTGTACACTGTAAGCTTACAAGGAGTATCTTGATGGCTTTTATTCCTATGAAGGCATGTAGTTGTATATCGTGCACAGGAAGATGGATATAAACATATGAATGTGTGAAGTCTTCAGTGAAGCTAGCGAAGTATAACTTTATACAAGTTCTTGGTGTATATAAGCTCATTCAGACACCTTATATTTGCAGAAAATGTTAGTAATGCTGCTAAGGAGCAACTTGAAAAATCATGTAAACAGTATTAATGCTTACATTGCTTAGGGTTTTCTAATATAATAGGAGGCATTTTTCCATTTACTGATTCAAGTATTAGAATAAACATTTAGGATCTCATAGATAAACTTTCATCTCACTTTGGGGAAACCTTTTGACTGCTTGCAGATCTGTGTTATGTCACAAGAGGGCAGTGTTAGAATATATAACGAACAGTACAGACAGCGTTTAGCATTGAAATGGCCGGCTTGAAAATCATATTGAACTATTTACTGAACACCTTAAAGAATTTGACTGTTTCAGATTTCTCACTTACTGTTATTTCTGTTCTGCTGAGGCAGTAAAATATGCTAGCTGCTGATGATTGTGGCAGTAATTTCATTTGCCATTGAAATGGGAAGATACTGTTATAATAGTAATCTGACAAAATCACCCGCTCAGTAGGTCCTGAGTGGTGGTTGGTCTGCTTTCTGTACAAACTATTTTTGAATTTTCTGTCTGTTGAATAGTCAAGAAGAGACTGAAGGGATGGATGTGGTTTTGGTTTGTTTTTCAAGGTACTGTCAAATACCAGGTGTAGAGGTAAGTGTAATGAACTGCTTGGTCTTAACTTACTTTACTTGTAACAAATAACCTGATAGGTACTATACTTAAAATTTTCATAAAGATTTAGTAAGCACCGTTCTAAATAAGCAGAACTGGCAGCCTGATTCTGATTAGGGATGCTGCCCTCAGTTGTGAACAGATTCTGAGTGTAATTTTTACTTGGCACTGTTATCTACCAAAGTACATAGCAGTATAATGACCTTTTAGAGATATTTCTAGTTCAGTGTTGTCTTAAAAATGCTGTTAACTGCCTCATCTTTGCTTAGGTTTTGATGTCTACTTTGAAAATGAACAGGTTATGAAGTATCACTGTGACTAATATCTCAGAATAAAACTGTGAACAAATGCATGACAAAAGGATCAGTATGACATCTCTTCCAGATTCCTCAGTGTTTTGTTTCACTGGATCAGATTCAGAGACTTTTAGCCTAAATGATTAAGATTTATATGCTTGTCTGATACCAGAAGACATTTCTTCTGGGAAGAAATGAAAAGAAGGACAAAGATCAAACAGCATTTTAATCTGTGGTTTTGCTGCAGTCTGCCAACTGATACAGTGTATGCTGAGGGCCATTGATAATTTATCTGTGTTTGGTGAACGTTTTTGTTTTTTTTTTTTTTTTTTCTTTTAAATGACAAGATTTTAGATTTTAAAAAACAGACCAAACTATTAAACACAGGGAACTGACTTCACAAGTGATTACCCTTTTTAGTAAAGCTTTGAAGGAGGAGCTCTGAGTGTTTGAGTAGTACAGCATTGTCAGCTGTAGGAAAATGTAAAGGACTGAGGATCTAAAGCCAAACAAGTTAGTGGTGTTGCTGGGAAAAAAAATGACCATGAAAAAAGAGATATAGAGATATAACTGTCTGTATAAGAAAGGGAAGAATTTCTTGGTTGTCTGAAGCTGAGGATAAAGGAGATATGTTATAAGATGAAGTGAAAATGAGGGAAGGTATTTCAAGATGACAGTCCTTGCAATATTGTGTTCTGAATGCAAACATAAAATTGCCATTATGAATTTCAGGGATCACCTACAAGAAGCTAACTCATAGGATTTTACTGCAGTCTGTAGAGTAGTGTAAATATGCTGGAGCAGACTTAACTTATTAGTTTAAGCATGAGAATTGCTCTACCTTCTGTAACAGGGATTGGGTGGACAAACAGACTTAAGTGAAAAGTCGGGTGTTTTAGTCCATGCTGAGCTCCACAGCAGTTATTTTGATTTAACTTTGCTTTTCTATATTGTCTGTACATACTGTTTTGATTCTGTCTGTGAAATACCCTAGAAAAAAGACTGAGATGTTGCAGATACATTTTGTAGGATTAGATGGGAATATATGGAAATAATGTTATTATAGTACAGTTAATCTGATCTGCAGATACTTTAATTAGGAACTAGAGGAAAACTTGTTCCCAGTTTTCCTAGGAGTTAACAATTCCTTTGAGCAGATCACTTTGCTGTTCATAAAGAGCATGGCCTGAAATATGTTGTCAAACTGCAGTCCTACTGTGGAAGGATATTGCTGTGTTATCATTAAAAGTAGTGGATAATGTTTTCCTTTCTGAATCAAGACTGAGACACATTCCAGTGGAGGCTGTGGAGCAGGAAGATCACTTCATAGATAATTTAATCTACTTTTGCATATATCCTTTGGTTGCTCTGTTATGAAAGGAAACTTTTGGCTAAAGACAGGTTTGACATTTGACTATTGAAATAAGCAAATTTACAAAATGCTGGCTTTTGCAGATTTCCAGTTAAGTGTAGAGATGGTATAGAATCCTGGAGGGACACAGGTGCAGAAGTGAGGTAGAAGTAAAAAGCATGGGAAAGTGCTAAAATTTTAAAAAAACAAAACCAAAAAACAGCCTCAACAGTAAAATGAAAAATGCAAGTCACAGCTTGAAACAGTGATTGAGCCACCTGGTAGGAAGGCAGAGCAAACCCAGGGGAGCTAAGGAGCATGTAATGTACCCAAGTGATTGGAAGGGGTGCACCCAGGATCCACCCCTTCCCAGACCTCATTTGAAGTTTGGCAGTGGAGGCAAGGGTATCTTGCTGGAGATTCCTGTGTACTGTGGCCATCCTAAGGTAATTTCTTTATTTCTGTGCCCTCACTGGCTGCATTTGAGCAAATCCTTGCTTGCTATAGTCTGGGATCTTGCTGCCCTGCTGTTCTTTCAATCTCATTACAACCAGATCCATTAATTTCCTTTTAAATGCAAAATATTATCAATATTAACATTCATTAAAAAAATCAAAACGCTACAGCAAAAAATGCTCACCTTATCTCTTTGTTCAAGGTGGTGTTTTTTGGTTGTTTTTTTTTTTTGTTTGTTTTTTTGTTTTTTTTTTGTTTTTTTGTTTTTTTTGTTTTTTTGGTCAAGCTTTTTCTCATTATCTTTGTTTCTGTCTTATACCATGACTTTGCCCAGAGTGCAAAATTTTTGGATGCTAGGTTGGAAAATAGAGAGTCACAAGAGAGGAGAAGAGCACACAGAGAAGTGTCTTATGATGAGGGAGGGAAGAGTACTCATTCTTAGCTGTAGGATGCTTGGACAAAATCTTTAATGTTTTAGATTGATTTTAGGTGAGATGGGGAGGTGGCTGACATCAACTGTTTTGCTGTGTATCTTATCTGCTAGTGATGGTGAAATTGAATGTACGGTCAGCCTGTGGTTTGAATGGTGCAATTTTTAGTGTGTTCAGAGGACAGAGAGCAATGGAAACAATCTCATCTTTTAAAGTCTTTAATACTGCCTTTTAAATAGCTGTATGAATTATAGCTGGCTACCAGCAACTAGAACCTCCTGCTGCTTCTGGGATTGCAGAGGGGAACAGCAAACTGAGTTTTGTGCTGCCAGCAATCCTCCTGCAGTCTACACCAAACAGCAGGAGGTTCTTGAGTGTGAGGTTAACAGGTGTAATAGGAAATGCACACCTGTTTCCCCAGGAGGCTGGAGATGTATAAATTGAGGGCAGAGAGAAGGCAGGTCTCTGAAGCCTTGAAGAAGGCAGATGGGCTTGCTCCTTAGTTGGTTGAAGAACTGCATTACTGTGGAAAGAGATGATGGCTGCAGTGGGGAGGGGGATGAAAAAACTTTCTCTTGATGGAAGCCTGAACTTTTCTGTAGTGAAGATGGGCAGGACTGTTCCACCTCCTTCACCTAATGCCTCTCAATGTTAATTTATTTCTAAGCCTGAACGGCTGCCTAATCAGAAGCTCTCTTAGAAAGTGGTTCCTTAATCAGTGTCTCTCCTTTTCATTTTTTTTTTCATTTTTATTTATTTATTTATTTTTTTCCTACTCTGTATGTATATTCTCTGAATTTGTAAAGAAACAAAAAAGTGAGGGTTTTCTTTGGAGTTACTTGAGGGGTGGTGGCAGAGGAAAGGAGGAAGAAAGTGAGAAAAGTTTAGAGGTATAAATGTGACTTAAAATCTACCTAGTAGAAACTGATTGGTTATTCTACCCTGAACAGATGTCTTTCATCTGAACTTCCTCAATGAAATTGAGCATAATTTTAGTGTATGGCCTGTATTATCGGCTATTTTTAGGGGCACCCATTTCTTATGTACTCATCGCAAATATTTTCTTCAAACAGTGCCTGTTTGTATTTGCCTTCCATGGAAGTGTGTTTCTGATAGTTGGTAAATTCTTCCTGGAGCTTCTCTAAAACAGACTTGATTTGCTTTTCTTGATCAGATAATTTTATATGATAGTATCTGTGCAAAAGCAATTTGATGTGGCTCAGGGAACTGGACTATTATGAACATTTGTCTTTGTGATGCAATTATGAAGCTACAAACTTGATCTTAATAACATTTGCCATTACCACTTATTAGATACTTGAAAGGAAAGCAAAGAAATTTTTAAATACAGAAAATTATGCTGAAATATGCTTATGTATCTCTTCTGACTTACCCAAAATAAAGGAGTAGATGGGATGACAACATTTTCTGTTTCACTTTCTGGAACCATTATGTGAATCATACAGTTTAGAATTATTGTACATTTTTAATGATGTATCAAATAAAATCAGCATATTTCTGTTTATGTATTTGTGTAAATGCACGTACTATGTCCTTAAACAAACAAACAAAAAACACTGCAGCTTGTGTCTATTAAAATTTTTAATACTGCTTGTATTTTTGTTTTTAAAATACTGACAGACATTTATGGTCCAGCTTAAAGAGAAATATATGTGCTCGTTTACAGTGTGGTGCTCAGGAACATAGCCACTTGTAAGCATAGGACAGGGCAGGTATCTGAAGGTCTTTATTCAGTCAGGTGTTTAGTTTCTAGCAGTCTAATTTTTTTCCTGCAGGACCTCTTGGTTTGTACTGGAACTTTCACTTAGGAGTTCCTGGCCAATAGATATGAATTAAACATGTTTTTCATCACATGAACGATACAGACCTTCTGAAGTGGCCTTTACTGTGTACTTAGGGTCATCCCAATTACTCTAGATTTATTCCAAGATGTTTTCAAGCTTAATAGTTTTCTTGAAATGCCTGAATTACATGAAATTAATTTTTTTAGTCAACAGGCAAACCATTATGAATGGAAGAGCTTATTTTAATTTAAAAAAAAAAATGAAGAAAATGTAAGTCAAATTTTTGTTTTAATGAAGGTAAACTATGTAGGGCAGAAATTTTTGTTCTGAGAGTGTGTAATTGATACTAGTTACCTTCTGATCACCTCTGATGTTTCTAAAGGATTCTGTCATCACAGCAGTCTTTAAACAGTATTTAAAGGTAGCTAATCAGAGATCATAACTTTCTTCCAGAGGTGAAGGTGATTGCTTGCAGCCAGATATTTCTCATCCAACTGGTGGTTGTAGAAAACAGAAGTTCTGCTACCTTCTGCACTGAAGCTTTGTGTGCTACTAATCAGTGTATTGCAAACTTTTTCACTTTGTTTGGTACTCCTACTTTTTTTAAAAGAAAATTGCTAAGAAATGTTAAGGTAGTGACGTTAGCAAATGTGATGTTAATTTTGCAGGATTCAAGAGTCTTTAATATGTCCTTTCCTTTTTAATTCAAAGGATGCTGTAACAATATGCACCCTGGGAATAGGAACTGCTTTTGGAGAGTCCATTCTTGATAACACTCCTCGCCATGCTACCATTGTTACCAGAGAATATAGCGAGCTCCTTCGAATTGAGCAGAAAGACTTCAAAGCACTTTGGGAGGTAAATTCAGATTTATTTGCAGTTTATGTAGAAAAGGGTTTTAATATTTTAAGCTTTGATGAGATGCAAGCATACTTGTAGCCTAAGCATAGGAATAATGCTTTAAAATTAGCTTGGACAAAAAGGAAAATCTTTTAAATGCTTTTGACTGTGATTATACACTACTGTATTGCTTTCTTACGGGCTTCAAAATTCATTTATTTCATTTCTTCTAATTAAATAACTTTGGAGTTTCTGGTGGAATTTGTATTCATGCTGCAGGTGTTTCTGTCTTATGCTCAAACTTGCTGTTGTTGCCTGCATTTGCAAAGAGTGTACCCCTAGAATACACCGGTGTTTTAAAATATTCTGCTTTACTCCAGTCTTATCAGCAGCCATAAGGAGTTTAAAATAGTCAGATGGATAAAATCACTTAAAGTCATTGATTACATCTGAGTTTCCTTAAAAACTTTTCCTTCTAGAGCTGAAGTTCTCTATGTTTTCTGTGTTTATGTACCACGATACTTCCTTTTGGTTAAGAGAACAAATGAAAATTATTTGCTGGCAAATGGCAACTGCATGTGAGTCATGAGGGGGCAATAAAATATATATAAAATGAGGTGAATATAAGCTTGGAAAATGATCAAGTGTATACTGACAGACTGATTGTGCAGCTGACCAGAAATGATAGGTGTAGGAATTATGAGCTACCTTACTTTATAAAAATTTCTTAAGGCTGAAGCCTGTTGAGAATCCTACTTGCGATAGATGGTTTGTTTTTGTTTTGTTTTGGTTTTTTTTTTTTTTTTTTTTTTTTTGCTATCACAAATCTAGGCAGCTCCTTGAAAGAGAAATTTACATTCATACTGCTTATGAGGCTTTTGGTCTAACTTCTAAAGCTAGATTGTAAGAGGGAGAGAGATCTATTTTAATTTTTAGAAGCTGAGAATTGTCAATATCTCTACAACACAGTTTTATGAATTACAGACTTTTCTGCTTTTTACTTAAATAGAGAAGTGATCTTTTTCTTTATTTGCTCTATTGCTTTAAGAAACTGTACTTATATTCATGCGTTTAACAGATCAGATGTGGCTTATTAACGTATTTAATGTACAAAATACGCAGCAGAATGTAGTGATCTCTTACTTTCAGTGCAATTACACTTGGGTTTATATCTGAAAGATTGCTATTTTTAAGTGATTTTTATCACTTTCCTTTTGTCAATTCTATAGACTTAAATGCTCTTGTGGAAAACATAAGATATTCTTTATCAAAAGCATGATTAGCTGCCTTCTGTGATACAGAACCAAATACTCAGCTATTTACAGAAAGATCTTCTGCAGTCTCCCTCTTTAACAGTCAGGGAATGTCAGTCTAAACAAATAATATTGTCCAAGTAACAGCAATTACTATTTAAAATGGCCTAGTCTTCTCTCTAGTGGCTATATCCATTTAAGTAGCATCCTGTTCAGAAACATCTGTTGAACTTCTGAGCTTACTCATCCTTGGAGACGCATTTTTCTGTCCACAGCTGCTAGAACAGATTGACGATGATGAAATCTGTGGTTAGGTTTTCACACAGCTAAACAGTCTTGAGGAAAGGAGTGCTAGGAGGTTGTGGGAATTGCGGGTGTCAGAACTTGGTCTGACACCTGCCTCTGGTGTTCATTTCTGAGGATCTGTAGCAACTGCTACAAGCACAGTAGACTTCAATGGTCCTGTGGTGATAAGAATGTGCCTTCCCTCTTTAGCATCACTGAGTGCAGTATTAGCTACCTTGCTCCAAACCATAAGGTTGGTTACATCCAAAAATAAACATAAATGCAGAAGATTGCACATGAGCAGCTCTTCTCAAGCACACCCTGGTGGGTCAGTGGCTTGCTCCACCCTCTACTAGCTTTAATATTTTAAATAGAGTGGGAGCAAAATAATTGCATTTGAACAGTGTTATTGTTGCTGAAGTTCTCTGTACTTCATCCTCAAGCTTTGTCTTTCCATGCAATTGCAAAGTGATTCAAGCCCAGACAGGAAGGGAGTGAATCTGCTGAGAGGTAACTTATTTTTAGAGGTCTTTCCTACCACAGCAAATTACTCAGGCTTCCTTGAATAACATACAAATAACCAATTTCCTTTTGTGTGGAGTAAGATTCAGTTAGAAGTTACTGACTGTGCTCTGAGAAACACTTCAGTAAATGAAGAGCAACTACTACCTTGGTATGCAGTGACTTTGGAGAGAGGGAGTCTTGGCCCCTGTAAGGTCAGAATGAGTATTTTAATTCTTTTTTTTTTTTTTCTTTCTAACCATCAACACTTAAACATCTTGTTATCTGGTTAACAGTAGTGTAATTTGCTTCCTCCTTTTGTCTGTCTGATACTTCAGTAGCCCTCAACAGGCTTCAGTGGTCTGAAACAACAGCTTTGGAAACAAACACTTTTTATCATTATGTCCTGAACATTATAAATGTTAGTATTTAATGAGCTAATTTAAAACAGATTGCCTGTCAAAATAGGAAAAAAAAAATTAAAAAAAATTAAAGTAGCTTCAATGGAATGCTGTATAGGAAACAACTGGTCACTTCATACATGTGATTTAGATGCAGCCTACAGTGAGACTTCTGAGTAAGGTTTACTTTTACCAGAACTGAGGCGGTAGCTCTGAATGCTTTTCCATACAACATCAGTTTGTTGTTTGAAACTGTATCTAATTATTAAAGTGGGAATTATGAAGGCACTATGAAAACACATTAATGGAAATAAACATTGATGAACTTTTAAAAAAATCCATTTGTCTGTGCTAAAAGTGCATTATTTATCACTGTATGTTACTGAGTCAAATGCAAGGTAATACAGTAGGCAGCATTTCAGAGAGGCAGCCCTTTCCTTGCCCTAGGCTACTGAGAATATGTCACATGGTTTTAGAGGAGGGAGTTCTTGCTTCTCTCTCTGGTGGACTTCTGATTACTTGCACATTTTTAAAGAATACTAGGTATCTCATGTGATTGTCAATACTTCCTAATGTACCTATCACCACTTCAGTGTTCCATATCGGAAATTTTCCATACCATAAAGTGAGAAATTTGTGAGGATGTGAGAAATTAGGCGCTGGTAAAGATGGGAGTGAATCAAAGAAATAATTGGATTAATGTCTAGCCAAACAAACTCTTTGATTTTGCTGTAATACTCTCAGTATGTTGTCTAGTAATCAGTTGCAAAAGTCTTTGCATCATTTTACTGATTTCCTGTAGGTAAGTATAGCAGGGACATAAAACTGTAGTTAACAAAATGAAGGCAGTTTAACTTTACAGAATGGACGATTATGTGATTTAAAATACTGAAGTGCTTGGAGACCCACAAAAGTGTAGGAAGGTAGTTGTGGAATGACTGGCTTTCTTTGTCTGCTTCATGTCACACTCTCCATTGACTGTTCAAACTCTACCTTGATTATTCATCACTCTAATGAAGTTTTATTTGAGAAATGTGAAAGAGATCAGATTGTAGTAGCTTGTCTTTGGACTGTAGCTGTAATACTTAGTTCATTGAGCTCCTAAATAACCATCTTGTCAGAACAAGGAGGAACTTTTCCATTTGTATTTGATATGGAATGCAACATGGAATTAAGATGTGGAATGACTCAGGTGTGTGGAGTTTGTTGTCTTCTGCTGTCTGCAAATCTTCAGCTGCTGAGGGATTCAAATTTGTATGCAAAGAAAAGGACCAGTGTGTTAGACATTAAATATGAAGTGATGATAGGCAATCAGATATTTTTCCTAGACTAACACATGGAAGGGGGGAGGAATAAGAAAAATTCTCCCTCCTGGCTTTAGAATATGACAGCGAACACAGAATTGGCAAGATATGAGCAAACATTTGTAAGTAACTAACATTCCACCTTCATACCTTCTGTGTTAATGCTGGTAAAAACACAGAGTGAGTAGTAGGGAAAGATTCCAAAATTGTCGGTTCACGAAGACAACTTGTGAAACTGCACTCCTACTTTTACTGGTGCAAAGTGAATATGTTTCAAATGAAGACAGTACAATTGCTTTGATATACATGAAGCTAAGTGGGAGCAGAGCCTTGCCTTTAATACTGCTGTTCTGTTTCCTTTCCTTACATTCAAAATGAACTCCTAGGATCTTCCCTTTTGTTTTCCTTTGTCAAACATTTATAATATTTAAAAGTTACTTTCTGGAAGAGTAGATATGATTACAGAATGGTATGCTATCTAGCATAGCTAGATTAACAACCAAAGAAATGTTTGCATATTAAAATAGCAACTTTAATACCTTAATATATGTATTTAAAAAAATCCAGATTTTTGTGGTCACTTCTTGTGACCCTATCTTATAAGGTAGCCTTCTGGTTGATGGTACATGGTTTCTGCAAAAGATGAAGGGGATTCAGTCTGAAGTTTGCAAATTTTCCTTTCCTTGTCCTTTGTCTAAGGTGACAGATTTAGGCACTCAGGATACTCCTTAAGCAATGGAAAATGCTGAAAAATAACAAGTTGATTGGAAAGACCTGAACCTTCCTCACGTTTCTCTGCAACAAGTCTTCCTGGTTCTTGTTCTTGAATGTCATCTGTTTCCACCTCAGTGTCCCCCTTTATTCCTATTTCTTTTTCAGTTGCAACATTTTGTGACTGCGTCGTTATTTTTCCATTCGGAGACAAAAAGCTTTGTAGATCAGTAGATGAGTGTTTTCTTAGCCTTAACTAGTGTGGCGTTTCTCATGGATACAATTGTGTCTCTGTAGTAATGCCCATCAGCTTGAAGCCCATGACGTCAGATACTGTGCAAATATATGCTTACTCTTGCTTGTATCCTTTGTGAATGTTTATCTTTATTAACACTTCAAAAGAGTCTTAAATCATATTGCAGAGAGCTTGACTTTTCCCAGTGATGAATCTCTAAAAAAGAGCAAATAGACTACCATGCTTGCTGGATTTCTCTTCCTGCTAAGTAATTCATTTATTGGTTTCCTTCCCACCCACCCCCCATTTATTCCTAACCATAATAAAACATGGGCTCATCTGGTCTTCAAGAAAAGTATTATGATAAATTCCCCAAATACTTAACAATCAGAAGAGCGAGCAGAATGTACACATTGAAACTCTGCAGGTGCTTTTGAGGCTGCAATATGTATTTATATATATATATTTTCGTGGAAGCATTACTGCCAAACTTGCATTTTCTATAACCAGCCCAGCTTTTTTTTTTTTTTTTTTTTTTTTTTTTTTTTTTTTTTTTAATTAGCAAAGAAACTGCTTTTCATCCTCAGCAGACTGTATTATTAAATGTGTTATCTCTAAGCTTGATATACTAAACAGGGAGAAGCTGTGTATTGCAACACACAAATGGAAGCCTATGAATATTTTTTCAGGGAGCAAACTTAGATACTTCCATTAGTCCACTTTTATTATGTAACCCCATCTTTCAGGAGAATTCTATTTGAAGCTTATAAAATAGTTCTTAGTTCTTCGGTTGTTTTTTTTGGTCAAACATATGCTTTTAATGATTGAGTGTCGTTCTCATCTGTCACAGGAAAAAATGAGTAATTCTTTGTATGTAGCTGCGGGAATATAATCTATCTCTATCTTGCGTGTTTATATTAGTGCATTAAATTCTCATTTATTGTGTCAAACTTGTGTCAAATTGCCTTGAGCTTTCAACTGCTCTTGTTGACAGGGTCCTTTATTGCCTTTGGAGTGGATACAAAGACGATCAACTGTACATGGTTTTGCTCATATTTCTTAACTTTTGGGTTTGACAGTGTTCCTTTACTCAACCATGAGAGTGATGTGGATGAAGTTGGCCTTGAAGACTGATGTTTTCTGATTTTCTAGTCAGCCTTATCTCAGTTCTTCATTTCTTTACTTCCTCTCACAGAAAATAAATCTATTGTCTATCCTGAGGCTATTTGGTTCCTGCAGGTTCTTGAGAAAGCAGGAATCCCTTGGCAGCTTTTTAGCAATGAATTCTAGTTGTGTGTGTTGCTTTGCAGTGGTGGATATGGTTATGTCTTCCTCCAAAGCATTCATTTAGTAGAATGCATGCTTGCATGCTGCATTTGAATAGGTGCTTTCAGCTTGTACTATAAAGGGAGTAAGGCAAATAATGTAATGCCATTTATTAGATCAATGAATGTGTTTTAACATTGATGTTTCTGAAATCCATTTGCTTAACTGTGCTGGCATTTATTAAAAAAAAAAGACAATAAGATTTGTAGTAGTGGAAGATCTTTTGTGAATTAGCACATAGTTAAAGCAAGGCAGTTATATTTCAGGTTTGTTTTTTTTTCCTGACACATTAGTTGATAAAATATCTTGTGAAATAGTTTGTATCCACTTATATAGGAAGAACAGTACAACCTGCAAGACCCACTTATTTCTTATTATATTACACACTTATTATATTCCCTTTTCATAAGGAAGCATTCTCTTGAGTGAGCATTCAATACCTTAAACTCAAAACAAGCTAAAACACTAAAAAAAAAATTAGTTTTAAGGCTTAATAAATGGACTAAAAAAGAAACAGACTTTTACTTACCTTAGAATAGTTCTAATGGATGTCTTTCATTTTCCTGGATGTAATCAGAGCTGTAAGTTTCAACAATTACCCTTTCATGTAGACTGTATCCTCACCTCTTTTCATGCATGGTGAAACACTACCTTACTGAAGTCAATGAGCATTACAGGACTTCAGCTCAGGTAGTTTCTAATTTCTTCTCCTTTTCTAGGATGCAGTGCAGGCTGCATAAATCCTATTTATTTTATTTTTTTAACCTTCTCTGATCATTTTTTTTCTCTGTGACATCTGATGTCTTGTGAGTTTGGTGTCATTGAAATGAATTGGTGGCTTGGTAGTTTGGGGTGTGGAACAAACAGGTCAACTCAATAGTTGTACTGAGGTAAGTTGTATCAAAGTGTTACAAATTTCTGGCATCTTGGAGTTACATTTAAAAGTGAAAATATGAAGCACTATTGACTGGATGTGGAATATCTCCTTTGGCAGAAAATAACAATGAAAGGAGCCAGCCTTTGATTTGTGCTGGCTATGGCCAGTACTGGGTGAGGGCAAAGAGGAAACAAACAGAAGTGCCTGCTCTCAAGTCAGTCCTTGTTTCAGTCTGTACGCTGGAACTCAAGCAATTAGAGTTCACAGGGTTAGTGTGTGCTGCTGTAGTTTCATTATTTTTTTTATTTATTTTTTTTCCCTGAGCTACAAAATTCCTAGAAATGTATTGAGTAGCTGCGTAAAAGTATCAGGTCTGAAGTGTGCTCTGATGGGGCTGCAGGTCTGCTTAAATGCAGACCTATTATTGCTGTTTTGTGCTGCTGCTGAATTCAGAGGTTTATGAGAATATGTAAATTGGTAGCATGCTGTCAGTGTTGTGGTGCTGAAAGCTCTGTTCCTTTCTCCTTCATCTTCTCTTGATTATGTAATGCCACTAATGTGTATTTTCCCTGAACTCTTAAAATAGCTTCTTGTTACATTTCAGAAGCAAAAATAAAAAAATGTGAAACTTCCAAATGAGAGCTTACATTTCCATTTGTTCATTGTGGATTGCATTAATAAAATTCTCTTGTCTTTTTACACATGGTACTTGGCTCTAAACCAGGCTTGTATACCATGCATTTGAGGGTGATAAATAATCGACATATAAAACTAAACCTTGCCATCTTGCATTTGGTACCTATTGATATAATTTAACTTGCTTACGTTTTAACTTCTGGCCATTTCCTACCTAATTTCTACTTAATTTTGCATTCCACCTCTCTCATGACTTTGCAAAGTACTTTGCTTGACAACCAGCACAAAACAATTTATTGTGGTATTAACCACTTGATTTTTGCAAAAGCACTCAGACAATCTTTATTCTGTAGGTTTCCCTAGAGCCCTGCTCAGATACTCACAAGTACTGGTTAGTGGAAAATGGGCAGAATATTACTGTTTTGTTCTAGCATCATAAAATCACACCATGCAATACCATTTTTGTATGACCCAATCTTTGAGAAACTGAGTCATTCAGAGAAGTCATGCTGATCTGAAAGGGCTGAGTTGTAAGGGAACTTGCTTGAGTTAGTTTGTCTTTCATGCTTAATTCTCTCCAGGGTTGATGCAGGAGACTCTCAGTACAGTTAAGGGAAGATTAAAAGCTTGGTACAGGCTTGTTTTCTCCCATCTTCCCTTCTGTCAATAGCTTCCAAGCCTCTGTAAAAGCATGAAATATTTTCCAAAGGTCCCCCTCCTTTTTTCTTTTACTGTCATTTTTCAGGCAGTTTTCTGGTATGCTTCCCTTCTATACATTCACCATTTATCAGTGTGGTCTCTATTTCTGCACTTGCCACTGTTTATCCTGCTGCCATTTTACGTCAATTTAGTTGATCTCTGGAGAGGAGTTCATTGAGTATTTCTTCCTAGGTTTGTATTTGTCGGTGGTGGTTGGATAATCACAGATCAGTAAGCGATTAGGAAATAATTATTGCACCATTGGTGAGAATTACACCATAACTATGTCTATTTCTTAGTACATTGGTACTGCAGTGCTAGAAGGAGTGAAATGTAGCAAAAGTGTGGACATTTAAGCAGATATGTCTGAATATATGGATTTGGTTGTGAGGAAGGTATCATTTAATATAATGCTCTTCTTCAAAGGAGACCTATGTGCAGTCTGAGCAAGTAAAAACTGGAGCATTTACCTATGCTGTTGCTGTGATAGTGGTCAAAAGATCTTATATTTTGAGGTTGCAACAGAAGTTCACAACAAAACTGATTTAGCAGTTGGATTTGTTTACATACATCTGCCATATGGAATTTCCTTGAAGAGTGTTACTTACATCTGATCTCATAAACAAAATGTACTCTGTTATTTTATTCTGAGACAGGAGTTTCCTGTTTTAACTGCATTCCAAACATTCTGAAGGTCGATTTTTTTTTTAATTATTATTTATATTTCTTCAGAAAATGATGCATGCTACCGAACAGCCCACAAGAACTGACCTTTCAGTGAGCTGTTGTCAGCTCTGTTCTTGCACATTATATAAAGCTGCAAGGAACAGGAAATCCTGGAAATGCATGCTCCAAGCCATAGGAATGGTAGTAATGCACGTTATTACCATAGGAATTCCAGGAGGAATGGATGTTACGAAGGCAGCGATACTGTTAATGCAAGTATCGTTACAGAATGGTAGGGGAATTACCTTTCCTGGTAACAGTATATTTGGATGAGAATTGAGTAGATCTACAATGGCTAAAATGTAATGCATGGTAATGTTATCCAGACTGTGAGCAGCATTCCCTCATTCTTTAGTAAAATAATTCATACAGTGGATAGTGTATGGCTGTGCTTTGTAATGTGTGAGAAAACAGCAGATTCACAAAATATGATTCTTGTGATGGTGATCAGTTGCAAGTAGCCTTCACAGAGATTAGGAGGTTCTTCATACAGGCCTATTCCCCTCATGGAGTTATAAAGACATTTGTGTGATTTTATATATATGTCAAAATACTGAAATAGCTTCTTGACAGTGACTGATTATCACGATTGCCCAGATATTGCAAAGCTCCAGTATGATGATTTAGTTCCTGATAAAATATTTTGTGGGTTTTTTTTTGTTTGTTTGTTTTTGGTTTTTTGTTTTCATGTCAATTATGTCTTCATTGCTGGAACTACAGCCTTGCTTCACTCTATGCATTAAGAACTTCATTATCTGATAAAAGTGTTGATACATTTACTAATAAAAACTATGTAGAATATTACGTAGAATATTACGTAGAATATTACGTAGAATATTACGTAGAATATTACGTAGAATATTACGTAGAATATTACGTAGAATATTACGTAGAATATTACGTAGAATATTACGTAGAATATTACGTAGAATATTACGTAGAATATTACGTAGAATATTACGTAGAATATTACGTAGACTATTACGTAGACTATTACGTAGACTATTACGTAGACTATTACGTAGACTATTACGTAGACTATTACGTAGACTATTACGTAGACTATTACGTAGACTATTACGTAGACTATTACGTAGACTATTACGTAGACTATTACGTAGACTATTACGTAGACTATTACGTAGACTATTACGTAGACTATTACGTAGACTATTACGTAGACTATTACGTAGACTATTACGTAGACTATTACGTAGACTATTACGTAGACTATTACGTAGACTATTACGTAGACTATTACGTAGACTATTACGTAGACTATTACGTAGACTATTACGTAGACTATTACGTAGACTATTACGTAGACTATTACGTAGACTATTACGTAGACTATTACGTAGACTATTACGTAGACTATTACGTAGACTATTACGTAGACTATTACGTAGACTATTACGTAGACTATTACGTAGACTATTACGTAGACTATTACGTAGACTATTACGTAGACTATTACGTAGACTATTACGTAGACTATTACGTAGACTATTACGTAGACTATTACGTAGACTATTACGTAGACTATTACGTAGACTATTACGTAGACTATTACGTAGACTATTACGTAGACTATTACGTAGACTATTACGTAGACTATTACGTAGACTATTACGTAGACTATTACGTAGACTATTACGTAGACTATTACGTAGACTATTACGTAGACTATTACGTAGACTATTACGTAGACTATTACGTAGACTATTACGTAGACTATTACGTAGACTATTACGTAGACTATTACGTAGACTATTACGTAGACTATTACGTAGACTATTACGTAGACTATTACGTAGACTATTACGTAGACTATTACGTAGACTATTACGTAGACTATTACGTAGACTATTACGTAGACTATTACGTAGACTATTACGTAGACTATTACGTAGACTATTACGTAGACTATTACGTAGACTATTACGTAGACTATTACGTAGACTATTACGTAGACTATTACGTAGACTATTACGTAGACTATTACGTAGACTATTACGTAGACTATTACGTAGACTATTACGTAGACTATTACGTAGACTATTACGTAGACTATTACGTAGACTATTACGTAGACTATTACGTAGACTATTACGTAGACTATTACGTAGACTATTACGTAGACTATTACGTAGACTATTACGTAGACTATTACGTAGACTATTACGTAGACTATTACGTAGACTATTACGTAGACTATTACGTAGACTATTACGTAGACTATTACGTAGACTATTACGTAGACTATTACGTAGACTATTACGTAGACTATTACGTAGACTATTACGTAGACTATTACGTAGACTATTACGTAGACTATTACGTAGACTATTACGTAGACTATTACGTAGACTATTACGTAGACTATTACGTAGACTATTACGTAGACTATTACGTAGACTATTACGTAGACTATTACGTAGACTATTACGTAGACTATTACGTAGACTATTACGTAGACTATTACGTAGACTATTACGTAGACTATTACGTAGACTATTACGTAGACTATTACGTAGACTATTACGTAGACTATTACGTAGACTATTACGTAGACTATTACGTAGACTATTACGTAGACTATTACGTAGACTATTACGTAGACTATTACGTAGACTATTACGTAGACTATTACGTAGACTATTACGTAGACTATTACGTAGACTATTACGTAGACTATTACGTAGACTATTACGTAGACTATTACGTAGACTATTACGTAGACTATTACGTAGACTATTACGTAGACTATTACGTAGACTATTACGTAGACTATTACGTAGACTATTACGTAGACTATTACGTAGACTATTACGTAGACTATTACGTAGACTATTACGTAGACTATTACGTAGACTATTACGTAGACTATTACGTAGACTATTACGTAGACTATTACGTAGACTATTACGTAGACTATTACGTAGACTATTACGTAGACTATTACGTAGACTATTACGTAGACTATTACGTAGACTATTACGTAGACTATTACGTAGACTATTACGTAGACTATTACGTAGACTATTACGTAGACTATTACGTAGACTATTACGTAGACTATTACGTAGACTATTACGTAGACTATTACGTAGACTATTACGTAGACTATTACGTAGACTATTACGTAGACTATTACGTAGACTATTACGTAGACTATTACGTAGACTATTACGTAGACTATTACGTAGACTATTACGTAGACTATTACGTAGACTATTACGTAGACTATTACGTAGACTATTACGTAGACTATTACGTAGACTATTACGTAGACTATTACGTAGACTATTACGTAGACTATTACGTAGACTATTACGTAGACTATTACGTAGACTATTACGTAGACTATTACGTAGACTATTACGTAGACTATTACGTAGACTATTACGTAGACTATTACGTAGACTATTACGTAGACTATTACGTAGACTATTACGTAGACTATTACGTAGACTATTACGTAGACTATTACGTAGACTATTACGTAGACTATTACGTAGACTATTACGTAGACTATTACGTAGACTATTACGTAGACTATTACGTAGACTATTACGTAGACTATTACGTAGACTATTACGTAGACTATTACGTAGACTATTACGTAGACTATTACGTAGACTATTACGTAGACTATTACGTAGACTATTACGTAGACTATTACGTAGACTATTACGTAGACTATTACGTAGACTAACATTACAGCAGTGTTCTTAAGTCAAACCTGTCCAGTTCCAGTTATTTCATTGCAATAAGGTACAGTAGAATTGGTCTCACCTGTGGCAAAAGGCTCCACGTCCTCTGGCTTCTGTCTCTTGCTGTTGTCTATGTATGTTAGAAACTGAGTTTAACAATGTAGCAAGCCACATAAATAAAACCTGTCAGGGCTTTTCCTTGTCAGTTCTCTAGAGTAGCAGCAGGTAAGTTTCCCCTTTTGAAGCTAGAATATTGTTATATAATAAGATCTTTATTTCCATTTTTATCTTTCTGTTCACTGTTTTTTCATAGTACTTTGAATTTTCTGAAATCCAGAATTTTCCGGCCTGCCTTTCATTTCTACCTGGACCATACTAAGCCTGGTATTTACTAGCAGTATTTTCTGCTGGAATTTGATGATTGTTGCAATAACTGCTGCTTGTTCATGTTAAGAAAGGTGGTTGTTGTTGTAGTTAAACTTCTATAATTATATATATACAATATATATTATAAATATATATTATAATAAATAATAAATATATTATATATATTTATAGAAGTTTAACTTATATATATAATATAATATATATAATATATATATAATATATATATATATTATATATATTTTTTTAAAAACCCCCCAAAAAAACAGAAAAATGCCCCCCTGCCCTCTAGTACTTCTTTAGACTCCTCTTTTCTATGTTGCCTTGTTTCATTCCATTTGGTTTGCAGTCATGTAACTGGTTTTTAATTTGCATGACAGTGTTTCCACCCAAGGCTTTTATTTTCTTGACCTCTCACTATTTGGTGTTATACTGATGTCCAGGTATGTGACAGCTACTGCAGCTTTATCTTCTACCACTTCAGTGATTTAAAAACTAAAAAGTTAAGCTTGTTATTGTTGCTGTTAATGTGAGGAGTGAGCTCTGTAATCCAGTGGGATTCATGTTTCTTCCCTTGCTTATGGAAAGTGGTTTTCCAAGGATTTCTGGTTTTGTAAAAGTTGTAAGGTGCCCCATTATGCTAGATGAGTTGTGAACAAAGTGAAGCTAGTGGTGTAAATTACACCACCTATGTGCATTTGCTGATAAATAGTGAAGAAATTGCCACGGTTCTGATACTGGAAAGGTATTCAGGATGTCTTTTGAAGTTCACTGTCAAAAGAATGAAGTATTAGAAATTAAGGTGTTAAAGAATGTAAAATTCAAGTTCTATTCTCCCCAGAGTTTTATTTCTCCCTGAGTTATTCCTGGCTGTCCAAGGACAAAATTCACCAGTGTAATCTGATTGTAACCTTCACTGTATTATTCTTTGGCACATCTAACACTTAAAGCAACGTAAGTTTTTTGACCACTTATTACTATTGCTTTGCCAAACTTACCCTTCTGTCAGTGTGTGTTGTTACAGAAATAAAGTAACAAATCATAGAGAATCTCTCATTGCAGTAAATTCCATTGGTTACTGTAAGACAACCAATTATTTTCCCATGTGTTGAAAGTGTGTCCTGGTGTTTATGGAGTATTTCTTTCTGTTAATGTTGCAAGGAAGGAGAGGAGTAAAGAAGTGACCCTGCGCCCTTTTGCTTCTCTGGTCAAAAACTGTGGCTAACTGCATACTGGCAGCTGATTTAAGGGCAAAACAAAGTAGAAATATAATAATGTTTTATCTTGCAGAGACTATGCCATTCAGTGCATGTGCTCTTGACTTCAGTGACTATAAAAGGTTATGAATCCACTTCTGTGGGTTCTGTTACTAGTCATGTGAAAGTATACTAAGCAACTTTGTTCTATTTTCAACTCCTGCAGACAAATTTGCTCATTTGAAGCTCGGTTATAAATGCTGCGCTTATCTTCCTTCTGACAAGTCAAAAACAACTCTTGTTTCTTTGCTTACTCCAACCTGATGGTTGTTGGCTTTCTTACTCATTTATGTTGGCTTATATATGGCTTTGATTTTCAAAATGCAGTGATGTTAAGCAATCATAACTCATTTTCCAATAGCATTTCATTTCCCTTGTTTGGACTCATGAATTCTTACCAGTGCATGGCTGTTTCACCTTTTGCAGCCTGCTCTTCTGTGAAAAAACTATTCAGGCTTTTCTGATTGAGATGAGAGGGGTGTTACTAGGAACCAGAAACACTTAGAAATTTTTCTGTATGGAAAAGTGAAAGCTGTATGTATCTTCATCAAACCTGATGAAGAGATCTTAAGATCTCTTATGTTTTTAGACAGAAAAATATAAAATGGATCACCTGTGGGAGAGAAACCATACCCTTTGCTTATCAGGATTTACTTATTCCAAGCTTAGAAGCTGGAGGAGAAATTTATCTGCATGATATCCAGTGAAAACTCAAGAACTGATCTCTAGGCACCGTTAAGCAACTTCATTCCTTTATCTAGGTGTAGATATTCACCTTTTCAGAAACTATTTTCCTCTTTCTCTTCTCTGAAGTTGAATTTTGACCATTCCTAATGTATTTTTATTTTTTTTAACTGTGATTTAAAGTGTCTTACAATGGCCTTCACTCATGGCCTACCTGAAGCTGTATGTTGATTAATGAAAGCTTGTCTGTCCATTGAACAAATGCAGCATTCCTATTCTCAGTTGACAAACCAATTTCATCAGACTAGGCTATAGATTTTAAAGCTGTTGGTTATATATTTATATGTATATATATATGGATATGAATTGATGAAGGATTCAGCATGTTGAAGACTTCTTAAGGGAAAGCAAGGGGTAAAACTGCAATGTTAATGTTGCTTTGCAGTAACTTTATAGCTGTCATCCTTTATTATGTCTTCTACCTGTAGTCTGTTGTTATGTGGTAAGGGAAAAAGAACATTTCACAACGCTGCTGCTGAAATGCAAGCAGAGTTCATAAGAAAATAAGAGAAACTCATTGTAACATTGTTGTTGTGGGGAGGAAAAGGAAACAAACAAACAAACAAAAAAAGACTGCTTGTTAGCTGTTCAGGAGGATTAGGCAATAGTTTAAGCAAAAGTGTTTCCTATTAATTTGGTTTGTTCCAGTGATTCTCAGTGCAATGCTTGACAAGTGCATTCAGTTGTCCGTGAGCTCTTCTGTTGTGTTCTTGCTCATTGCTGCACATACAGCCCAAGTTACTTGCATGTTTTCAGTTATAAGTTATAATTTGTTTCACTTTGCACTTCTAACTGCCTTGAGTAATTTCCTCTAGAAATACATATAATCTCTCTGCATGGTAGAAATATTAGTGTCTTTTGCAAAGCTTGTGTGTAATACTTAAACCACTGGTGCTTATGAAAAGCAGTTGATTCTTTTCAGTGATAAATAGTGATATGATGGCTGTTCTTTCTAGTCCCTGGATTAAAAAAAAAAAAAAAAAAAAAAAGTGTAGTCTTGAACCTTTGGGGGAATTCACATGTTGCCACTCCGTGGGCTGCTATTTTGACTCTGGCTTGTTATGGTGATAGTGCATTTCATCACTGATAGTGATGTGATCTATAAAACGTTTGCCTTCACCCTCCCATTGTTTCAGTAAGTCCTAGCAAACTTGCATATGGTGTTCTTTCTGTTCTTGAGTGACCTTCCATAGAACCTACCTACTGGCTCAGACTTTGCAATATTCCAATGCTGCCACCAATGTTTCCGAGATCTTAAAGCACATACACAGTTCTCTGGTTGTAATCCTCTGATTCTCATGAATGAGCTGAGAAGACACTCTCCATTTTGTGAAGTGACAGCTGTGCACAGCTGTATAGAATATGGCTTATCATCCATGTTGCTGTTGTTACTGACAAAATGCACCACCTACTCCCTGGTTGTGTTCACCTCTGCTGTTTGGTCTCCATAAAGATTCAGTAAGTGTCAGTGGCTGCAATTTTTGCTCCATGTGTTGTAGGTGTTGTGACACATCTTTTGCTTCATACACAGTTCCATGTCAGTAACCTTTTTGTCAGACTGGCCTGACAATCTGCTGCGTAACAACAAAATGTAATGGAATGTTGGCAGGAAGGTTCAGCCTCTACTGCTATACCAACACCATCTGCCTCTGTCCTCGTGGACTAAAGTAATAAAGTAGGAGGCATTGCTATTGGAGCAGCCCTTGCAGATCTGTGGGTATTTGGAAGTGTTCAAGGTCAGGTTGGACTAGTTCTGGGCAGCCTGAACTGGTGCCTGATGTAGTGGCTGATGAGAGCCTGGCTGGGATTTGGAACTGAATTATATTTAAGTACCCTTAATAAAGTGTATATTTTCCCTTCCAACCCAAGCCATTCTATGATTCTGTATCTCCCCTTACCCATGTTTAAAAGAGGCAAACTCAGACTGGGATAGATATGGCAAAGGGCTGCTATGGTAAGAGGAGATGGAGAGTCTATTTTATATCACAAGACTAAAAGAGCATATCTTGTCTGTTGATGTGAAAGCTGATAAGAAATGAGGTTGGCTTTTATAAATACATAAAACCATCATTCAGGGGAAAGAAGCTGTTAAACAGTGCTGTTCAGGGGCATGTTGGCACTAATGCAGCTTGGCTATGTATTAGGAGCATCTCTCTGACCATTAAGAATGAGGCTCTGAAACAGCCTTCTAGTGGGATTATGGGGGCAAAGAAAGTCCCTGAATGGGTCTATTTATAGTGGAGTCAAGTGTTTTTAGGCTTACTTTCTACGTACTTGTGGAGCTGATGCTGTGCTTATACAACACATTTCAGTGTTTTGGCTTATACGCTTTATTTTTTTTCCTAGTACAGGAAAGGCATGGATGAGTCTTAGAAGCTGTAGCCAAGGTAGCTGTGCTCCTGTGGTAAATTTAAAATTATACATAAAATGCACATTGAAATGGATATTACCATATTTTGCCACAGCAGACTTTCACGTTGGATCAAAAATAGCCCCTCTTTGTTTTAGGATTTATTGTAAATAATAAACTAATTCTATTTTGCTTTTTCCTGGTTTTCTGTGCTCCATGTACTGTTTGTTTAAAATGGATGCTGATGATAAGCCTTTGAGGAGGTGGAATTTGTGTGCTATTTAAATATTACCAATGTTTGAGTGGTACGTACTTCTTGGTTAATATTCAGCTATAGCATTTGATTTTTAGAGGATTACTTATCCTCTATGATCAGAAAGAGTAGCAGTTAAGAGCAGCAGTGATGTGAGTCATTTTGACAGTGAGCAAACTTGTCAGAATGTTCACATTTTCAAGACTAGATGGTCTAAGACATCCATTTTTTCCTAAATATTTTTCAAAGTCCTAATGAAAATTTAAATAGCTGTGTCTTGAACTGAAAAGATCATGAATTAACAATTGCTTTTTTCTCCTAAAATACTTCTTGTTTACTGGAAAGTCACAATAATAATAATAATGTTCAGTGAAGTTCTTTGTAACACTTTTAATAGCTAAATTTGACAGTCCCGTAGTGTAAAATGTCAGTTGCATGGAGAAAAGAGAGAATTCACAATGAAAACATACACTGTAAGGCAGTGAAATCTCTCTCTTTTCTTTTTTTTTTTTTAGCTGAATGAATTAATGTGAAGCTCCTTTAAGCCCCAGCCTTTTTTTCCTTTCCCTCTGTAAGTTCTGTTTGTATTAATTTCACATTGACCAGATTGGTATAAATGAGTTTTACTGTGTGCATATGATACCTTTGTGTTAGTATGTGAAAACTCCATGGTTTTTGGCTGAATTGTTTGTGTATTACAGCTGTTTCCTGCCTAGAGCCATCTGCATAGGAGAATCTTCTTTTAACAGTAAATCATACAAAGATTATAGCAGACTTATTGGAACCATTCTCCTATATCTGACTACTGTTCTTGCTAAAGATAATAAAAACAGAGGCTCAGTGGATCAAAATGTGGTATTTGTGTGAGAATACCTTGTTTGCAGTTCTTTTGGAGAGAAAAGAAAAATCTGTGCTGTGTTCACTGGCTCTTTAATTCGAATTGCCAATGATAATGCAGAGTCTACTGCTAAAGAAAGGTAGGATGCAGAGGCAGAAACATTAGAGCTAATCTGCTGCAGAAGGACTAGATAAATCAGCACGGCTCTCATACATCACTAAGAGAGAAGCTGATTGCAACTTGACCATGTGCCTAAGTGGTCACATCAGCAGCAAGAACACAGCATGGATAAAAAAACTAAAATGTACCCTTAGGGCTACTTGCTGTGCGGGACCCATAATAACACATCAATGTAAGTTTAAGATTTCTTTTTTTTTCTATTTCTTCTGTAATTATTTGTGTTTACAATATTACATTTATTTTGCATAGATTTAGAGGGAATATAAAGCAGTGAAGTATAATGCTGAACAGCTAATAGTTGGATAATGTTTGTCTGTGAATAATAATGGGCTTTATTGCTGTCTCAATGTAGCTCTTTTTTTGAGGATGTTTTAATATTTAATCTTAACGGTCATATCTCAGAAAATGAATAAGCTTTTGGGTGAGATGATAGTGAGATCTCTAATTCATCTGTTGTCTTACGTTTCAAAAGGGGTTGATAGGCAGAGTGCAACAAATATGTATTACTTCTCCTGGGAGATTTTTTTTTTTATTATTTTTATTTATTTAATTTTTTTTGCATTGCTTTTCTATTTCTGTTAAGAAAAGTACTTATAAGGAGTAATTTCTGTAGTCCTTTTTGTATTCCTGAATTATGCACAGATGGTGATTTTCAGACAGTTTTAAAAATCTGTGCAATTGTTTAATTTAATGTCACTTGAGCATCTGCAGAAGGGAAGGCAGGGATAACATGGAAACTGAATAAGCATTGATTGCTAGTCTGAAAATTAAATTGTAAAAGTTTTAGCAGTAAATCTGATTTCAATTTTGTTTTTTTACTAAATTAAATTATCATATTTAAATTCAGACTATAATATAGCACACAAATGTGTGAAACTATCCTGGATAGCCTGCATTTCTAGCTGTCAGACTGTAAAGATATTGTTGATTGTTGCTGCCAAGAATCTCTTAACTGTAGAAATCAGAGCAGCATGTTTAACTAATACATGGAAAAACAGAATATTGTTATTAAGGTGATGCTTTGTTCAAAGAAAAACATGTATGATAAAAACTACTGTGGTGCAATCCTATGCTTTCTCTCCTGACTTTAGGGAAAAGGACAGGAAAATCCAAGATAGCTTTTGCTGTGCACTTTTGAAAATAGGGAAAGTTTGGAAGCACTTTACAGTACAAAACAGCAACAAAACCACTTTAAATGCTTTTTTAGGATGTATCAGTGAAAAGATACAGAAGAATGCCTGTTTATTTTGTGTTTTTCAGTTGTAAACAAACATAATAACAGGAGGCTTAGAAACAGATGTAGCTTGCATTTAATCTACTATTGAGATGTTTCTGTGGCAATTCTAAACTGTAGGTATAGTTACATGCTTTTTCCCCCCACTTTGTAGAGCTAAAATACTCAGGAAGTGGAGCAATTTCAGGTCTTGAGGTGCAGATGCTTTCCTTTTGGCTAATGCCTATGCAAAGTAAATGTTTATCTATTTACAGTTGTAAGCTAATGAGAAGAACAAGGTGGTGAGATTGGAAAATAGGTAAGGCAAGGCTTTATTAAAAAAATAAGTCATTCCTCTCAGCAAAACATATAAGCAACCTGGCCGACTTGCAAATGAAATGTGGCCCAAGTGGGGTGTTAATTTCTGCCCAGAAAATGCATATGCATGATCACACAGGCTCTCAGTTGTACTCGTTCCCTGAAGCTGCTGAGTTTCTATTGAGAATCCATAAACTTAACATTCTCACTGGAAAAATAACAGAAAATAAGAAAAGAGGAAAGCTGTATGGCAACAGCTTTCTTTATGGAGGATTGGAAGTTTCTTGGACATTATTTCATGTGTTCTCATGTACCCAGCATAGCATTAAGATGTAAACTCAATGACAGATTCCTGTATTTTTCACATATGGCAACAGTGTAATCAGTCTGTTCCTGTTACTATAATCTACTTCTGTTAGTGAACCAAAGGCTATTTTTTTTTTTTTTTTTTTTTTTTTTTTTTCCTAAATGAGATCATTGTAACAGCAGCAGATTACTCTGCTCTATAAAGATAATGAAGAAAGTATGTAGTCTTCCTCCATTTGTACCTGGACAAAAATCTTTAAAGATACATTCTGGAGTTATAGTGAACAGTTCAAAAGTGCTACATAGTCTCATTGCGTTCATAGTGTGTTCTTACACAGAAGCAAATGTTTACATTGTTTCTATGAGGTTTACCGTGTAGCTGCCTTTAGACCATGTGCTAAATGAATTGCATTGTATATGACAAAACTAGACTTGGGTCATGTCTTCTATTGTTTTCTTTTTAGCTGATGAGACAAATCTGAGTGCATTTTGGAGGCTGAATTTGGCTTTGTATGTAGTTCGTGTTAGTCAAGAGAAAGCGTGCTTTCACTCTAAAGTGAAACTCTGAGTTTATCTATTTATTATGCTGTATTTCACCCTTACCTTTTAGATCTTTCACTGGACTCCAATCTGGTCTTCATTTCCACTTTCAGTTTTAGTCAATAAATTTATGCTAATTATATTTTCTTGTGCTTAAGGGAAAAGTATGCTAATGGATATCATTCCCTGCACTTTCAGAGCAGCAGGGGATTCACTGATGCTGACTTCAGGATATTGAATTTGCTTAGACCTATGATGTTCAGGTAACAATATACACAATATTCTTGTTCATGTTGAGTTTGGTGGAAAAGCATCTGTTTACCAATATGACCAATGCAGTGCCTGAATTCTTAAAGCTTTGTGCATCCTATGGTGGTCTCAGGAAAAATACCTGAGTATAATCATAGGGATTCCAATCTTTTTGGGCTTTAGCCACCTCTATGAAGAGATGCTGTTTCCCAGCTAGCCTAAGAATCTTAAGAACTGCAGTTCTTTGAAGAATGCCAGAGAAGCTCCTGTCTTATTTTATCCATGCAGACCTAAGAGCTCACTGATTTATTCCAGAAGTTCAATAATCACAAATCCATTCACTGGACTGTTCAAATACTCCTTAACACCACCAACTTCCTGTGTGTTAACTCACAATCTGTGGTATATAAAGTAACTGCAGATCAACTCACTCTTTCACACCAGTTACTGCCTGAAGTACACCTGGGAAACTGTGTTGGACAGCTTTGCTCTCAGCACTGCACATTCTGTGAAGGGAACATAAATGATAACTGTCTCAACAAACTGAATTATGGTCCAATATCATTTCCTTCCATGAACACAGTGAATCTCTGGAAGAAGCAAGATAATTTTTAATGTAATTTGACTGAAGTATAAGTAGTACTTATTTCAGTTGACAGGAAAACTGAATTATTTTACACCCTGATTAGGTCCTCCAGCCCAATCCTGAGTCCTGTTTTGAAAATCTCTGATTATTTCTGAACTATTAAGGGAGAAGATACATGGAAAGGAGTTATCTTGATATTTCTCCTCACTTTCACATTGTCTTCCCAGCCTTGCTAAATGCTGCACTGTGTGATGCCAAACTGCTGGAACATGTAGCAGTAATCTCAAACAGGTAACTCCTAAGGACAGCCACTCAGCTGATCTTTCAGTCTTGCTTAATGGAGACTTATAATGAAAATGTTTGAAGAGGGGGTTCTGCAGTCTGATATCTATAACACTCATTCAGTGAAAATTCTGTTGAGGGTGACGGTGACTTGTGAAGTTTTACAAAGCTTTCAGCAATTTTTGTTACCTCTCTGTTATTATCCTGGAAAGTAAATAGTTACATATTGGGTAACCATATGGATGATGTGCTGGTGTATTTTAAGAAGATTGCTCAGATGGCTCAGAGCCCATAGTGACAATGCCAGGATTTTTATGTGTTGAAAATCTAAACAAATATCTAAAAGATTGGGGGGGGGGGGGGGGGCAGCCACCAAAAAGAAGTGGGAGCAATAAAATGTTTGCCATCAGCATTGGTGATAGGGATCAAGGCTGTGGGGGAAGTACCCTTGGCTTCTTGTCCTACAGATGGGCTATCTTCCAGTTAGCTTCCTGCATGAGCTGTGGGAGCACATGGGCAACTGTTCCTTATTTCCAGCCACAGCATGAGGCTGCCGGTGCTCTTTCTTGCCTGCTCCTGCCTCTACTTTTTGTTCCCTCAGTGACTGTAGATGAACTTTGCAGGAGAAAGGAAAGAGGTTGAAATTTTCACTTGAGGTGAAACCCCATTTCTCAATTTACCTACTTAGCCTGACAACTTGGTATAATAAGAGGGCCACTGAATAATCTAGCATTCATTTCTTAGGGAAAATGCTGAATGTTAGAAGACAGGAGACAGAAAGGGAGGCATGGGGAGAAATACAAGGAAAATTCTTGGGATACTGAGTAATTCTGTAGGGATGATATCTGTCACCATTTTTGTGCAGTACTTGAACACTGCTTATACATATTAGCAATCTGTCAAGTGAGGAAGGACCCTGTCAACCCACTCCCCTCACTGCACTGTAAATGTAACCTTGCTGAAGGAAAGAAAGTGTTTGAAACACTGACACTTTTGTCTTTTAGTCAGTATTTATCATGATCTGAAAATCACATAATTCTCATAACAAGAAAGTTTTAGATGTTTTAAACCCTGGCAGTTTTTCATCCAGCAAGGAGATCTGAGAAACACCCAGGCAACGAGCCTTCTCTCAGACTAGACAGAGTGGGCTGCTTTATATCAGGAATTGCTTTTCCTAGTTTGCTTCCCCTGCCAGAAATCCTTTTGCCAGAAACTGTCATTTGAGCTTTTATCTGTTTCTGTGAGGAAGGAACTTAACCATCCTAGTTACATTGCCATCACTACAAGAATAGTTCTGCAGGCTGCAAAAGGCTATGGAAAAGTGATCATTGCACACAAATGCATAATTTTCCCAGGCCATAACTGAACAACAATAGACTTGCCAGCTCCATTTCATAGAGGGAGATACTTCAGTACAGATCTATGCTTTTAATACTAAAGCAACCTGTGGACAATTCTGAACAAACAGGTTGGCAAGTATAATTTTTTTATGCCTGTTACAACTTTTGCTTTACTTTTACGTATGCTATTAGCTGTCACAACTGTTTTCTTTTACTGGATCTGTCTTTTTGAGGGATTGTTTGAGCACAAGTTGGATTTTCTTCAGGAAGAAAAAACAAAATCATGTAACCACACTCTTTTTTTTTTTTTTTTTTTTTTTTTTTTTTTTTTTCAATGAGCTTTGTTATAAGCATCGAAACTCTGCGTTCTTTAATCTCAGTAGGTATATACAAACCACATAGGCTTCAGTGGAAAAGCTCTTGTGTGTATTTGAGTGGAGAATTTGACCAGGAGTGGTTTGCAATGTATAAAGCAAGCTGGAAGCGTCAATATACATTAGGCAGCTTATCTCTTATATTGTGTGATAACTGTGTTTCTGATTGCTGAGCTTTTCATGGGTAGGCTATATGTTAGTAGGGAATATTTGAATGTCACTGTGGAGCTCAGGTTGCTGAGCCATGTGCAGTGCTTGAGAGTCAGAGAGAGATGTTTCATTTGCTGCTTCTCACATCAAGAATTGCTACTGTGGTAAATGGCAACATTCCAGACTTCATCTCAGTCACATGGACTATTCCCTGGAGCAATGCTTTACTGGAAAAGAGAATATAGAGGATTTGGATTTTAAGTGTTTTTTATTATTATTTACAGTTTTGTTGTGCTCACCCAAGAACAGTCAATGCTTCATGCAAGTGTAGCTGCTGAAAGTCTGTCGTGTGTTTGCTGTCTGTGAGACTGTGCCAGAGATCAAAGTAACAAATTGTGTATTATCTTTTCTTCCTTCTCCCCTCCCCCCAGATCTGAGATTTGTAATGTGCTAATAACTGCATCACAGTAATGACTGAAATATTTACTGTATTTGATGCACTTGTACTGTGGTCGATTTTGAATGAGCCTAGCACCTATCCAGAAGATCCTGTGATGTCTAGGGAGCAGTGGTGATAGTGAAAGGGGGTGTTGCAAACAAGAAGGCTCAGCAGGAGTGAAGCAGATATTTCCTGAAGGAATTGGAGCACTGGAAGACAAAAAGAAAGCTGATAAGCAGTATGGCTCTCACTTCAAATACATGGAGAGCAAGTGGTCAAATGTATTAGGCTATGTATATTCTTTGTTGTTTTGAGGACGTCTGTTCCCACTGAGCAGTCTTGAGGGCACTGATGCTTTTCAGCCACCTAATTCACTGTATTTTTACTCACATATGCATATAATCCAAATAATTTAAACACAAAAATCCTGTACAGAAATGATTTTATGAAAAGCCTTGGATGTTAATGCTCCAGAGGAGACTCAGTATCTCCTGGGATTAATGAGTAGGTGGGAGGAGTTCATTGCCTCAGGCAGAGCCTGGGGCCATTAATTCCAGCTAGTCATTAATCCCTGTATAATGCCCTGTGCTGATGCCACAGTTCCTGTTATAACACAGAAATAGAACTGATTGACCCACAGATTTTGATGGGTTATTTTATTCTTCCAATGATTGCTTATACTTCTAAATGATCATCGCTATAGTGTTGAACAGAGTTCTTTGTGTCTTTCCAGAGATGATGCATTGTACGTTACTCACGCGGAAGCCTGAAATGGTGTTATTAGAATTCCATTATGCCCTCATCTTTAAATAAACATTAAAGCAGTCTTCAGAAAGAAAAATTGATATCAATACTCTCTAAAGAGTATTAGCGTGTGTTTTCATATCTAGAGTAAATGGAAATCGAACATAAAGTTCTTTTATTCTGTGGTTGCCAAGTGAGGTGAAGTGCAGTTTAAGTTGCATTTGGTTTGTTTAGGGGAAAAAAAAAAAACCAAAACAAAAACAACAACAACAACAAAAAAAAACCCAACCAATTCCTGAACTCCTGAACCGTTAATGAAGTTAATTTCATACCCAAATATATATAATGATAAAGGACAGACTAGTTATAGGCTATTTAGAAGCAACTGACATCGTGCACCCTCTATTTATTTTATTGTATACTAAGCAATATACAATAAACATATTGCTGTGCAGATCTTAAAGTGCAGAGGAAAAAAGTTCAAGACCAAAACAGCCTCCAGCTTAGCAGATCATGTGAACACACATGACTCTAAGCAGGCATGGTGTTCAGCTAGGAAACAGCAATTGTAAGAAATACCAGAATGCTAGAATTGCCCCTCTGTTTAAATTTTCTTTAAGATACTTCTTTGCAAGAAGAAAGTTATTAATCTGACCTTTACATAGGTCCCTCCTTTATCAGGGATCCCAAAGCATTTTACAGTTACAGAGATTTGGTGTTGACATGCGTGTATCAGAAGGAAAGTTAACTGCGTAATGCTTGTACAGAGCTTTGAAAATGTAGAAATGCCACTACAGCTGGGTCTGACTACCCCATTCTCTGAAAAACCATGCAGGAGTCCTTCAGAACAGCTAAGGTCAGTAAGTGTGGGATACTTCGAATATATAGTTGAGCTAACAAAGTTAGGCTGTATGGCAACAATGGTAGATGTCTTTAAAAAGAGAATAAACTGAGCTTTCTGTAATTAGTGCTTGTGGTGAAGATGCAGATTGTATTACTGAAATGTTGAATTCCTGTACCACATTTGTTCCAAGAAATAGGGTATGAGTTGTATGGGGCTGGTTTAGAATAAATAAATAACCACTTCCTAAAGAGATCTGTCTGGGCTCACTATTTAGCCAGCTGGGCCTTGTTTAGTATATAAATTCAAACTTGCTTGCAGCAAAGCATGTTGAGGCATAGAAAAGCAGGAAAGGAAGTTTAGGATAGATTGTCTCTTGGTGTATATTAAATGTGTCTGAAATGTGTAGCATATATTCATAGGAGAACTTGTATTTAAACCTTAGAAAATGTATTGTGGGGGGAAAAAAAAAAAAAAAGTGGTATGTAATATATATTCCTCATTGTGAAACTCTATTGACCCTTGTGCTCATTTCATGAGCTGAGTCTAGTCTTACATTTTACAAAGACTAGTTGGAATTCAGTTGCGATTGCCTGTTCTAATATTTATAGCACCTTTCTGTGAGAAGCAGCATTTTGAAAACAATTGAGTTTTGGTCATCTGTGTCATTTCTTTTCCTTGCTTTAGCTTTCTTTGCTGTTACAGCTCAGCATGCTGCTGTGCAGGAGGAGGAGACATGAAGGAAGAAGGAGGCAGCAGCCCTCTTTGCTCACTGCCCATTTTCCCACTTTCCACTAGCTGTTTTCTGTACTGTTTACAGGGCTGTTAGAGGAAAAAGTAGGGGGTGAGAAAGGAAGAGAAGGGGAGGACAAACTGAGACTAGGAGGAAACCTTTGCTCTCTGGATCACTGTAAGGCAAACATACATCCATTCACCCCTTTAAGAATCACTGTTATATAAATTAGACAATTATAGGGCATGATTTCCTCTTTCATAAACAGAGGTTAACTAATAACATCTTGATTTCATTTCTTGGTGAACTAAGAGTTTGTGAAGACATGAGAAGATAAAACTGAAAAACTGAAAAGTAGAAAGTAGTCCATGGGTGGAAACTGCATTTGTGTGGTGGATAGGAAGCTGAGATGATCCTGGTGTTCTTCAAGGGTATGGGTGAGGTTTTATTTAGTGCTCTGCATTGGCCTGAGCAAAACTGGAGGAGGATGGTTCTGGCAGGCTGCATGTGCAAGGTTCTGCAAACTTCCTATGGAAATAGGGAACCATACCTTTATCCCAGGATCCTGAAAACAGTTGCTTCATCTTTTCTTAGCAAGTTCAATGCTTGTTAGCTTCTGCCATCCCCAGTTTTGTGTTTCAAAGGTTGACTTATGGATGAAAATGTCTGAATCTGAAAGGAGGGTATATTGGAAATCTGTACAGACCTGATTTGGAGTTTAATTTTTGTTGGACATGGAGAGCTGAAGTACTAGCGTATATAGGAACATCTGGAAACCCCTGAGTTAAACCCTTCCAAAGATAACAGTGACTTCCTGCTCCATGCCTGAAGTGTTCCAGAGAGACGCCAGCAGTACTGATGTGCTGTTTGTAAAGAGATGTATTACTGCAGTTTGAGGCTGACTTATTATTTGAATATATCTAGTCTGTTTCCTTTTTCTTTGAAATGACCTTTTCCTGAATATTTTGAAACTTCCTTCCTGAAGTTTGCTTTTTCCAGATTTCAAAATTAGATCAAGTCACATTTCCTAATGAAACTTCTGGTGCAAGGAGGCATTGAGGTTATGCAGCCCCTAGTGTGAAGATACCTGTTCCAGTAGGTGTTCAGTGCTGTCGTGCTCTATCCCAAACCGGCTGGACAATGGCGAACTTCAGAAGTTAATGCATGTATTGGCTACTCTCCTATGCCCTTTAGCTTGTGCATTCTGCTTCTTGCTTGATGTTTATTTTTTTAAGGTACCATTTAATCCATAACTTGCGTGTTGCGTTCTTGTTTGACCTTATAGCTGTTAAACCAAAAAAGTTATTTTAAAGAATGGTCTCGTCAAAGAGCGTGCATCTTCTCTCTTCAAAGACCTCTGAGATTTTCGATTAAAATGTGACTGCAGCATTAAAATGGATGCCCTGTGTCTTTTCATAAATGGATGACTAGTGAACTTGTGGACTGTCTAGCTTTTAATTGGCAAATTATTCACTGAGTGCTTCATGGGGAATTGAAGGAGAGGGTGAGGAGTTAGTTGATTTTCAGATAAATTCATTACTGCTTTTATTTCTGTTGATAGTTTGAAGTTGATTAAATCCCCAGATAGTTCTGCAGACTCAGTTTAAAATTTCTTGTGCAAAATGCAAAAGAAGGCATGCTTAAAAGCATGTAGTAAAACCGTGGGCTTGAAGTGGGCAGCCCCACATCAAAATGGGGTGTTAGGCTTGTGGTCATCTCAGCTGTGGCTGTGCTCATGACCCCTACAGCTGCTGTACCAGTATTTTCCTCTATTTGCCTGCTTCTTTCTTCATGAGCTCCAGCAAATGAGTGGCTGATAAAAATTTGCTCTCAAAAGGTCCAAAATGCCTGCCTGTTTTTTTGTTTTGTTTTGTTTGTTTGTTTGTTTTTGTTTTATTTCTTGTTGTTATTTTGTTTGTTTGTTTTTAATCAGACGGATAGTAAGTATGGCCAAATCTTCAGATATGCTTATGTTCTCTACAGAAGACTCTAGAAAAATCAGTGCAGATAGGAAAAAGAGTGAATAGACATACTGTGACCTTAACTGAATGCACTACTAGAACTCTTCAGTGCTGTATCTGTCTATGGGAAAAGAGCATGGCATCAGGGTATTAAGACAAGGAAAGAAGCATAGTTTGAGTTGATTGAATTTTATTGAATTTAAATGTTGTGATAGTGTTTAATAGGCTATCTCATTTGGTGCATATGATTTTGGTTTTGCTGTTTTTGTTTATCTTGCTAATGTAATCTAATGTTACAGGGCATAGCTATGTTATGATTCTAAGGCCTCTGGAAATAGATCTGCATGAGTATGTCTGTTCCTTGGTTGTTTTAGGGCTCCTGCTAAGGTTTTGGGCTGATATTCTTTTCTCAGTAGTTGTCTGCCATCCACTTATTTATAGAAACAGAATGACTCATAACTAAACAGCAAAGCCTAAAGAGCTCTTATTATTTCAAAGTACGTTTTCAAACCAGAAATGTTGATAAAAGTATGATTTGTAGATAGCCTACAGGGCTTAGGTGCTCCTTGCCCTGTGAACAGCCCAAAGGGTAGCAGTGATGTCTCATCAGGGATTCTTTAACCTGCTTTGTTATTTGGAAGACAAACAATTGGAAGAGTCTGACCAAACTGGGTGTTCATCTTCGTACAGGTGGAGACAATGAGTTGGGGTGTGCAAGTTCAGGGCAGTTAGGAGAATTAACTACTGTTTTAGTTTTTCTTTTGGTGGTAAAATTGACAATTTAATGAGAAGAAAGATTATACAACTAGATTGTGAATCACCATTGTGCTAGATGAATAAATGTTTCTTTTCTAGTGTTAATTAAATTGCTTCAGTAAGGTACTCTAAATGCAGTATGGAGGAGTAATATAGGCAGTATGTACATGTGTGTAGGTCATCATTTGCATTGAAATATTACAGACATTTTGTAAGATTAATATATGTTAACATTGGGAAGTCAAACCAACTGATCTGTTCCTATTTTAGTGTTCTGCATTGCTTTGATTTCTTCAGCAAATGCCTAACTGGAGATAGTACTGTGCAGAAAAAATGTGGTTATTTTCTTGGTTTACTAAGGGGCTGATTGCAGTGTTCTTGAGATCTGCCTCACCTGTTTTTGGCTATTCTTTTTCCATCTGCAGCAATTTCCAAAATTTATTCATTCATCCCTGTTAACAGTAGAACCCCCTCACATCTTTGCAGACCTGGCCCATAAGTTGACATGTTGGGCACAGGAACAGGAAACAACAGCTGGCAAACTGTTCGTCACTGTTGTGTTTAATGCTTTCCATTGTAGAACGTATGGGAATGTGAGAAGAGTTGGATTTAATCTCCATTTCCTTCAGGAAAGGAATTTCAAGAAATGAGATTTACATCAGTGCCTCCTATGGTATTTTAAAGCTGGGTGTGTACATAATCATATACCAGTGTATGTGCAAAAGTTTCAAGAAGATGATTTTGAATGGTTGCCTCTGTTACTGATGTGAACTACTTGAAGTGTAAACTGTATATAGTTATACCTGATTGTGAAAGCTTAGCATTTGTGATCTTTGATGCAAACCTAACTATGTTAGGGGAAGAAGAAATTTTCTGAAAGTACTTTGTTATAAAGTAAAACTGTGTTGTTTTTTTTTGTGTGTGTGTGTGTGGATCTCAACTGTGATAACTAAGCATTTATGTGCCCAATGTAACAGTCCTCAATTTTATCATTCTGATTTGGCATTTCTCAATTAATTATTTCTGTCTTAAGAGGTGACAGAAGAGCCAGGAAGCACTTTCCAGCAATGTGAAAGATGTATTTTTAAACCTAGCACAGGGTCATCAGAGGTTTTGGATCTTGGCTGACCTCATCATTGGATAGCAATGGACAGCCACGGCAGTCTGGTTATCATCATCACTATAGGTCTGCTCCCTGTGGAAATTTCTAGGATTGATTCTATGAGTTGGTAATGAGACGTGCAATAGTACCTCACTTGCTTAAACAATTTGAATTGCAACAACAGCAATAGCTGAGTGAAAATTGATTTAGAAAGAAACACATGTGATAGATTACATTATTGGCCTAAGCTAAATACCTGAACTGCAGGTATGTTATATTGAATTCAGGCAGAGTGGAGTCCTGGCAGGAATATATAGTCTCCACTGCTGAACAGAAATTATTTCAGTAATAAAGAAATTGTAATTAAAATTCCTGCTGATGTCTCAGTGATATCCTTGACCTTCCTTCTGAAAACTAGTTTACCATAGCAGAGTTCCCTTTGCTTCTCTCTAGCTTGCTCACAGTGGGAAGATGTTTCCCAGTTAGCCAGGAGATTCTTGTCAATCGCAAGTTGCCTCTGTGCCCAGGGTCAGATTCCTGTGCCACCTTAGCTGGGTTCATCCTCGGGGAGATAGTGCTGACTTGCCAGTCTGGACCTGCCCTCAACAGCCAGCATAATGATACGCATTAGGGCAGCTCTTTTCAGAAGCTGCCTTTGAGATTAATGGAAACAGAACTGGCCTAGTGCTTGCCATGCTGGAAAAGCAATCCTGTTTGGAAAAAGCATTTTAATTCTGAATAAAACATTGGGCTGCCTTTTAGCTCATGAATAGTGCTTTATTCCACTTCAATAAATATCAGAAATGACAAGTAACCACATAGTGTCATGACCTTATGTAAGTGTATGGCAAAGTTCCAAGTTAATTTCCGCAAATGCACAGTGCAGGTTACTGTGGGTGTTTGAGTCTGAGTTAGGCAGTATTCTGCAGACGGGGCCCATAAAATAACCTGGAAGATATCCAAGATCTGTGGACTAGTCCTTTCTTGGCAGATACTGTCAGTACCTCAGGTATTTCATTCCCAGGCTCCTTAACATGTTTGAATGTTAGTAGAAAACTAAAGAGTTTTGTACAAAGATTTGGAAAGCAATGTTGCTTTGTTAACAGGGAAAGTTCAGGAGACTACAGATCACCGGAAGACTCATGTCCTCTCATCCTACTTGTCTGCCTGTGTACAGAGATGAGTCTGCCCTGTGCTTGAACAGCCTTAATCAAACATGAAATGTCTTCTGCAGCTTTGAAAGCTTCTAGTGCTTCTGTGAGATCACTCCCTGCTCAGTACCACCCAGCAGCTGCATGCCCTTGTCATCTGCTGTCATTGCAAAAGTGAACTTTGAGTTCCTTTGTATTATATCTTAATAGGGGATTATTTTTATTTAATGAACCTTTTTTTTTTTTTTTTAAAAAAAATTTGGTGGCTTGATAAAGATGAGAATTCTCCTGTAATTTACTTCTTGTGAGGTTATTAAGAGAGTCAGTGCTTAGATAACTATATGAATGCTTAAATATCTTTAAATTGTGTCTCTTGTGTCATTGAATGTCAACGTTGTATAACTTCTGATATGTCTAAGTCACTGCTATAAATGGGGGTGGTTAAGTCATTCTGGTGTTTTGACAAATTTTGTAGCCAAAGTTTGTTTGTGAGTTAGGTAGGGAAGGCTATTTTGTTTCAGATGCTTTGTGTAGGCTATCACTCCAAATATTAATGTTAAGAAGCGTAGACTCCTGCCAGATTTCTCTTGATGTTTTTTAGTTGGTGCAGAGAAAATCAGACTGAGGTTCTGTCATTTAGGTGTTGGATAGAAGGCTTGCTCTCTTTCAGTGTTCTGCTTCCATACACCAAATCACACATACTGTACATATACTCTGTCAGGAAATCTGCTAACCTCTCATATAATATGTAATAGATTTTGTAGGTGGTGCTACGGAGCCATTTTCCATGCAGAGGAGGATTTTCAGCTTTTTTTTTTTTTTTTTTTTTTTTTTTTTTTTTTTTTTTTCCTGCTTCCTTGGTAAGATTTGCAGTGGTTCTTTCTACAGTGCCAGATGCTGTACATAAAACAGGAAATTATATACTGTTCTCTTGCTGAGCAGTAGAGAAGAATCTAGTTTCAAACCCATCCGGGAGAGGTTGCTAGAAATGCTGAGTTTAAAAAGGCAGATCAAGTGTTGGAGATGAGAAGGCAAGGCAAAGCTTGCCAGAATGTGACGACAAATGCTGAAGCTCAATAGAAGCACAGTTGATGTACTGACATTAAAGGAAATGTGCTGAATATATAATCATTCTGGATATATGCATAGGGTTTTGCGTTGTATGGTAGTCAAATGAGTAGCTCTTTGTACACACATTTACTGACATTGATGGGAATCACAGTGGAACTCTAATGATCTATATTTAAAGAGAGATCAGCCCAACTACATTCTATAGTGTGTATCTGTGTATTCCTGAAGCAATGCAGTGTCAGAACAATATTGTTTTGGCTGGCACATCTGTGGTATCCTTAATCTACGTATCTTGAGGCATTTTACAATACTAAGCACTTCATTGAGCAGCATTTCACTGGGCTGTGTGTTCAGCAGGATGATGATGAACAGGCACAGAACTGGAATTGAAGAGCCCCTCGTGAATAGCCCTTGTGCCTGGTGGCTCGTGCTTGGCCTTCAGGCTTCTTTACTTGTCCTACTACTTCCTTTCTTTTCAGGTACTGGGTTAGCAGCTGTTAGGCCAGCGTGTCATCTAGTTAGTAAGTGTCCCTTGCTGTCCTCTCTGCTGACGCAGTGCAAGCAAACTGAACTCTGTCACTGTCCATGAAGTAGGTCATATGGCCTGGGCTGTGTTGCAAGATGTCATCTCAAAATGGCGCTCTGGATGTTATAGGTGAAGAGGCTGTCCTGCTGCAAGGCATGAAAGAAGAACCATAAAGGAGCACATCAAACATAGGACAGATTCTCATTAGTGAGCAAAGTCTAACTTGTGACACGGAGAATTGTAGTTCTAAATGGATACATCTTTTATCTTTCAGTGACTTTGAAAACATTGTGATAAATTCAGAGATTATTTGGCTCAGCCTCATTGAAGACTTCCAGATAGAGCCACTTGAGGAGAGTTTGTTTGTTTTGTATGCATTTGTGCTACTCTTCTTTGTACTGTTGGGAGTGATGATGATAGATCTAAGTAAAATGTAGTTCTGCAAGTTAGAGAGAAGTCAATCTTTTTCTCTTTGGTAAGACTGCTGCTCTAGTAAAGAAAGTGATGGTTGAATCCAGGATTTTGCCACGAG
This sequence comes from Excalfactoria chinensis, assembly GCF_039878825.1. Classification (NCBI taxonomy): domain Eukaryota; kingdom Metazoa; phylum Chordata; class Aves; order Galliformes; family Phasianidae; genus Excalfactoria; species Excalfactoria chinensis. The sequence goes on from NC_092831.1 coordinate 18,340,100, forward strand.
TCTTGCATCTTCTGGGAGCTTGAAATAGTGCAACTTCTGGGAGCTTGAAACAGCTTTTCTGATCATCATCATCTTTCTGCTACTTAAACATTCTTGGTACATCAGTATTATCACATCTCTTGCTCTAAGTGACCTGGTATATGAGCATTTGAGTTTTCTATCCCTTTGGAAAAATGTAAAACTGGCATAACTGGAGTAACATTGATGTTAAAGGTGCTTAACTTCTGTCTTAAGGCAGAGTGAAGAAACATGCAGTGTTGATCATGCTTGGCAACTTTACATTGGCTCTTCTTTGCTTGCTTCTTTATTAAAGTGGCACCTTTGGACGCCTGTAGCAAATATTAAGCTTGCAAGGATTAGCCCCATCTGATGCTAGCACTACCTGCCCTCTCTGGGGAGTGCAGTCATTCAGTAGTAGGTCTGCAAGCCTATTTACAGTACTCTTTCTAATCATGTCAGATCTGTAATACCTGCTAAGTTTTCTAAACTTAAGTGATAATGATGATATGAAGGCTTTGTGATTTTTGCCATGAGAAATCACCACCAGGTGTTTTCAAGGTAGTGACAAGAGTATGTAACAGTCATTTCATTAAGCTTTTTGTTTACTACTTTTAGGAAATTAAGGCAGATCCTAAGTTTTGGATATTGAAACAAATTCTGAAATGGATTCTTTAGCATAAAGACTGTGGTGGGGATCTTCTAAGTTCCGTGCTCATCCATGTGTCAGTTGGTAAGGCAGTGCAGAGCTTGTGACTAAAAAAAAGGGCCCAGATCTGAAGCACAGGCTGTCTGTATGTGTCCCTTCTCAGAGAGAAAATTTCTTAGTCCAGGGATGATCAACAAATCTCCTTAAGGCTGCAGTGTGGTCAAACGTAGTACTTCTTAGCTGTCTGTCTTTAGTAGTTTTAGATCAAGTATCAGTCACTTGTTTTACTGCAGCTAGTGAAACTGCTAGCTTTTTGTCATCCGATTATCCATTCCAATGCCATTGTATGCAGTGGACTTTAACTCCTCAGGAATTATACAGATATAAGCTTATATAGAGAAAGCAAAGGTCATCTTACCTATAAGCTATCAAAATGTTCTCAGAAATAATAAGTTCACAAAACTGAAGGGACAGAATAATGCTAATAAAATTATATTCTCTGATGTGCCCTAAACGTGTCAGGCATATGTGTAGAACTTTCTTATTTATAAACATGAATTCCTTTCAGTATTATCTTAAGTGCTATTTTGCAATTACTCTTCTAGCTTGGAAGATAATGTTTCTTTTTCATATGTAAGACATTGATTGCCTTGTGTATCTGTAGTTTGTTTTTACAGCTCTTTCTACTGTGAGGACTATTTTTGAATGGTGAGTAGATACACAGTATCAAAGGGGCAATGAAAAGCTTTTTCTGTATTGCTTTACAATAGAGAAAAAGCCCTAGAAGAGCAGACAGGGAGTGTAGGTCATTACAAATTAGGTAGCCCTCCAATTAAGGAGTGTTCAGCTCTAATATTGCCAGTGACTTCTCTTGTCTTCTAGGAGTATTGAAAGCCTCATCTCAGTATACCAGTACACTTGCTTCAAGAAATTATTTCTTGCTGCTGGGAAAAGGGGGAAGTATATCAGATTATCTCTCAATAAAACCTACCACATTTCTGTCAGGAATACATTTGAATGCCTGTGTATACATTTTATCACTGCAGCGCAGAACTGCCTGTTTCAAATGCTTGACACTTTTGATACTTGTATACCACAAAACTACAAAGTTGCAACTTCAGTACATTGCCGCATAGCCATAAGTGATAATACTTAAGGGTACTGAAAATAATAGGAACTGAAGTTGAGAAATGAGTCTGGAATCTAAAAATAACCATAGCCAATAAAAATAATGGAAGTTTTTCTGCAAGTGGAGTTACTGAAAAAGTTTTTCCTTTCCATTTTGGACTCCTTCCTGTTACTGATACTGCAAGTTCCGTGACATGCCTAGATAACAGACAGTGTATGTAGTGCCTCTTCTGGGGTAATACACATGGCCATTAGCCAGTCAGTCTGTACAGGCTGCTCAGCTGACTGCCTCCCAGTGAAGTAGATGACAGAGTGTAAGCAAAACTTGCTCTGCTCTGTGTAAAAGCAGTGTGTTTATTTTCTAGCACTGCTGTTTGCTTTGTGGAAATCTTACCCCTTGTCGTGTTTTATGTACTTTTTTTTTCTACTGGGGTTGGAGCAAGAATAGCCAGGGTTCATGAGAACTGGGTGTTGTTATATTTATTATTAACTTTTGGTAATCTTTTAAACAAAATATGACTCCATAAAAAAAGGATTGAGTTACAAAGATATGTAAGAATTAACTGAACGAAAGACTAGAAAAATGTTTTACTTTGGTGATGATGACCCACTCTATCTTGGCTGTGTTAAACCTATCCATCTAAGTGGGATGGGTTGAGATTTCACTATGCTACTGAAATTATTTTAGCTGTGTGCAAGGTGGGAACGAAGGAGAAGTGGCTGTTTGCTCAAGTGGAATGGCTGCATACAATTTCAGAAAACCAGTCTGCTTCCCAGTGAGTTTGCTATGAAGTATATCATTTTTATAACCAAACATAAGTGTTAGAATATCCTTTTAAAATCCAAGTCTTCCAGAATGGCGAACTAAATGCTACAAATGTTTCATGGAGAACATCTTTTAGTCAGTTCAATAGAAGTGCTCTTTCCCCAGAGATGCCAGTCCTTGTGATGACTCATCTGTTCAGTGAAGTATGGAGGATCCCTTCAGAGAGCTATCCTCAATTTTCTGTGGTTATCTTCAGATTTTCTGTTGTTTCTGAAACAAGTGTCTAATTATTTTGAGACAAGTTTTATGTTTGTTCCCACAACTTCTGAATTTTCTCCTTTCTAATTAAATGAGTTCTCTTTTGTCTGTACTGCACTTTGCTCCTACTCATTACTCATTCATACTCCTCCTACTTACTTTTTCATTGTTCAACTTCAAATATTTTTCCTCATTTCCTACCCCTATGTACTTCTGTTTCTCATTGTCCCCTCTTGTCATGATGTTTGAAAATGTTTCTAATCATGAGTGATTTTCTGTGTGTGAGGGAGGTTATCCTCTCATTCTATTCTGCCCCAGTGAGATCAAATCTGGAGTATTGTGTCCAGTTTTGGGCTTCCCAGTTCAAGAAAGGCAGGAAACTTTTAGGTAAAAAGTCCAGTAGATGGCCACAAAGATAATTAGGGCCCTGGAGGGTCTCCCTTATGAGGAAAGGCTGAGAGACCTAGGACTGTTTAGCCTGGAAAAGACTGAGAAAGGATTTTATCAATGCTTATAAAAGGGCAGGTGTCAAGTGGATGGGGTCAGGTGGTGCTCAGTGACAGGACAAGGTGCAAGAGGTACTAACTGGAACACAGGAAGTTCCATACCAGCATAAGGAAAAGCTTCTTTATTTGGAAGGTGATAAAACCCTGGAATAAACTGCCCAGAGAGGTTGTGGAGTCTCCTTAGAATCAAACAGTCATGGAATTGTTTGGGTTGGAAGTGACCCAAATAATCATCAAGTCTCAGCTCCTCTGCCACCAACGTACAGATCTGGCACTCTCCAATGGAGATATCCAGACCCACCTGAATGCTTTCCTGTGTAACCTGCTGTAGGAAACGTGCTTCAGCAGGGGGGTTGGACTTGGTCTCCAGAGATCCCTTCCAACCCCAATGATTCTGTGATTTTTATTTTTTTTTTTTTATTTTTTTATTTTTTACTGGAGTATGCTTGTTTCCAATAGAAAAAGTAGGCTATGTTCAGTCATATTCTCTGAATTATAATTATGTAGTTTGCCTTCACATTTCCCCCCTAATTATTTAGTATTATACATGTTTTGATTTCACAGCAGTGTTGCTGGGAGAGCTGCACAAGCTGCTTTTAAAGCAACTCACACTGTAATCAAAATAGTATTTTTTAAAGCATTGAAGTAAGACTAATGTTATAAAGAAAATTTCCTTGTATGTTTATTTATTTGCATTTACAAAATATCCTCACTATTGTTAGGCGCAACTGTAGTGGAAACAGGCACTTTGGAAGTTGATGTGTGCTTGTTTCTGTGAGAAGCGAAGGCAGAGCATTAGGCTGATCCCACTGAACTCATTAAGAGGTTTATATTGGCTCAAGAGGAATTAATACTTAACCCAGAGTTTCTTTCCAGATTAAATTAAAATCAAATTTCTGGACCAACATGCTGCTTCTGTGCTTGGAGGTTGTGGATATGAAAGCAGAACTAAAAAATCAGCTCATCATTTTGCTTTTTCTTTTTGTTTCAAATCTCCTTGTGAAATCTGTGAGAGTAGAGAAGAAAGTGTACTGTTGATGTGCAATGGATAAAGCCACTGCTGTGCAGTGTCAGTTCCAAGCCATTTAAGTGTCATTTAAGTAGTACTTAAGACCTATTTTTAGACTTAAGTACTCCACAGACCTTGTGCTGACCTTACAGAATTTCACTAGAGGTGTGTGACTTCAGCCCGCTGTTAGAGCCTCACCTGCTCTGGAAGATTTGCAGTTTTCCTTTCTCAGTGATATATAGCCACATACTCTTCTTCAGATACAGCCTTTTTTGTAGCATTCTTGTAAAGATGCCCTGGTGATGCACTGGAACTTCATAATTTGGAAGATGGGGATCTCAAAACTTGGTTTAGAGGCTAATTCTGACTTCTCTAGTACAGAAATTTCCTATGCAGGTTACTGTATGTGATCAGTTGCAAGGTATGCACATTACTGCAATTAAACGGTACTTATTTTTAAAGGTTGGCTGCATCGGTAGGAAAACTTACACTAAAATAGTGCCTTTCTCATTGTAGCTCAGCACTTTGCTTTCAACTGTTTTCTGTTGGCTTTGCTAATAAAGATGCAGATTTACAATTGTTAACTTTGCAGAACAGTTTCAAGAGGAGTGAGATTACATTCTGCATCATTCAGAAAATTCCAGCTAACGTGTGATTTGCTCCATCTCTCCTGCCAGTGATAATGAGAGAGGAAGAAAGGAGAGCACAGCTTGATTTTTCTGATCTTGTGTTGAGTCTGAAGCACTGCCACTGTCAGATATCGTCACCTGATTTTAAAGTGAGCAAATAATATAAATGGAATTGTTTAAAAAAAAAAAAATTGCATGATGCTCTTTTTCAGGTGCTTTTGAAAACATGAACTTTATGTTGAAGGCAGTTGAATCATCACACAGATTTTTTTTATTACTTTTTTTTCCCTGTAAGTGCATAAGTGCATTATTCTATGGTTACACAAATGCAGTAAAAGAAAATGTGTAACTCAGATGATCTGTTTGTTCTTCTTTAGATATTTCCTTTGTCCTCTTTTACATACTTGTTATCTTTCCCACCCCTCCCAGGCAAGTCCTATCTCCACCCAATTGCATTTCCTGAGTGGATTCCTCTAGGAGACAGAATCAGAGGGCTGCATGATGTCATTTCTGTCTTTAAATTAGATGGAGCAGAATAGTCTGTGTAATTTGTTTAATCATTGCTCATGCTCTAATTTCCTTGGATTTGATTTTTTGCAGTGCCGTCTTATCTTTGGATTTCTTTCTGGTAGCCAAGTCTGCTATTTGGCATGATTTCAGTGAGCTGGGTACATTTTTCTTTTCAACTAAAACTCGAGGGGATTCTGTGATCAAGCAAAATCTGCATACAGAGCTTTTCAAGCACAATAAATTGATTTAAGCAGGAATGTGACAAAAATGTCTCCAAAACAAAGAGATCAAATAAAGTCTAGAGCACATTTGATTAGAGCCATATAGAACTACTCAGAAGATAGTAAGTAGGCAAACAGATAGAAAAGATGCAGATTCATCTGCTCTTACATAAACCGTACTAATTCTGGGATCAGTATTCAGCAATTTAAGTACAGGCATTTCCTGTATTTATTTTATCTCAATATAACTAAATGGTACTTCAGTTCTGCTATTTCAAGTCTTGTGTATCTTGTTTTAATTGCTTGAGTAGACTGACGTACATAGAAGAGTCTTTGTTCAGTGAATCATGTGGTAGAGGCTTCTTTTTCTATTTTTCCACTATACAACAAGATATATGATCTCTGTTGTGACATTGTTTGGGTTGTTCTTTGTTCTGATTTGTCTTTACCCTTTCCTTTAGAAATATTTCAGCTCTGTTCTATTGCCTATAAATTGGGTGATATCTTGGGGAAAACAAATGCTAGTTTTTAGGGATATTCAGAATTCGTAGTATTCTCCATTCTAATATGGAGAGTTAGACAGTTTCCACATGAATTTCTCCTTTGTATTGAGATAAAAACACCCCTCCATGTCCTGTTGTGCGGTATATGTGCTTAATGACCTGAAACTGATTTCAAGTGCAAAGATGCACAGTGAGGTGCATGAGAACTGTGCAGCATTACTCATGAAGCACATCTTAGTGTGCAGAAGGAGAAGGACGAGGACTGACTACCCCTGCTAGAGGTGAGGCAGACCTGTTTGCTGTATCTACCCTACTGGGCAGCAGAGATGAGGATGCCAGTAAGAGGAGGCAAGGCTCAGTGAGGAAGTCAAGGCTACAGCCCTGAGAGGAAGGGAGCCCTGAGTTCTGCAATCTCTCTCAGTCCAAATGGACCTCAGTTGGATCTGGGGCCAGAGCTATTCTTTCATGTGGCCCAAACTTGGAACACATTGTGAAAGAGTCCAGTTGTTTCTTGTTTAAGAAGCCACCAAAGCCCTGTCACACTGTTCAGACTGTTTTCTACTTCTACACAACAATTTTTGCTTTGTTCTGATTACCTGAGATTTTATCTGTCTATTAGTTCAGGTGAGTTATTTCATTTAAAAGCGATGTTTGGAGGGGGAAGCATCATGTCTAAAGACAAAGATCTGGATTTTGAGATGCCAATCTGTGCTTGCTTTGGGAGAAGAAAAAGGGAGCTAGAAATCTTTTGGACTCTTCCACATCTCTTATTGTTCTGGAGGAAAGAGAAAAGACAGGGCACCACGTTGAGTTCACAAGGGAGTTTATTTATTTCCCAAACGATATAACTGGCACAACCAACTCAGAGGAAGAACAGAACTGTACTGAGAGCATCAGTGATCAATTATTTATTGTTAAAAGAAAATAGAGAAGCTGGCCTACAGTGAATAGCTACAGCTCATATCCCCTAAGAGGAACAGTAACAGGAGTTCTGGCAGATCGCAGAGAGAATTAAAGAACTCAGGTAGCAGTCAAAGGAACAAGATCTAAAAGAATAGTTACATGAGGTTTTGAAGAATGTGTGGAAAGGTCACCTTGATGTTTGAACTAAGGTTTCTAGAACTGAAATGAATCACAATATATTTTGTATCACTGCCGAGTCTGCAAGTAATGCATACTCTGCCTTAATTTCTGTGCTGCTGGTGGTAGGCGGAGTTGGAGGCAGTAGGAGTGCACCTGATAATACATGGTCTTGAGGTTATATTGATCCAGCATCTTCAGAGGATTTACCGCCCGGTGTTAAATGGCCATGGGACAGGTGAATGCATAGTGGCATTGCATTTTGAGGCTGAGACTGGGGACCTTATGGAGAAAGATCATGTGTGTTGTGGGTTGCATAACCTTCTTCAGTGTTAGAAGACCATAATTTCCAGTTATGTGTATGTTCACCTGGGCATGGAGAACCTCTGGAAGCTGGTTTTGGCTCCCTAGTACTTTACAAGTTAAGTTTTACTTAACTCATTACTTACTCCTTCCTGACCAGAGGACTACTGAACTTAGGAGCATATCTGGAGTGGATTTTGTCTGGGTGGGCATAAATCTGTGAGCTGGTCCTGTTAATATTGATGCTTTGCTGTGCAACACACATGGAAGACAACAGAGACACCTCAATTTACTTTGCCTCTTCCTGGCTTGTTTTGGAATGTGTGTATTAGATAGATCTCTTCTGGTCTTTCTTTCCCTCTAAACACAGTTTTGGTCTTCAGTACTTGCAGTAGAAGAGACTAACTGCTAAGATATTTTATACACCTTGTGTACAATAGGAGAATGCATAAGGGGTTCATACAGAGTTTGCACTGGAATTATAGTAGTGGCCTTTCTAAACATTATCATAAAAAAAAATTTGCCAAAGTGCTTTTGTGGTGTAGAAGTCATGAAAACAGCTGAGACTCATCACCAGCTAACCAAGAAGTGCTTTTAGAAACTGTTAACATGAAAATTCCCAGTGAGGGAAGTGTGCTACTTGCTTTCCTCCCATTCCCTACTGCTCCTTGTGAGTGCTTTTCTGTCTTTAGGCTATAGCTGTGACTGGAAAGGTCATGTTAATTTTTACTACTGTGTGGATGTGGGACAGTCACTAACTGGAAAAAAAAAAAGGTCTTTATTACTTGTGCTGTCAGATTAGATGCAAGAAGTGTCTGATCTTTAAGCTATTGTGTGATAGTTTGTAAATTGGTAGATCTGAAGACTGAGTGAATATGTCACTGAGTGTAGTTCTAAAACCTGCTGTCACGTTTGATTTACAGAACTTGATGACTTCTGGTAATAAACAAGCTCATGTGATAGCTGTTGTTGTTTTTCACAGTGAAATCCTTTCTAGAGTTCACTTCATCAGTGGAATATATTTTCAGAAGCCTTTTGTAAATTTTTAGTCTGATAATCTTCAGGATCATTTTAAATATCATCTACCTGAAAAATTTCACTGATTGCATTTTCTTTTCATTTACAGACATTATGCACTCAATACTATGTTTTCCTGATTGTCTCAGATTTGAGAGAGCTCAGCCTGATACTGTGTATTTTTATGCAGCTGTTTTCATCTTTGCATGTTTATGTTCCTCAGTGGACAGAATTTACCCTACTTCTTGATGGGTGTCTTCTGACATTTAGCTCTGCTGATAAGCTGGCAAAATTTTAGGAGTAAATTGTACCTCCCTCCCCCCACAAAGGTATCTTTTGGATTCCACAAGTAGGCAGTCTTGTCAGCCTCCCCTCAAGACACCTGTGTATAGAAGGTAGTTTAATTTGTGTTGAAATCCACTGCAGGAGTCTGAACAGCTGAGTATTTTGAGGGCATGTCCTGAACTGGTCTCTTTTCTGGTATGCTGGCTGACTTCCTTCACAGGCAGCACTACACTGTGCTCGCTCCTTCAGTCTCTTCAGTAGACTTACCCAGGACAGGCTACAGCCTTGGTGTGGAAGATGGCAAAGCAGAGGTCCTTGGAAGTCTATGCTTATGTTCTTTGTGGGCTTTGTCAACCTGAGTGTCAGGTGGTTTTCAGTGTGGTTAGGGGCCTCCATAATCAATAAATCTTCAAGTTTTCCTGAAGCTTACACTATGAATGTAAGTAAAGCAGCAAATAATACAGCAGAGTGCAAGACCGCATTTGTCCTCCCTGCCTCTTTGGTGAAAATCAGACCTCCACCCAGAGACAGATTCTGTTGGTTTTTAAAATCTTTTATTATTATTATTTTTATTTTTTTTTCCTGAAAGATGCATTGTGTTCCAAAAACTGTGAAGTGACAGCATCTTAAAATATCTTTGGATGCTACTGCTTTATGGCAAACAACTGTGTTGTTGTTTTTTTTCCAACTTATGTTGTACAGGGCAGTTACATAAGATAGTCAGAGGAATTGTCTTTTAAGCAGTAATAATGGATATTTGGTGCTTGATATCAAGAGATTCTGTCTTCTTGGTGTGTTATATGCAATTCTGGTTTATTCCACCTGTAAGACTTGTGCAGGTAAGCTAGGCTTCAAAATTTCATGGAAATTGTGTTCTGTGTTCTATTTCACAAGAAGAACAAGCAGGAGTAATATTAGAGAATTAATGGAAGAAAACTGCACTGCAGTGTATGATGACTGTGAATGTGGTATGGGGAATGCATACATCTGAAAAATGAAAAGAGAAAATTACCGCTGTCCTACTATTCAAGTTTTTTATGAAGGTGCATTAAATGTGGACTAATGATGTATTTCTGGAAAATGCTATCTTGGATAAGACAAAACAAAGAACAAAATATCATCTGAATGGAAGAACAGAAAAAGTGTTGTATACAATTTGATTTTATTCTGCTCCTAATGAAAGATTTCAGCTTTCCATTTCTAAACCAAATTCCTAGATGGAATTCAGCAGAAAAATGGAACAAAATGTTTATCTACTCTATGAATAAAATGTAATTTCAGCTGTTTTTAACATGTTCTTCTTTCTTTGGTTTTGTCAACCAAAATGAGTTTTTCCCTGATTTTACATGTATGGATTACTTACTGAACTGAGAATATAATTACTTCTTGTGTTCTTCCTCTTGCTGGGTTTCAGGCATAGGACTGTGTAGGTCTGTAGCAAAGCATAGAAAAGTCAATGGCTTGGGAAAGAAAATAGGAGTTTTATCCTCAAGTTAAATAGTATGTATTTTGTGTGACTGACCTGGAATAAAACATAATTTAACTCCTATGCATTTTCAGATGGATTATGGGTGAGATTTAAATAATATGTTACTAAGCTTTAGGATGTAATCGCACATCTAAAAATAGGATTGGATTATTAAGATTACATTAATCTTTGTAGCTTTTGTTATTATTTAGAGTGCAAGACATTCATTCTTCAATACTAGAACAGATGAGATTTTCATATGCATCTCTAGGAAAAAACATTGTTAAAAGAATAATTCATGCATCTGTTAAACTCTAGCAGACAACATTTAGAAAGTGAATACATACATCCCAGCAGCTCCATAATGCAAAGGATGAATCTTTTCCATTAAAATTGGTCTATCAGGAAAGCTTTCTAACTCAACTGTTATGTGCACTTAGTTGAAACCTACATGTATTTCTACTGACCATGTTCAGCTCACTGCACACTATGGACCACATGATATGTTTTGTTTCTGCTCATCAACAGCATCCCTGTTGCACAACCTTGCTTTGTGGCTGTTCCAAAAATGGGAATTATAATTATTTATCCTTAACTATGACAGTAGCGTAGCATGATTGAAAACAAGAATGTATCAGTTATTTGTTGAATGATTTGTATGTGACAAATGGAAGTTTTGTGGTTTTCTGTTTTTTTTTTTTTTCCCTTTGATTTTATTCTTGTGAATTTCTTAATCCCCAGACAGAGCTTCGAATGTTATTCATCTTGTCACTGACATTCACTGAAGAAAAATATCAGTTACTGACATCAAGCACAATTATGTAGTTTACAGTTGCACACAGGGCATTATTTTTACAGTTACAAAATTTTATTTGACAGTATGGTTTGTGTGAATGTATGTGTAAAATTGGTGCTGCATTTGTGTGTTGCATAACCTTGCAGTTTTGAAAACCAAACTTTTGCTTCCCTAATGTGTTAGAGGTAAATATTTGGAGTCTTAGCAGTAAACCCTGTCTGTTTCAAATCTGCTACCCAAATTATGGTGATATACAAGTCCTGTACTTATTTCACAGATTTTCTCCATCCTTACAATAAAGTAGCTTTCTAGCTTAATTTTAACAGAGCAGCATAATTACAAACAAGCTTTAAAGCAGTCTGTATGGGAAATCATACAACTAAGGACAATATTAATTTATTAGAACCCTCCAAGCTGTGCTTTGGGGAAATCAAAGAGGGAACTGTCTTAGCACAGCTTTTGATAAGGTAAAGGCAGTGTACTCAAATCAAGAACACTAGCCTTGTAGCACTAGGAGTGAAGATATGTCTGACTGTCTCAGTCGCAGACTGCTTGTGGGCATGTGAAACACAAAGCAACAGGCACACAGATATATATACTTACAGCATCCATCTGTACGTATACATCTGTACTGACTTATGCATCTGTAACTGACTGCATTTGCCATTGCTGTCTTCCAGAAATACCGACAGTATATGTCTGGACTTCTTACTCCTCCTTATGGTGTTATGGAAACTGGCTCCAACAATGACAGTAAGTATGAGAAAATAGAAATCTAATGCTATGGAAATTAGAGGGAAGAAGAAAAAGGTCAACAAACATCCTCTGTTTTGTGATATGAGAATTTAAATGTTAAATTCAATTCAGTATTGCAGATATTTCTGTTCTGCATAGGAAGAAATAGTTTGGAAGTTTCTTGATTGTATTCTTAAGTGTGTAAAACTGCATATGGAACTGTGCACAAATCTGTGCACTGATTGTATTACGTCAGATGGTATTTAACTGGTTGTAGATGCTCCATAAGTTCTACGGAATGCAACTGTGAGTCTTGCTAGTAAAATAAATTTTACTGACCGGCTGACTTATTGTTTTCTAGTCATGGTATGCTACATAACTTATTTGGGTTGGAATTTGGACCGCAGCAAGACATGCTGCTGTCTGACATTAGTTATACAGGTAAATAAGTTTTGGCACGGTTTTGCTTTGTGAGAATCTGTCAGACTGTGGAATAATGGTTTAAACATGAATCCTAGGGCAGCCTTTGGAATGTACCACTTCTGTATTTCAAGGTACTTGCACTGAATTGCTAGAGTATTATTTAGGTGCCAACCAAGTTGATATCTGATAGCCTACACTTCCATCAGTGAATTCTGGGCAATATGTTTTGTGGTCAGTATATTGCACATTGTACAGTGTAGCATAATTGTCCTAGATAGTACAAAGTGCTGTGTGTGGCTTCCAGATATGAAAACACAGATAACATTAAATGAAAAAATATAACTAATTCCTGTATATGTACTAAGTTGTGAGCAAGTACAATTTCTTGCAAACTAGCATATTCAGGAGCTGTTTGACTTCTTCTTGTTTCTAATGGAAAAAATTTTGCTTGAATAAATGTTTTGCACTTAAAAATCATAGATGAATATGTATGTTATCAAAGTTTAAAAATGTCATATCCCTTATTCAAAATAAACATTTCTTTCATTACATAAAGTATATGCAGTATTTATTGTATTCTTTTCTTCAGGAATGCCAGATAAGGACAGTATGTCAAGTGGTGCCCTTTGCCAAGTTTCTAAAAATTGTAATAAGGTAAACCGCTCTTGTTTTTGCCTTTGGATTTTGGTGGGAGGCTTTTGATAATGGCATTGAATTGAAAAGACCAAGGTAAAAATGAAAAGCATGTGGCTGATGCATGTCTTGGAATATACAACTTATAAGGATGTTTTAGATGTATTATAAAACTGGAGAAAGCAAAGGGAACATCTGCAAAAGTTTGTATCACATTCTGATTATTATCTCCCTGTAAAGAAAGTAAGTGGTGAAAGCAAGTATAAAAGCCACTTTGGTGATAAGACCAGGAAATAGCCAACTGATCATAAAATTCATAGTTAAGCTCTGTTTTAAGGCTATACTGAGTCTTAACTGATGCATGGGCATTGTTCTAGCCCTCTGCACAGGGTCAGTCTTCTACTGTGTTGTGAATGCAGCTGTACTTCCCAGTTCCCCTTTGTAAGCAGTTCTGTGCCTTTGGTCTCACCAGGTCACGGCTCCCATGAAAGAACTCATGAATATTACTGTGCTGACATTCTGTAATTATAGGAGTGGGAAGAAATAGTATTGGACATTGCTGTGAAGATTCTAAACTTTTAGGGTTTATTTTATAGAGGGAGCAAAGAAGTTATAGTAAAATGCAGTTCATTTGGATGCTTCCTTTCTGGATAAAGGAGTTTAATTGGATGCATTTGTCTGATGCCTTTAAAAGGTAAAATGATTTTTTCTTATATAAAAACATCTCTTGACAGCAGATAAAAACAATATTTTAGTGTGTTTTCTTAATGTGGAAATAACTACTTCCACCTCTCCGTCTGTCTGTCTGTCCTGCTTCCTTGAGGGTACTGACCTTTCTTAATTATCACATTTAGCCTTTAATATGTGTATAAATGAAACAGCATGCAGTTCCTTTTGCTTGTCTTATCCACTAATGCTGTACCACTTCCTGATACAACCTTACCCATTGTGAAAATAAATATTCTTCCATGCTTTAAGTAACAATTCATAGATACAAAAGTATCTTTTACTCTGTAAGCATCTTACAAAGATTTGCAAGTGCTCCTCTATAACACTGGCATTTCAAGGCTGTACATGAGAGTTGAGAGCCCTCAACAAAAGCATCCAAACTGAAAGATGAGGTATTTTCTGAAGCAGGTAGAGCTAACAAGTTAAATACATCTTGGTCTTTCGTAGGTGATATGCCCCCAGTAATGGGCAGTAATACTTGGCTAAGGAGCATATGTGCTTTCAGGTACAAAATATTTTAGAAATCAAGCAAAGTATTGTGATTATCACTGCTGCTGATAGCTGTGCTTTTCTAGCAGAAAAGACTCTTTGTGTACAAAGTAACGTTCAGTTGTGTTGGAGACAGAATATAACTGGGACACCTTAAACTGTTCAATGACTTTTACAGGATTAAGGTCCTTAGCTTCTCCTCCAAGACACATAAAACAGCCATCCTTCTCCCTCCCACACTCTGTAGACATTTCAGTGGAGAGAATCTGAGAGAGTAAATATGTGACAGATGCTTGTCACCTTGTTTTATCCTGGAGGAGCTCAGACAGTCCCATGACAAATGTAACAGTACCTACACAGCATAGAAATAGTTCATGAATCCTAGTTCTGTGGTTTTGCCATATGTCCACAGTTTTCTCTAATTCTGTTAAATGGAAGGTAAGTACAACAGAAGCAAATAGGTATTTTATTTACTGCATGCAAGCTTCTTTCCTGCAATTTAGAGCAGTACAACTGTTACAGTACTACACATGTAGATCGTGTTCTGCTCTCAGTTTTGAATGATCAGAGAAATACTATGATTGCAGGGCCAAATTCTTGGAAGTGCTGCCAGTATTTGAAATACAAAGCAACAAGCAACCAGAACACAGTCTGTGTTCATATGTTTTACATATCTTGTATATTTCACCATGATATATGGCTGCAGAAATCACCAGTGTATCAGGGACAGGCATTCAGTCAGGGAAACGGTAGTGTTTGCGGAATATCTTTATCTTATTATTGCTGGAATGATGCCTGTAGGACCGGCAGCTGACGGTGTGGCCTGCAAGCTGCTCTGTAATGGCTTGACAAAGACTGAGCAAGGGACTTCCTGAAATTCAGAGACAGTTTCTCAAAGTCTTTCATGTGGCAAGAAGACACTACACACTTAGAGATAAAATCATTTCTTCTTACTATAATGATACATTTATATCTGTTTGTCTGGTTTAGTTTTGCAGGGAAATTAACTATAAATAATTTAATTCAAATAAAATCAAATATATTCCATTTGATATAGAAAATGCATGTTTTTTCTTCTTCAGCTTGTGCTGAGCCATTTTCAAGGACTATAATAGTTTATTTTCCATGTTTACTAATTATTTGGGTTTCATCTTCATAGCTTTTTTTTTTTTTTTTTTTTTTTTTTCTCTCATCACATCTCCTGTTTTTTGATGAGTAACACAAGATTTCTCTTTTAATGTATGCCTTGAAAATTTCTCACCATATGGGGACGTTTGCTTTTCCTAGTTCATTAAAATCTATTGAAAAGTTATCTATTTGGAGAAGGCAGCAAAGAGATTTTCTTATACCAAACAAAAACTAGTTTGCATTTAGGATTACATTATTGAGTATCACTTAATACAACGTAGCAGTTAAATTGAGCATAAAATACAAAGAATATGTTACAGTCTTAAGTTATGTTTTTGAGAAATGGAAACAAAATCAAATTTAAGCCATCTTACGTAAGGAAAAATAACACAGCATCTGTCTTTTTAGCTAGTTATTCTGATATCAGTGCAATGATCTCACTAGCTCCAGTTTTTGAACCTTCTGATGGAATAGATCAGGATGTAACTGGATCTGCTAGGTGATTATAACCGTAAAGCCAAAATGACAAAATCAATAATAATTTCAAATACATTTTTGGACAAGATACAGAAGATTACTTAAAAGACAGGGGAGGTCAGGCTCCAGTGTGCAGACAGAATAGGTAGTGGTTCTGTCTCCATATATTACCAGCAGAGCTGGCAGCAGGGTTGCATGTTGACTCCCACTGCAAGATCTTGATTTTACAATTTGTCCAGTTTCTCACTGCTTAGGCTGAATTTTACATGCTGAGAGTTTGCTCTGGCTGATTTTAAGTGGAAATATATCAAACCTCTCTGACATTGAGGCTGGGGGAAAAATGCATACCGCAGATTACATAGCTTTTCCCAGTGATGCTCTGGCAATCCTGTCCTTTTGACTAGGAGCTTGACATTTGAGGCCTGTTCTGTCTGGAAGGAGTGCTACTGGTGACTCTATAGAATAAGCCATCTTATTATGCCTTGAAAAATAGACTAATTAGGGGCATATGAAGGTTAACTGTTAGTTTTTGCATGCAGGCTGTGTGCACTGCACACAGAATTCCCAAACTATGCCTTTGGCGCTGTTTGGACATTACTGTGTCCGTGCTGAACAGGATGTTTTTTCTCCCAGTGGTTGGTTCTAGTTGCTAAAGTAACATTTTGAGTTGCAGCCGGAGACTATAACTAAGAATGATCTTTGTCTCTCCTGTGCTTTTACACCTCTACTGGTGCCCAGCTGGGGAAGGAGAAGAGAAATAGCCCATTCTTTTCTGGAGGCATGAGATATGTGATGATTTTAAAGTAGAAAACAGCATGCTGCAGAACAGAGCTGTACAGCCATAGGAATGTAAGTGTGAAAGAGAGGACAGTAAAACTGGGAGCATGAATCTTCACTCTTCTGTGGTGCTTGGTGCTGGGTTTGTTTTTCTTCTGTCAGACAACATCTAAAACTCCTTTGTATACCCAGCCCAAGAGATGACGGGAGCAATCAACAAAAAGAATAGAACTCTGTGATGAATGATAATTATTCTATTTATTCAAGTAGTTGATAGAAAGTTCCAACTATGCTAATATTCCCAGTTGGAGTTTTATGTTCTTTTCCTTAACGTAAAATTCTTTTCTCTGTAGTGCAGTTTGCTAAAAGAGTCCCCAAATCCTCAAGAAACAACACCAAAAGCAAACAAACAAGCCCAAAAACAAAAAAAGCCTGCTTGAAAGGAAGGCTGAAAACTCAAGTGCTTGAAAGCTGAGCTTCAAGAGTGAAGGCTGACTGAGCAGTGTTAATGAAGTCCTCTTATCCATTTTGTTATGGTGCAGACTTAATTTCTTCATGTTTATTATGGCACAGATTTTGATTACCTACTTATATACATTTTTTCCTGTGGTACATTCAATTAATACAACATCTTGCCTCAAAAAGTCATGCTAGTTTTCTTTTTATACAACTTAATCTCTATGGCTGCTTTGAATGAATAAATAAATAACCTGCAGAAATTTGTATCCTTGGTGCTAGAGCCTGCATCCTTAAAGAAGGAAAGTGCTTCTTTGTATCCGGAAGAAGGCATACTAAACACAAGATGTAAGGTGTAAGGAGTTTAATTGTAGGAATTAAAACAACTTAGTCTTGATCTCAAGTAAGAATATATATATATATATATATTCAGAATATATATATGTATATATATTCTGATTTCTCTTGTTTTGTTGCCGTTATCTTTCCTGTGCTGCCTTTAGGTTTGTGCTGTGATAAAGAGTTGCAGGAGCTCCCTCTAGTGCATGAAGTAATATTCAGAAAACACACAAACCAAGTTTGTTACATTTAAAGGCTCAAAAGTCTTCTTTGTATTTTTGATGCAATTGCTTGAAATCCTTTAGACTGGAAGCTTATTGAAAGTGATTTGTTTGAAGATATTTTGTAAAGCAAGCCTTCTTTCTGAAGGTTGTGCTGGAACTCATCTGAAAGTCACCTTTTTATCTTCTTCCCTAATTAATTCTGGCATCAAAAAGTGTAGATCAGTTTTCTTTACTGAACTTTCAATAAGGCTTAGATACCATACCGACTGGTATGCATTTAAATAATTGGAATGATTCTGAAAACATGGTTTACTGTTTTATCAACTCTAACTGCACTTTATAAAAGCATATTTAAGAGATCTTTCAGCTGAGAGAAGGGCGTGATCTAAGAGTTAATTCCCAAAATACTGACATTTTCAACATTACCAAGCAAGTGAATATTTGCTTACTTCAATTTTCAAGCAATTAACTGTATCTCTGGGCATTCTGAAGTACATTGTTTGTGAAGATGATGTTACAATTCACTAGATGCAGCCATGAAGAACCCATGCAAAATACACGTAATAATCATGTTCACCCACCAAATTAGCTACTCTAGCAAAAAGCACAATAATTTCCCTGTAGTTCAATTTTCTTTTCCCCAGTGACTGAGAAGAAAGCTTATCTTTTAACGTAGACAACAGTAGACTATCAAATGTGAATTTCAGTAAACAATTAGCAGAATACTAGGGGAACTGTTTCACATGCTCATGAAATTCGGAGCCTACAAGTCTGAGTTAAAAAAGGAGAAAGCAGAAAAGCCAGTGGTGAGTTTATTGGTGGAATGACAAGGTATTCATTTGGAAGTGGTAACCTCTCTAAGATTTACCTAAAACCCGTTGTAGAGGAGTTGATTTCTGTGTGGATGTTTTATATAGCTGTCCAGTGATGTGTGCATTAATTCCTAACTTGTCTTGGGTTCCATGCCAGAGTCTGCTGTCCAATAAATGTTAGCACAGAATTAACAAAAATAAATAAATAATCCCTTTTCTGTTTTAAAGAGGTTGCATAAAAGCACTCTGTGTAACTATTTCTAAGTAATGTCTTCATGCAGTCCTAACTACTGATTACTTTTATGTGAAGGTAATATGCTTAGAGATCTATTCTTAATTTTGCATTGAGTGGAGGTGCTTAGGGTTCAATCATCATCACAGCCTGTAACAATTTGGCTAGCGCAGAGGCTGTGCATATAGTTCCTGGCAATGAGTTACATGGTGACAGCAAATGGCAGGAGATATAACAAAGACAGAAGTGTGATTTGAGTAGGAGTCTGTGACAAATACATTTTTCATATGTTAGCAATGAACTTCATCATGAAAAATGTGAAGGTCTATATGTCATCAGAGCTTTTTAATGTAAACAAAGTTGCAGGTTTATAAAAGTAAGTTTTGTGCAAGATAAAGTTTTGCAGAGCCATCAGGGAATTTTTTGGGCCTCGCTGTCTCTGGTTCTAGCCATGTGGAGATGATGTACAACTGTAGGCTTTCCTTCCAGACACCAGTGTGAATTGCAATACCTCAAAGAGATGCTTGCACAACTTCATCTTCTTTTATCCAATTCAGCTGTCTGATGATCTGTAAAATATCTGTGATCCGTGATTTCATTGTGTCTCCTGAATTCTGGAGACCATAACAGCAGTTTCTATTGGAAACTACTTATTCTAATCATATAACCACACTTCAGTCTGACAAAAGAGAGCTAGCCGTTGTCCTAAAATTGAAACTGCAGTTGTGATCAGTGATTCTCCTTTGATCTTTTATATTGCCAGAAGGAATGACACTGTAGAGGGAAAAATAACCACAAAACCATAATCCTTGGTTCAAATTGTTGCATATTTACCACTGTAGATGTCAAAATAACTTAATTTCACTTCTTAACATACTTGATCAGGTTCAAGGATCCCTGTTCCTTGAAACCCTTCCATGAATTTGAAAGAAATAAGTATGATCCCTTCTTCTGGAATGAGGACTTTTCACTGTTGTGACTCAAGACTCAAGACAGTGTGAGGGATAAAGTATTCTACAGTGATAGTGAGATTGGTGGGTGATAGAGGTAAAACTCTTGGTAGATGACTTAAATCTTTTACAGTAGAAGTTTGCTACCTACAGATCCTAAAGAAATAGTTTTATCTTATCTTGAGTTTTGACCTTTTTTTTTTTTTTTTTTTTTTTTTTTTTTAAGAATTGTAGCAATGCTGGACTGGGATGAAACATATCTAGATGTATTTACATTTTAAAATTTGAAAGGAATCTACCTCACAGTTTCCATTTGTTAGATTAGGAATGCTGAGTAAGAGCAGTAAGCAAGTACTCAGCTGCTCCCCAAGTAACCTCCCCAGAACTGGTTTGTGAAGGTGCTTAGGGTGATGTGGGGGAAAGCAATTTGGATATAGAGATGTTTCCCCTCTGTGGGAATGAAGTGCATTTTCCCACTGTAGCCTAATTGAATAAGTGTTGTTGTCATAGTTTAGCTAAACACAACTAATAAAAGAAAAATAAAAAATTCTAAGAAGATGCTAGAAATTGTAGAGCACTCATTATTGTGAGGCAGCTGTGGGAAGTTATTTGGATATGAAGATCAGTCTTCCAGTTGTGTGCAGCAGCATAGTGTCAAAGCTTTACCTGCCTGTGCTGGCAAGGGCAGTCTGACAATATGTACTGTGGAGTCATATTTGATGACTCTTACTCTTTGGCTGTGTCTTTTGTGTGATTCTGTCCCAACCTATAAAAACATGCACATATGCTTCATTTATCTCTTGCAGTTGAAAGGCAAAAAGAGAGGGTAATTACACTGGAAAAAATAAAAAGATGGTCCTTTTCAAGGTTCACGTCTTCAGACAAGTCAAGCGTATACAAGTAGCATTTGGCACTTATATTTGAAACAGCAAAATGAATTTTTTGAATCTTATAATTATTTTTTCAAGTTTGGCAGAAGAATTAGATCAAGGATCTTAAAATCAGATTCCATTTAGTTACTTATTTCATCTCAGAGAGCACTTTGACTTCTTGTCCTACAAATGCATGCAGGAAATTGGAATTCCACAAAGTTGAAAAGTTGAATATAGTTCTGAGGTAATCAACGTGTCTGACTTAGCAGCCTTTGGTTTTTTTTGTTTTTTTTTGTTTTTTTTTAGCTATGTGCAGATGACAAAAATTTGAATGGTTAATAAATAGTGTGGAAAAGCAAGCTGTCCAGTGACTTTTGTTTTTCTCTTAGTGTTGCCTAGATGTGAGCCAGGAACCTCCTGTACTGACAGCACTGCCAGAGCTATGGAGCTCAATTACAGCCATTTGGAATGAGAAAAGCTGAGGCAAAAATGTCAGATAGCTATAAAAGAGCTGAAAATGTAATTGGACTGGTATTTCCAGTGATGTTAGGGGCAAGTGCTGTTTGGGTATTTAAAGATTTATGATTTTTCATTATTTATTCTTTTTGTAAATTTCCTTCTGGAAGAAATCTTGGCACAAGAGTGTGAATGTTTGATCTCTGTGTGCTTTATCATCAGTGATGCAGCTGTCTTAAAATTAAAGATTGCAGTTAGTAAGGAAATACAAATACATATTGCTGAGTTGGCTAGCAGAGAAATGAAAAGAATACATAATTTAGATTCTGAAGTAAAAGCATGCTTCCATTGTGAGTTATTACACCGCTACTAATTAGGGTTACCCAGTCACATTTGTTTTCATCTTAGGAAATAACCACATATAAACAATTTGTATAATAAACTTAAATATAAACTTGATGGAGAAGGAGATAGTAACTTATTGGGGGAGCATTATGGCTAAGTCTTTGTAAACTTCTCAGTACTGCTTTGTTCATTCTCACTGTTTAAGGTCACTGATTTCAACTGGCTGAATCTGAGGGGGTCTTAAAGGAGCATCTTCTCTCATGCCATGTTCTTCCCTTGTAGCATTTTGCACAGTGGTTCAGCTGGTTATTTCTCACCTGAACCCATTAGCTAATTCAGTCCACTTTGAGAGCCACAGGTGTTAGCAGTGTCCTCAGGTAAAGAAGCAGAAATGGGTGACTGGGCAATAAGCCATTGTGGGAGCAGGTGTTATGGTAAGAGAGCAGAACGGTCAGAAGAACATTAACCTTTTTTTTCCTGAGCTTAATTTTCTGCTCTTGCAGCTGAAATTTAACTTCCTGACCAGGGGTGTAACACAACAGTATTGCTTCAGGCTGCTGTGAACAATCAGGACTTTAATATCTAACCTCTACACAAAGCAGTGCTGGGCTTGTCAGCTGTGAGAATCCTTCCAGCCCAAACCTGGTACCTCTGCAGCCCTCCTCAGCTGCTGGAGGGGCAGAGGAATAGCAGACTGGATAACTTTTCATCAGGCCTGCTTGCAGTGCTGTTGCAGTTCACTGCAAAGTCACCCACGAATCTGTATTTCAGTCTCAAGTGCCTAAACATGGATTTGTATGATGTATTCCTGTTACAGCTGTAATACTAATGCAGAAACAGGCAAACAGTTGATCCTCTATCTCCCCCTCCCTCCTCTTGGGTTGTCTTAATTGCATTCAGAGACAGCCTAGATTATGGACTGTGGTTTGATAACTGCTGGGTTCTGGCACCTGTTCCAAATGAGTCTAGGAAATGAGACCAGTAAAAGATTTTGTCACTAATGGCACAAAGTTCCTCATCTTGCCTGGCAAAACTCAGGGAGTTTAAAGCAGACTCACCCTTCCTCCTTTTTTTTTTTTTCCTGTAGTCTTTCTTTTTCCCCCCTTTTTCTGTCTCCTCCCCCAGAGCCCCAGTTCAGTTCACACTCACCAAATGGTAGTGCATTTCTACAGATTACTGGGGAAAGTTGCAAAAAACATTTTGACAAATCTGTAAAAGAAAGTTTTGTCACATTTCTTCAGCTGTAAATGTATAGTCGGTGCTCCACAGTGGTTCTGAGCCTCTCTGTGTAGCAGAGAGGCTTTCCCATCTTCCTGGAATAGTAGTCCAAACTGGGAAGTGAGGGAGAAGGTAACCAGGAGGCTGCCTGAATGCTATTCCATCTGTTCAGTTTCTTCAGCGTTACAGTCAATGCTCTTGAAAGACTGCCTTTTGTTTGGCTTTTCTGCTGTGAAGTTTGGAGTAGAGAGCATGGACTGCTGCCTGGAAAGTGCGACGTGACCTCGTGGCACTACAGATACATGGCAATTTGCAACAATATTTATTAGCCTTTACTGTTCCAGAAATTCTTCTGGGGAGGATGTACTACACTTTCCCCAATATAGTCTCTTGGACTCACTGTAATGGAGAAACTGAATTATTTCTACATTTTTCCAGAAATGTTTGGTATTTTAGACAAACAAGTCAGCTGTGAGTACTCCGTGTGATCAGTGTCTCCAGGCTGGTTTGAATTACAGTAATTAAACTTCTCTGCAGCTGTAAGCATTAACTCTTCATCTTCATGCTGTGATTTACTTAACCTAATGCAGAAGTTGTTACCTTTTATACAGCCCACAGAGGTCCTCTTTAAAGAGTCAATTAAGGCAAAGAAGATTTGGAGATTATGTTTAAAAAGGAGGTGTGGTGACTGAGAGATGGCAGGGACAGAATTTTGGTTGAAAGAAACAATATTTTTAGTACTGATGTGAAAATTAACGCCAGCATTAAGGCGAAATAGGAGAAAGGAGATAAATTACAAAATACATACAAAAGGTCCCTTTCCATTTCACGAGGACAGGGTTGGTTCTGTGATATCCCTAAAAGCCAGACATCACAGAATTTACAGAACTTGGGCTACATACTGAGAGAGGTAAAAGGAGGTCATTTCTTTCAGAAACATACTGTGGTGAATTGGATGTAAAGAGATGTGGCTAGCTAGGGAAAATGTCAGGTAGAGTAATTTTACCTCTCTGTTTCAGTCCTGAATTAATTATTCCAGCATTCTGTGAGCATTTCTGGAGCTGTTTTTTTTTTTTTTTTTTTTTTTTTCCTTTGTTTTCCTTCCCCACCCCCTCCCCCATCCCCACATTGCAGTATAGATCTTCTTAGCAACAGAAGATGTTCACATTATGTGTATGAGTGTCTGAGCTCAACTGGTTATTGGGGAAGATGGCCTGAAATTCAAAACAATAAAAACAAATGTGAATGGGTTGATTTAAATGGCAGCAAGCTGGGCAAGTTGCAAGGTCTCTAGGAAGGTGAAAGGAGCAGATCTACAAAAGTGAAATCTTCGTTACTCAGTGCTAATTATGTTTTGTTCAGATTAGCAGGATTTGCTAGTGTTGTTCTTTTACTGTTTTCCTGAGGAATGCCAACTGTTCACGCAGATGTGCATTAGCTCATTTGTATTTTATTTACTGATTATTCCAATTGTATTGTGGAATTAATATGAAAAACAAGGCATTTAATCCATATTTTTCAGATCTAATAATTTGATTCCAAGTACCTTTGTGTATTTTTAATATATATAATTACTTCCACTGAAGTGTCAGAACAACACTGAATTAGCTGGCTCTACATACATCAGTTATGAGACTTGCTTTATGCTGGTTAAATCTGTGGGATCACAGGTAGGTTTTATTGTGAAAGAGAAGCTCCTACCCTTTATAGTCAGTATTTGCTCCCTGAATGTATGATATTGGACTTCTCCCTTTGCTGAATCAGATATTGATGTCTCTTGTTATAAGAAGGGGGATTCTGAGTTGTCCTCAGAAGATCCATGTTGTCTCCTGTGATTTGGTTCTGAACTGTGAGGGCTGATGTGTCCCAGGCAAGAGCAGGAGCTGTCTGATGTCAAAACCACTAGGAAGACCATTGTTAGCTTGAGGAGATAAAATACAGTATTAAGATGAAAGCACCCAGTAAACTGCACAGTGTTTGATATAGATGGGGCAGGATAGTTAACAGGTTCAGCACATCAGCACCTTAGACTTTGACAAGGTTTTTGAAGCCAGGGAGAAAGATAAGTTTTGAGGAAGATAAGAAGGTTGTTTTGTGGATATTTGCCAAGAGCAGAATGCTTGTCTTTTTCACTGATATGCACAAATACGTAAATTAAACAGAAAGGCTTGAATGATTTTTATGTTTATGACAGATGACTGTAAGCTGTTGAAGCAAAGTAATACTTGGTTGAAAGAAAAATGTTTGTGCTTTTAAAAATGTGTTCTGGTCTAGCATTCACTGTGGGATTTCTTTCTTCTGTTTACTTTCACATGCTACAGAAACAGCCATTTACTTGAGTTATAAAATATATTCTCTGTAGATGGAAGAGATCTATGTATATCATTAAAAGTCATGTGATTTCCTTCTATGAAATAGTGTAACAGATGATGTTGGATTGGATATTGTTAGATTATTCCTTCTCAGTTTCATTTTTATAAATAATTAATTTCTGAAAAGGGTGACAGGAAGAATGGGAAGTAGAGCAGTTGGAATCTGACTCAGCTGTGCTTCCTTCCTTCAATGTTTCTTCATTTCATGTACATTCACACAATATACTGTCCTGAACTGAGAGACAAAGGAACCTGAAATCACCAAAAGAGACACAAAACAGGTTTAAATTAACATCCCTTCTCTGCTTGCCAGTGATGTTATCCTGATGCTGACCTCTCCAAGGAATTCAAGATGTAGCCTTCAAGCCCCATGTCACTTAGATGACTTCCTTTCTCTCTTAAAAATCATTATAAAATACTCAGGATGAAATTGTAGTCACTTGACTTCCAGCATTTCGTAGCAACATTCAGTAGTGATTTCAGTTACTCACTCTAATTACTTGTCAAGGATGTGAATAGACACTGCCATCCCCATTTTACAGATGGAGAAGTTGAAACACTTGGAGGCAGAACAGCTATCTGGGGCCACATGATAAACAAACTGGTATCAGTCAGATGGCAGTGGGGCTCTTTGTCTACAGTGTAAAGTTTTAACAGGATCACAATTTCACCCCTTAATTAACACTCTATCCAGTTTTTGGCACCTTTGTGCTTGGTATGAAACCACTGCACCTAAAACTTCACCAACATATTTCTCAGAGGGCAGTTCTGGGGACTGGGTCAGCTCAAAGCACAGGTGAGTCCATATAGTCACATTTGTCTACAGGCATGGATCCTGGGAGCTTTGGAGCTTGCATGTGCAGAACTTACAAAATAATCTGGAAAAAAAGTGACTAATTCTCCAGAGCTCATCAGCCTTTAGCTTCTCTTTGGTTTGCTTTTGAGTTGTGTATCTAAAGAATGTACTAGTGACAAGAATTAACTTTGCTGTCTAATATTTATTTTAATTTTCATCTACAGCATTATAGCTTGTCTTTCAGTATGTATTTCAAGTAAACATGTTGTTAAAGCCATAGATACTAAGAAAGCAGTAATTTTCAAATGATAAAAATAATTATTTATTCTTCTGTAGATTAATAAAATGCAGCAGCAGAGCAACCTGTAACAATACTGGATTGATATTCCTTATGACAATTGCAGCCACACCTCTACTAGAATATCAGGAATGCTCACAGTGGTGCTAACATTTCCTGACATTTTATTCAATGCGTGCAGTGCAGTTATAACAGCTGTTTCATTGTAGTAGGGAAGTAGAAAAATGACAGGAAAATAAGACATCATTAGGCATGTTCTGGCTTTTTTTGTATGCACTGGTCATAGTCTGTTTCAATATTCTTTTTCTCTTTGACATTCTCAGTGAAGTATCATTTTTGGTAATGGCTGAATCGTTGTGTGTTAAGAGTATAGACATTTACAGTTTGTCAAAGAAACGCTGTCAAAGTGCTAAATAATGCAATTTCAATTTAACTTTCTAAAATAAATTTACTATGCTAATAGTGTTTGAGAATTTAAAGAGACACATTTTCCTGTTTATTCTGCATTTAGATTGCTAAAGAAAAGCAGTTTTAGAATGTGTTTTAAAATACAGCTTAATCTTCACATTGCATTACATTTAAACAGTGTATATTTTAAAAGTTAATATTACTCTGAATATTTTGAGAGTAGACCATTTACTGACAGTATTCAAAGCATTTTACAAAGGTAGAGATTATTAGCGTTCCTTTCTCCAAAGAGGGAGAAGTGAGACACAGTGCAATTATGTGATTTGCTTGAGGACATGTGGTCAATTAATTCTAAAAATGAATAAAACTGAGCTTGACTAATAGTCTTGACAATTTAAACCAGTCTGTTTTGCTTGGTTTAGTTAGCTTGCACTTAGTTAAATCTCTGGGTTTTTAGGTTAGAGTTGCTGTAGTTTTTTTAAGCTTATATGATGTGAAACAACTTTCCTGTTTCTAAGGAGGTTCTGTGCTTTTTAAAACATCTTTGTGTTTCTGTTTTCCTCCACCCATACTTCATTCTGCTACCCACTTTTACTGCTTATAGATTTTTCTTGAGAAAGTATGATTGTTTTGTTTGTGAGCATGGGTAACTTGAAGATGCTTCAGTAATATCACTTAAGAGTATTTAGGAACTAGCTGCAGGTCAGTTGAATCCTCAGGCTCAGGTTGTTGGGTAAACATAGATGAAGGGGAGAAACAAGTGCTTTTTCCATGTAATTTGTCCTTTTCTAAGTCGATTACAGCAAAGCATTGCTAAGTCAGTCGCAGAGATTGCAGGAAGTTGGTCGTTGTCAGGTTAGGATTTTTCCAGTTGTGAGACCTGAGGAAGTCCTTTGTCCTTTGACTATCAATACTGTTCTGTGGAGAGTAGGCCGTGGAGAGTGCAGATTGGCTCTCCAGCTGCTACATACCATTGTGTAAAGATACTAAAGTGGCCAAAATGTTTCCAGCCTGGTCGTAGTGCCTGTGTTTCTTTTTTCACTTCTCTATATCAGGGCAGGGTGAGGTCTCCCTGGAGCTGTGACTACAGTCTGGTGAGGCTGAGGCTCTGTCCTGGTGCTGTGTCTCACAGTCCTGCAAGGCTGAGGAGGAGCTGTCAGAAATGCCTGGAGCTGGGCACATGTGCCAAGGCTTATTACTGATCAGTGTATTAGTAGGTTATACATAGGTCTGCTCCCAAGATTCAGCATAGGCTAACTGACCCCAAGAATTCCTACAGTGTTAGTTATATATTCTTTAACACTTAGACAAAAGTGCTTTTCAAACAGCCTTTTTATGACTGAATCTTTGTCCAGCTGCTTCTCTGATATTTTTCAGCAAGCTGCATTCACCACATGGATTGTTTTACCAAACAAGTATTAACAGACATAGATGCAGTCTACACAGATGCACTATTTGTGCAGATAAGAGAGCTGGCTTAGAATGCTCTATCCAAGATTACTTTCCATCTGGAAATACATTCTTAGTGCTATGTTTCTGTATGCTTAGTTGTATACCTGATATGACTATGGACTGTTTACTTTCTCCTGGTGGAAATACTGGTTTGTTTTGGGAAAAGAGCTGTATTTGGATTTCTTATCTATACCCTGGGTATGAAGTAGCTCACATAGATGACGTTACAAAATAAGCAACTTTTTGAAAAGTGTTATAGACTTGAGAAAGACCGAAAAGAATAAAAGGGGAAAGTGTTGCATAGGAGGGCTGTGGGGACTTCTCTTCACATTCAGCTCTGTCATACTGACTGTCTGTACTTTCACCGTTGCTGTAGGAACGGTTTTTGTTTAATTTTATTTCTTCATCGGTAAATCAAGAAGGGCATCGTTATCCTTTCAGGATGCTCATACGGGGGTAGTCAGGCATCATTCTAAATTATAGGCACCAGAGGACAGTTGGAACCAGTAACAGCTAAAGATGCTCTACTTCCTGAAGTAAGCCTAAAGAGAACCAAATGCTGTGGGCCTTACTTGAAGTCATTTACTTCCCAGTGATTTCTGTGGGTTTGGATTAGACTCTTAAATCACCAAAAGCATTAATTACCAATGGTGTAAAACAAGCAAACTTCTTAGTGATGCTGCTGTTGTTGCTGCCACCTTTCAACTTGTGTGGCTTTTGTCCTTTGTTTTTTCTGGAACCTGTGCCAGCCAGCAGTAAAACAGATGTCACTTGCAGTTCTTGTCAGTGCCCCAGTTGGAAATAAAGGATCAGCGGTCCTGCACAGGTTTATCTGATCACCCTAGTAACCTCATGCACCTTATTTAACTCCAGTAAATACAGAAACTTGTTCTCAGCTTAAAGACAATCTCTAATGAGGCCATGGGAAAGAAACATGATTGACTGACTTTTATTTCCTTTATTCTTTGTTCTTTGCAATATACATTTCCTACCCTAACATTTGAGAGGAATAAGATCCATGTAGCTGCAAATCTACAGTATTAATTCTTGTATAAAGTCTCAGAAGAAACATCTCTTTACAAATATTTAAAGTGAATGTAAAAAGGTATTTTTGTATGAGATGTCCTTGAATTTTGTTCAGCAGATACAGACATCGTGTTAGGTCTATATTATTGTTATTCACTGTATTATTTATTTGTTTACATGTGGTTTGCTCCTTGTTGAAGGAAGCACATAAATAAAGGTAACTCATGTCTTGTAGTTTGCAATCTAAAGCTCATTTCTCCAGAGCTTAAATGTGTGCATGAAGTTATACGTATGAATAGTGCTCTTTAGATCTGTGATATTGCACTCATGCATAAATATTTGAATCTTCAAAGAACTATAGTCTAAGATTTTTACTTTCTCTGCTTCAGCCCAATTTAAAGAGAGTTTTATGATTGGTTTCATGAATGGTCTGCTTGAATGTGAAGTCATAAATTTACAGAGATTGTCTGTAAAGCATTTTTTCACAGTAAACTGTCTGAGGGCAGTAAATGGAAAAGGGCATGAAGTAACTAAAACTTGTCACTACTGTGGCCAAGAGATGGGCAGTAATTGGTTAAACTGCTGTAACTGCCTTGCAAATTAGAGGTCTTCGATAACTTTTCCCCTGATTTAGAAGTCCTGAAAAATGTGATCAAGTAGACACATGTAGGTGCTTCACTCATGTTATTTCTTCAAAGATACAAGGATGTGTGAAGAAGGTAATTAAACATGCTGTACTCTGCTGTTTTATGGGAAAAGCTCCCTCATTATTTCTTAGTGCTTTCTAATGATCCCTTAATGGAGGTTCCAAAATTATAAAGACTTGTGAAACTTGGACTTAAACCAAGTTGTGGTAATTATTATATGATCACTTGTAAAATCCAGTTTTTCTGATGGGAAGTTTGTATAGGAGCATTGTATCTGCTATTAACTAATTGATATTAAGCTTTTCTGTGTTTGCAGTGTGACTTGCCTTTCTATTCCAAATCCAGTCCAAACCATATGGTTTCATTTATTGCATTTCATCCCGTGGTTGGTGCAACCAAAGCTCTATGCGATATCTTTGAGAAGCTGCAACTTGGGCAGCAAAGCAGTTCCTCAGTGGCTGCCTTGCTTGGGGCTTGTGTTGTTGATCATCTCTTTCAGCATCACCTTATGGCTGAAATACTTTTAGACACATAGAAGTGTGCTTTAAAACTGCATAGTGCAACAGAGTGTAAAAGGTTTTTAGAAAATCATCTAGTACATTGGTGAGCCACATGTGCCGTCATTGTCACTGCTGACAGGCACCCTGTGTATTATCTCAAGCCTCTAAAGATGGAGGAACCATACCTCTGTGCCAATGTGTGCCAGTATTTCTGTCTGTTCTGTTAGAAAAGCTTCACTGGTGTCTAATCTGAATTCTTTCTCACAGCAATTTAAACTCTATTTTCTGGTCTCTATGTGATGGTCAATTCCTTTTTCTTTTCAAAATGCCTTTTAAATCTGAAGAGTTGGTGGTTTGTTTTTTTAATCACATTCTAAGACTTGTATTTTCTGTAGCTGAACAATTTCGTTTATGTTGTGCTTTCTCATTATTCTTGTTGCTGTTCTCTGAATTGAGTTGCTTTAGTTGCTTTTGAAGTTACTTATCCAGACAAGACAGAGTGCTTTAGTTTACATCTTATCTGGATTGACTAAAGCAGAACTGCATTATGTATCTAATCAACCACTGCATCTTCATACTGTACTTGTTACTTTCAGAGTAGAATGGCATTGGTTAATCAGTTCTGTTTAATGTCTGTTATCAACCTTGGTTTTCTTTGAAATCACTGCAAAGACACTTGTTCCCCACTCTGTCTTTCTATAGCAGGTTATGCCTACTTCAGAAAAGTAGTCAGTACTATCTGTGTTGCATAATAACATGATATTCAGGCTAGTATCAAAGCTGTAACGAATTTATAAACTCATTCTCCAGTGAATGTGCAGTCCACTCCACCCTGAAGTTCCCTGCAGAATCAATCAGTGTACATTCTGCTTCATCCCACACTAATAGTATCAGATACATGACATGTTTTTGAGAACCCTTCTCAAAACAGACCTTTAGTATGACTGCCTGCTGGGAAGTGCTTCACTGGGAATTGCTTTTAAAACATAGTTTTCCAGCTGGCATTGCACCTATTTTGTAAGAATTCAATCTGCCCTATGTAAAAGAGAAGATCATATGAGCCAGCACCAGAAGTTTTGACAAAGTAATAGATCTGGAAATCTACTGGTTCTGTCCAATCCATTACCAATGCTACTCAGTTGTGGATAGAAATTAAATCATTTCGGTATGATTTGTTCTTGATAAACATTAATCACATGCTATTCAGCTCCCCCATTCTTTTCCAGCTGTTTACAAATGGACTTCTTTTCTGGGTAGACAAGTTAGGCTGACATGTCTATAATGTTTCAGTCCTTCCAGTTTTCTGTCTTCTGCTGTTTAGTCCTAAAGAACTCTCAGACATGAGTGCTGATCATGCTGAGGTAGCTGCAGCTGTCTTTGGTTCTTCAAACTCTTCAGATTTCCTGCATTCTCCAAAGCCAGTCAAGTTGAAAATACCTAATTGACATCAATTTTCACATCCATTCATTTCATTTTTTTCAGGCAGACATCCCTTATCTTTGCTACCAGGGATTCTAGCCATCTCTCTGCTACTTATCTCTTTAATGAAGACTGACTATATATATATATATATACATATGTACATATATATATATATATATATTAGTGTACTTCTGGAACATGTTTTGTTCCTTAAGCCCTTTTAGTTTACACTTTCTCCCCAACAGCCCCCTCATCATCCACTGCAGGCATTTTTTCTTCCCAACCCACTGCTTCTATTTTGGTGTTTTTATTTCCTTCTGTAAGGTGCTGACACTGAATAATTTCATGAAATCATCTCCATCCAAGACAGTTCGTATATTTTCAGTTAGTCCTTCTGAGTTAGTCAGAGTCTAATGCAGAAGAACTTCCTGCTGCATGTTATTGGGTTGTGACTTAGCTTTTAAGTTTTTTTGTTTTGTTTTGTTTTGTTTCTTCCTGTTGTGTGCTTTCAGCTAGAATCCGATTTCTTCTAAAGTTTCTCTCATATTCTGTTTCAATTAGAATAGGAGGTTTATTTACAGATCTTTGATTTTTTGACTGGTTTTATGCATTTTTGCTGTAACTTAATGAAAACTCTCTACAGAGTAAAAGAAGTGCATTCCTTTTCAATAGTCTACAGCTATGAAAGAGTCTTGTATTTTGTGTTACATATTTTATCTCTCTTTTGAAGTATACTCCTATCTGGAGTTAAAATCTAAAAACTAGTTTTGAGTATGTTGTGCATTTTTGATTAAAAAAATAACTTTTAAGTATATCGAACTTAAAAATAATTTTCACATGATTTCAGTGCCACTTTAACCAACTTCTTAAGCATGTATTTCCTTCAGTCTCATTGAAATTAAACAGAGTATGAAATCATTTTAAAATAGAACAGAAGCAAAAATTATTAATGCTCAGAATGGTGTCTCTGAATTTGTCATTCTTATCTACACATTTGAAATCTTTATTTTATGTTTTTGTTTTTATCAGAGGCACATTACAAAAGATTCATGCTTATTGTAGCATGCTTTAACCGACTAAAGCGCAGGTTCAGGAACCAACAAATACCAAGGGATGTTGCAACCCTTTCTGGTGGCAGAAATGTTTATAAATTAACTGAATCTTTGAAGCAATGTTTAGATTGATTCTGGAAAAATCAGAAGTCCTAATTTGCTTATGTTGATCTGTCTTTTCATGGTCGTCTTGCAAGGCATGACTAGAAAGGAAAACCATTTGCATAATTTTCTGTCTACAGGCCTCTCTGTTACATGCATCTTATCTCTATTGATTTCTGTCACATGCTTCCCTCATCTTACCCTTCTCAGCTGACCTGTGCACTCCTAGCTCTAGCACTATCTGATTTCCACAAGGCCTTTGTTACAGTATTAAAATCCTATGGGAGTTAGCGAACAGATGCCCAGCTTACAGACATCAGTCCCTGGCAGTTCAGCAGTGCTTAGCTTGTGTTCTGCCTGGATCTGTGCCAGCCATCCCACCTTTGCTGCAGAGGTGCAAGGTATGCTGGCTGCCTCAACAGTTCCTCTGTGCTGCACTGCAATCTTGCCCTGGCAAGAGACCACTGTGCTTGATACAGTCTGATGTTGGTGAGCTCAGGGCACCAAATTCAGCCCTTGTGTTGTGTCACACTGGGAATGTGTTTGGTCCTGTGCACTACTATTTGCAACATAGCTAAACATTTTCCCATCAAGTCTGAGGTGGCTGTTGAAGTTCAGTTTTGTTTTTCTCCATTTCTAGTGTCATTTCAACCTCTGATTTCCTTTGCCATCTATCCTGTGACATGCTTCCTCTCCCCCCCTCTTTCACCTTCTCATCTTCTCCCTTCTAGGGGCCTGCCCTTTCACACCTCCTCTTGCAGATCCAGGTCACCTGCTTTGCTCTTATTTTTTCTTCCCCAGCTCTGTTGTGAAAGCCTCTACCCAGGCCTCTGTGAGTGGCCTGTGAGGTCTTGCATTTCAGAGGGCTCTGGTAAGCAGCTGTGAAAGTGTTGCTAATATTGTGTGACAGTTTAGGAAAGACACAGTGGGAGCAGAGCTTTTTCTTCCTTCCTGTTCATGTATTATGCCAGGAGAAGAGAGCTAAATAGAAATAGGTGCTATAGGAGATAAGAGATTCCGTGGTGAGGGGACTGTTGGTAGAGACAGTCACCTGCAGAGAAATGCTGTTGTGTCCACAGGGGACTGAGAGCAGCAAGTGGAAAAACTATCCATGCCTTCACAGCCTCAGCTCAGATGTGGTGTTTGGCCACTGAAACATTCATTGGCACTGTGGAAAGCTTAGAGTTTGTTTATTCATCTTTACTCATACCTTTGGTTCTTTGGTTTTACAGCTTTTTTGATTCATTTTGTGTTTTGTTTTGATTTTTTTTAAGCCTTTATTTTACCTTTACTGCTCAACCTTTAAAATGTATTTAATTTTATTTTATTTTTCAGACACCTCTTACTGACTCTCACATCTCACATCGTCCCTCTAAAACCATTACACAGGTAATAGGACACAGGTGTGCTGTAAAGACAGTCTGCTAGATAAATGGAATCAACTGACTTCATGCCTTTCTTAATGTGCTAAGTATGAGAGACTTAATAATTTACACAATATATTGCATTGCTCTGCATAACTAAGAATCTGTACGAGGACTTTTAATTTAGGAGGAAGAGAACTTGTATTTTGTTTAGCAGAGGGAAGTACAAAGACTGTGGAAAGTTTTAAATGTGTGTGTCTTGGTCCCTTTTTTTCTCTCCATGATCACCAAGGTTCCTTCTGAAAAGATCCTCAGAGCTGGAAAGATTTTGCGGAATACAATTCTGTCCCGAGCCCCTCACATGATAAGAGATCGTAAATATCATCTGAAGACTTACAGGTGTGTGAGCCTGTTTTTATGCCTGCCATCCTCTGATGTCTTACCATACTCACAGGTCTGAAAAGGTCTGAAATTATCCTGTGATGCTATTTGAGCCTGTATGTTATGAGTCTTTAATGAGCCTGGTAAATCCTTTCTGAAGTAATTTGACTGGAAATTGAGTTAATGGTATAGTTAGCTCTGAGATTCTGTGCAAAGTGTAGATTTTGTTTTCTTTGTATGTCAGTGGGATGTAATAGGAAAGCTTAATTAGATTGTTACTGTACTGACTGCTCCAACAAAGTTGCTCAGTGTGAAATCTGAAAATTCACCTAGTGATACACTTCTTCAGTGTATCGTCAGGCTTTCTTATCTTCCTGCTGGTGGCAGCACAGTCTTGTTGAAGTGGAATAACAATGGCACTTTCAGAACAGCAATCTGACTTCAGGGAGTCAGGCTCTATCTACTGTTGGCTTAGGAAATAATCAATTTGTTTTAGCTTCTAAGGTTTGAATCAAATACCTTATGCATTATTTGGTGAATATTTAAATAAAAATTGGTTTAAAACCTCTGAGCATGTCTTTTTCTAAATAGCAAATCAATATGTTGCTGATTCGCTTTTAAAATAAGGGCATTGATTTTCCATACTATTGTCCAAAATATATATAATATTATATGAGGTATTTGGAGATTGTGTGGCGATCTGTCATGATGTGGCATTGGCTCATTATTTTAGAACAACAAAAGAGCAAGCATGATATTTGAATATTAGAAGACCAATGCTGGTTCAAACAGCTGCAGCATTTTATCTTGTACAAAAATGGGGAAAACTCCTACGCTGTTATCCTTGGGCTTCTTAAATATGGAATTTCAAATGTTAGATTGTATCCAGGTGATACAATCAGGTGTATCAGGTACAGGTGTATCAAAATGGGGTGTTAACTGCAAGAGCATTATTTAAGCTACATTACAGTAGTTTCAGTAATACCTTCTTTGTTGGTCTCAAAAAGTGAAGCATGAACTGTGGAACCAGGCTGTTCTATGTGTCATTAGTTACAGATTTGTACATTTTTTATCACTTTGCACATTTACTTCTGTTCTGCTGTGTTCGGATGTGTTAATACAGAGAATTTTACATAGTGACCACCCCTTCACCCTCTCCCCCCATCTCCCCCCCCTTTTTTTTTTTTTTTCCTTCTCCCCCCTGACTCCACTTTGGGCACTCTGCAGAATTTGAGACCTGCTGCTGTTCACCTCCAGGTCAGTCAGGAGCTGCAAAATGACCAGAATGTGGCATGAGAGAGCCTCAGGAACACTGTAGGCCTACAAACCAGTGCCCTCAAGTACAGTCTAACTAGAGCTTGGTTACAAATGGAGGACAATGCACATAATGCTCACTCTCCCTACAAAGGCTGTTCTCATAGTCAGAGCTATTATAATGCTAAATGTTTTCATGCAGAATGCTGAAAAATTTGAGGCTTTCACGTGACAGATTGTCTCTGAAATTTGGGTTGAAGGTTGCTGCATCAATGCTGTGGGTCTTGACCAGCTGTTCACTCTGATCCTCTGAATGTTGCATTTCCCTAAACATTTGCTGTTCTTTGAAGCAGATAATCTCAAAACTTAGGTGCCTTCACTGGTATTTCAGACATGTAGGCAGAGATTGTAATTGTCTTCTACAATGAGATCTGACTAAAACAGAGCTTGAGATATCACTGTTGTTAGCAGATACTGTTTTTGATCTCTCTATTGATTAGCACCCTTTTTACTCCTTTCTGTTCATTTGTGCTTCAGACAGTGCTGTGTGGGGACAGAACTTGTTGACTGGATGATGCAGCAAAGCACTTGTGTCCATTCACGAAGTCAGGCTGTTGGCATGTGGCAAGTATTGCTGGAAGAAGGTGTTCTTAACCATGGTAAGTTAAAGACATTCAGAGCCTTGACTAAAACTTGTTGAGTGCGTCCCATCAGTGTCTCTGTGGATTTCTTTAGTGAAAAATAAAGGGATTGTGATCCCAAATGAAAAACTACAAATAAACCTCTTCAGAAGCTTGATTTGTACACAATATACAGATGATAATAATGGAATCTTGCTACCAGCATACCTTTATCATTTATGAAAATGCTGAAAAGTCAGTGAAATTGCAATATAAGTCTAGTTAGACTTATTATTGCACTGATTTGTGATTATATTCCAGAATTTGGATATCACCTGAGCCAAAACTAAGACATATGTTGCTGCACATAAAAA
Source organism: Excalfactoria chinensis (assembly GCF_039878825.1). NCBI lineage: Eukaryota > Metazoa > Chordata > Aves > Galliformes > Phasianidae > Excalfactoria > Excalfactoria chinensis. The sequence continues at coordinate 18,376,588 of NC_092831.1, forward strand.
TGATCTTCACTTCCAAATGCTGCAAATTTTTAACTTGAATGTAAGCTTTTCTGTTTGCTCATATCCATAATTTTTAGATTATTTTCAGTGGTTTTTGAATGGTTCCCAAATTCAGCATTCCAGATATCCCAGTGCAGAGATCTGGGGTTTTATGCTAGTTTTCTGATTGTATTTTATGTTGCCTCATGGGTTCCACTTGGCAGGATTTACTAGGTAACAGAATGTTATAGCCCTCCAAAGTGCAGCTTTCTAAAGCAGTATTCGTATCTGAAGCTGTGCATGTACAGTTTTATGAAGTTCAGAACAGCCACACTATTACAGTATGCTTCCAGTCATTGTCTGTTGTGCTTTCCACATCCCAAGGAGAACTTTCCTTTCTAAGAAGACAGTTTGTTTCCACCATTTCCTTTTATAAAATGCTGTAGCTTACATTCCTGCCTAATACTGTCTTGAATTCTTAGGGCCAAGCTGCTGCAACTGCATCACACTATCCAGCTCAACACACCATTATGAGTTGCTTGGAAGACCAAGAGTTTGTCTTTTGCTGTGTCACAGCCTCTCTTTAGCAGTCTCCCAAGAGAAGACTTAACATTACACTTTCCACTAAGATACAAGTCAATGGTCTTCACTTTGGTATTACATGTTGATGATACACATTACTGGAACATGATTTTAGCTGCTTCTTGGTTTGTTACTTTTCAGTTCTGAAACAGCCAGGGTAAGGTGTTCATGCTGGAGTACAACTCTTAGAAAAATATTCTGTTGTTTTCAGTGGACCAGGAACACCACTTTCAGGACAAATACTTATTTTATCGATTTTTGGATGATGAGCGTGAGGATGCCCCTTTGCCAACAGAGGAAGAGAAAAAGGAGTGTGATGAGGAGCTACAGGACACTATGCTGCTTCTGTCTCAGATCGGGCCGGATGCTCATATGAGAATGATTCTCAGAAAACCGTAAGCAGATTAGTAAATTAATGGTGCAAATAGGTCCTTCTTGTTACACTGGAAGATAGGAAGGCTACATGTATTACCAGGCATCCTTTAGCTAGTTATTTCAGTGCAAGTTTACTCAGCCTCCTAGGTTTGTTAATCAATGCTAAGTAACTTCCAGTCCTTATTCATAAATTGGAATGTATATTTGAAATAGTAATCAAAGGCTATGAATGTTATTATACCTTGTAGAAAATGCAGCACATGAGTTTTTATTTCATTTCTGAATATCCCTAGAAGTAAGGTGCAGATTCCATTAACACTTTCAGTGCTGGTATGCCATTCAGTTAACTGCACCACTTTCAGTTGTTACCAGTGCATTTATGGTAAATTTGTTAGCACAGCAGATGCCTTTCAATTAGTCATCAGTGGGAGACCTTAATTAATTTCATCTTTGGTAGAACTTTATTGAATTGAGAGAATCTGGACGCTGCCTGTTATACTTTGCTACTTTGCTAGCAAGGTGTGAAATATAGCTCTGTGGGTTTATATATATATATATATACATATATATATATATAAATGTTTCCTATACCTAGGCCACAGAGGATGTCTGTTAACCTTTTCATAGCTATCAGATTATGTCTTCTCTGTCATCAGTTGGATAACCATCCTTTCAGCAGTAAATTCTGGTCACACTGAACACTCTGCAAAGCCCCCTTTTTTTACAGGCAGCTTTATAGTGACTTCAAAGCAAGCAATATAATCTCTGTTTGACCTTCCATTGCAAGTTATCTCTTTATTATGCAGGTAGTGTTTAGGAGCTACTGAAGACATACTTCACTGCTAATTAAGTGCGCTAAGAATAATGATTTACTTAAGGTCATCCTCACTAATGATTTACTTGTAAGGGTCAGATCAAGAAAGGCAAGTACATAGAGCTGAATTCTACTCCTTTTGAGGCCAATGACAAAGTTTGTCTTTGTTACAGGACTGCCTTGGGCCATGGCTACTGTGTAAGAGAAGTCTTATACTAAAAATATCTTGAATCCAACACAACTGCTTGTTCTTGTTCTGGTTCTATCTGTATCCTTTCCCTGCTCTATTCTTGTCCCAGTGTTGTCTATTTAGATCATAAGCTTATTTGCACAGTGACTCAGAATTCCCCGGGAATACAGGTTAGGTGGCACTTATCCAAAACCTTGATGAAGGCATTGAATTTCAGAAAGTTCAACCAGATGTTTGTGCTAATAGAAGTTGTTTAACAGTACTGAGCCAGAATAGTTTCTCTTTCCTCCATTTGGTAGAAGTCTAGTCCAGGACAATCCCTGTCACATAAAACACACAGATAAACCAGTCTGGGAGCATGGTATATATGTAAACCATTGTAGTATCGACGAAGTGAAGTATTTTCTCCTCACAAAAATATCCTGTGTGCTTTCCAGTGAGGAGTGGAAGAAGGCAGCAAGTAGATGCAGGAGACTATGAGCAGCATCCTGTACTCTATGACCTTGCATCTCTGCATCGTCGTCTTTGCCTCTGGCAGTCTGCAGGCTAGATCTTAGAGAACTGCCCCTTAGTCTGCTGTGCTTTCAGCCGCCTACTACATTCTTTTTCCATTGTGACTTTCTGATCAGCCGATGTAAGTTTATGCTGGCAAGATCAGTGTTGATTATTGTCCACACTCCTTGCAGAGTTGAAAGGTTGATGTGATGCTGTGAAAAGTATCGCTCTCCCCCTGTGTTGTTACTTGCACAGCATCACCTGAAAGAATATTCATAGGAGATTTTTCATGCAATATAGTGAGGGGAATTGGGTTTTCCCAAGACGGACAGTCATCTGACATTTTTCCCTACTTCTGTCCCTGGAAGTGCTTATTTTGCTGCACTTTGCTTATGGGAACAAGTTTGTACTGTCAAGCTCTGTATTAACTAATCTTCTGGAATTCAGTTTACATACCTTACGACCCTGCTAGTTGAGAATCTAGTCTGTGCTGAGGTGCATCAAAGCTGCTGAAATCTCTGTGAATCCACAAAGTCCTGCTAGTTTTGACTAGGTGCCATTACAGCTGCCAGAAGTTCAAGGAGCGGTCAGACCCTGAGAGATGCTAGCTGCACCTGACCTGAGCAGGGCCACAGCTGCCTTCTATAGCAGTCACCATTTCCAGAGAGGTTGCAGAACTTCGATAATTACCATGAAAGAAATAAGACAATATTCTTTGATGAGAAGATAGCTTTGAGAATTTGATTGTATAATGAAGCTGTTGCTTTGAAAGGTACTTTCTATTGTTCAAAATCTGAAAATCTCCAGTAAAAAGTGTCACTTGTTTTGACAGCCGACTTAAAAAATTCTCTGTTTATTACATTAACTGCAGCATTTTAACTGTCAAACTGTGAAAGAATGTTCTATAGTTTAAAAAACAGAATAGAGCTCAGGGAAATTTTTTTGGCAGGCTCTTGTTGCTATTGAGGGATTTTTTTCCCCTTTTTTTTGAAACGCGTACAGTGTGAATGTGAAAACAGCTTTTTGTGAAGCAGCAAACACTGCTCTCTGTTCCCCTGAGGAAGGAGCAGACCTCGTGCAAGTCACTGTAGAATTAACACAGCTTTTCCTCACAAGCTTTTCAATCCTCCAGTGTGAAAATACGTGCTAACAAAATATTTTTAGTTGATTTTAATAATATTCAGGCGTAGCTAACCTAGTGGTTACTCCTAATTAAATAGCATACTGTCATACAACACTGAACGTGGCAGTAACAGAAGTCTTTAAGGAAAAGGTGATGTTCATTAGAAAATGATATTTAACTAAGATGGATTGTATGTTGTGTTTTAATACAGCAGTCTACAGTAAATTAACAGTGTGGCAGAAACTGTAATTCTCTGTCATACATTCTTGGTGACTTCACTCAGCAAATTGTATTCCTAGTACAAAGATTATAATTCCACATTTGATGAGTAAGCAAATTTTAGTGTCACTTGTGGAGTAAAGCTAAAGAAGATGCTAGGGAGGTCTGAACTTAGTAATGAATGACACAGACACATATATAACAATTTAATTACTGCTAGTAATATGTAGCTTTATGAAGATGCTCTTAAAAATAAACAAGATCTGTTCTCCTGTCTTGAAGAATTTTTATTTAGACATCATTCTACACAGCTGTCAGTAATAACTATACTGAATTATTCCATAACAACTATATGATGTTCTGTAGGCCTTGATGGGGTTTTCTGACAATGGCATTTAATAAACTAAGTGTTATTTGTGGTGGGGGTAGTGCAATCTTTCCACATGTCAGTTCAGTGATATTTACAGGTATTATTTGTGACAAGTGGTATTTATGGGCTTATTTATATTAGTCAAAGAGTACCGATTCAAGTACAAAGATTATGTAATTCGCTTCCATTCTAGAGTAAGTGAATGTGCATTCACTTCCACATTCAGATGCAGATAGTGGAAAAATTTTTCTTGTCTCCTATATAGACTTCGTAGTACTTGCAGGCAAAGCTTGTACTCTGGAAATATATGCCTATTTGACATATAATATTATAGGGCCTCTGATCTTTTCTATTGTTCTTATAATCTGAGTATTTTCTGCTTAATGGTGTAATAAGAAATAATCAATGATATTGTTTGTGTGTGCATAGTTTATCAATCACAAAGTGCTATGTTGTTGTTACACAGAAGCTCAGTGTCTCTGACCTTGATAAATTCTCCAAACACTGAACTGTTTTTATTGATCATTTAATAACACCTGAGTTCTCCTGTCCATTAACGTGTAGCCTTGTTCTCTATCTATGCCGTTTATTATCCTGTCTATAACCAGCTATTGCAGTTAAAATATGTCCCCTGCTGAAACTAGGCCTTTACACAGCAGGATCTTACAAATCAACATCAGTGGGTCACCACACGGGTTTTACAGAAGCAGTGATGCCTAATATCTCTCCATGTGACATCTGCAGAAGCAGACGTAAAGAGTGGGTACATCCAGGATAGATTGTCAGCCTTCCCAATGTGCTAATGCAGGGCACAAATAGATATACTGAAAGAAGAGTGTAGCCTTTTGTCTTGATAGAGATCTGATGTAGTTAGATATCATCCATTCATATGCTAATCTCATGCAGGTATTTGTAAATTCAACACCATCTTTTCTGTTTTTCAAGACACGCTGGTTTTGCAAGGATGCAATAAAATTCACATTGTTGCTTTATGTGGAAATAACTTTTTATTTAAATCTTTATATTCAGTTTCTTACATTCCAAGGAAAAGTAAAAGGTGCTAACTTATCTTTCTTCGTTTTATACTTAATTAAGCTGTTACTGCCCCAAATAAATCACTAGGAGTGGCAGCTTTGTAATTTCAAGACAGATTTAGAAATAGAAAAGAATAACTTGAGCCACTAGAGGGCATAGCAGTACCAGATCAGATTCTGTTTCTCCCTAAACCTATTTCGTTCTGTATGAAGAAAGGATAACGTGAATTTCATCCAAGACATTTTCTAATAAATTGGTCTTTCATCTGGTAATAATAAGTGTGTGTCACTAGCAAATGAAGAATAGATGAAAACTACAGCTTGCTTGGTAGAGGTCAGTTTTCCTTATATTTCCTATGACTTGTCAGTACTTCTTTCATCCAAAAGAAGTCCCTGTCAAGCTTCTTTTGTTGAAAAATGAAATACAGCTGCAAAGTGGCATGACTGCTGGATGCTCTCTTCTTTTCACATGATTTAGGCAGACTATTGAACCAAGTGATTTTTACCCAGAAAAAACTGTAGACCCCTATATCCAGGATGATAAATCCATCCTGGTCCTCTGGACTCTCCTGTGATACTTTGTGAGAAAGGTTTTTTTGTTTGTTTCAGATTCTTTAGGTCTATGCAGTGATCCACCTCTCCTATTAATTCTTTGCAGTCCTCAGAGCGTCTGTTCGTTTTTTAGCAATCAGTGAATCTGGTAGTGTAAGGTTCTGCAGAAATGCAGTTACTTAAATCGCACTGAGAGCCTCATTCCTTGTTGTCCTATAGGAGGAATATTCCTTTGTTGATGCATGCATTTTATTCATGGCAGCATCTTGTGGTGTTTTCAGTGAAAGAAGGTAGAAATACTGAGTGGTCCTTACTTACCTATGTGGCTGAACATCAGCACTCAGTGTTAACTCTGGAGCAGTCATTTGATGTCCTCTAGAATGCACTGCTCACTCTTGGAATGTGTACAGCAGAAATTCAGACATTCCTTTACAAAGCACTATGACTGTCCATTTGCTACAACTAGTGCCATGAGGAAAAACATACCGGTCTCGGGCTTGGGAGTCCTTTTGAAAGGAGCTGATCTTTAAATATCATTTCCGAACATTTTGCAGACAGAATACTTGGTTTCATCAGGAAAGATGCCTAATCAGGTCTCTCTAAGGTGGTTGCCATGGCTGCTGCTTGGTGTCAGGCAGGGGTTTCTTAGTGCTTCTGTTCTCTTTAGAGTTTCAGTCCTTCATCCAGAACCATCATCTGTCCCTATAACTCTGGTGAATGAAGTAAAGGTACTTAGGGACTGTATTGTTTTCTACAGCCATGTGCGTATACCATGTTTGTGACAGAAGCAGATGAGAGGTCCTGGTGATGAGTAGGCTGCAGTCAGGGTCACTGGCAGTGCTTCAGTGCTCAGCAGCAGTGAGCTTCAACATCCCTGCTGCTGCAGAAAAGGAATGTGTGTTTCAGAGCCTTGGTACAACTGGTAAAGCTGCTGCTCTTTAGACTTTGTAGAAGGATGCTAGGTTGTATAACAGAGGCTGGGCACACACTGCTGTAGAGCAGAGTGCTGGAGGTGGCTCTGGACTCAGAATGGCCTACACATACTCCTGCGTAGCCTTTTTTTCAGTGTTACTCTAAACCAGTTTGGGCAGTAGTATTAAACTCAGCTTATTTTTTTCTTAGTTTAAACCAGCCATGTGTAGCAAAAAATCTGCCTCTTATGAAGATGTAAAAATGTCTAAACAAGTTCCTGTTCTTATCTTGTCTTCATGTGATACTTATTCTTTTTCTCTGCTTCTGTGAAATGCATGGTTTACTTAAGTCATCTCCAGCATACAATTATTTTTTTGTCTAAAAATGGAACTGACATATTCAATAGACTTTACAGCAGCATTATGGATTATTTTGTACTTATTTTGGGAGTTTATTGCATTTGGATGTTTTTTTACCCTGTGTCAATAGGCCTGGCCAGAGAAGTATGGATGATTTAGAAATTATATATGAAGAACTTCTTCACATTAAAGCCTTATCTCATCTTTCTACCACAGTAAGTCATTTTAAACATATAGCTTATTGCCTGTAGGAACTCCAAACTTCGGGTTTAAAATAGGAGCTTCTACCACCCTTCCCAGTTATTTTTTTTTCCATGCAATGATGGTATTCCCACCTGTGAATACCACAGATCAAGACTGCCTTTGGATATTAGTTAAAATGATCTTTGTGTGTTTCTGCATAGCCCAGAGCTCACTCACCTGTCACAGGTGCCTCTGCCTGGGTCCGCATATGAGTTCAAATTGAGATGCATGGTATCTGACTTCACACCTGGGATTGTGATGCTACTGAATTTCAGCAGGATAGATGTCTGATTTCTGAACTCCAAGAAGTCTTGTCTTGAACTGATTAGGAGAAGGAACTGCCTGGTACAGAACGGTATTCTTTGAAGGCTGGCTGTTGGAGTTTGGTCCTAGATTGAAGGAAACCTTATCACATGTATTCTCTCTGAGTGGGCAACAGCAGTAAAGCGAAGCAAGAGTGAATTGCATGCAGAAAATACCCAGAGGGGAGAATACAATTGTTGAAACTCTCAGTGGCAGTGATTCACTCTGTAGGCAACTGAAACAAGCTAAACAATACTTGGTAGCAGCAAGTTTTGAGTGCTTTCAGAGAAAGGAAGCCAGTCAGAAAGTAGATTTATTTTTGATAGTCGTTTCTTTGGAAGCTCTTGATGATTGTCATAATTTTCTGCTAACTTGGACAGATGGAGGTAATTATAGAAATGTGCAAAAATATAACATATGAGCAATGTTTATGAATTTGGAAATGGTGGCTTATTTTTTGGTCTCATGAATTAAAGCAGAGGATGGAAATCACTTGTAGGTTGGAGGAATTCTTTAGAGGATCAATAGGCAACATTGCTCCCATGAACGGGAATAGTAATGATCAATCAACTTGAAAGCAGATTGAATGCTTATTCATTTTAAGCCAGGCATAATTTCTAAAATAATAACTTTTCTAGGTTACACTCTATGGGCAGCAGGAAGTAAGATGAATGAAACTCAGTTTGAGTGGTAGTGAACTGATCCCTGCTGGAGAAGCCTGTGAACATGTATGAATCAAAAACAATTATATAACACAGTGTTAAAAACAAATCAAATTCTTGGCTTCATAAAGAGAATTCATTCACTGCAGAGACAAGTGTCTGAAACAACTAAGAAGACATCCGGGGATGTATATGGGATGTGAAAACTCTCTACAACATACAGAACAGTGCTAATGACGCATCCTTCCTGACCTTATTAAAGTTTCATTGCCTTTGGGCACAGGATATAAAAGAGTTGTTGGCTTAACTGTTATAGAAATAACAGGTCTGCAGGTGTGTTAATTTGTCAGTGTTCTAATACAGAATGTCCAAACAACTCTCTCTATCCTTCTTCTTACACATAGTGCAAACAAAGAGCGCTCTGCGCAGTCTGTCAGGAAGGAGCTCTAGGAGGGATAGCTGGTGTGGAATGTTTATGCTTGGCACCCAAGCAAGGGTTTGGTGCATGCCTTTAGGACATCAGACCCCGAACTTGTCTACTCATTTAAAGAGATACAGCCACCATCTGATTATCTGCACCGTGTCCAGAATTGGAGGGTTCCTGCCCATATTTTTCTTAATGGCCTAAGGGTTATCCATCTTGAAATACAGATGTTCTCAGATTAAATGTATGGGAGAATGGTGTGAAAACACTGCTCCTTAAACAGATGTCAGAACCAGCTTTTGATTTGTATTTGACACTTTGAAGTTACCTAATAGTCCCTCTGAAACAGCTTATTGCCAGATGATATTCTCTGTAAATAAGAATCCCTCTGCCTGGTAATTGGCCTCAAAGTCAGTGGAGAATTGTGGTTGTGTGGGGAGTGACATTAAGCACACAGAAACTCTCAGGATAATGTGAGCTTTGTAGCACTGCTGTTACTTTGTGAAAATAGTGCCAGTGGTGTTTACAGTGAGAAAAAGTAGTTTTGAACAGCAGCTTTTTCACCAGAAATAACTTCTCTGTTAATCAGAGTCAACCACATCAGAGTAATAAAAACCCAAAGAAGAACAGCTGGATGTCAAGTGCAGTGTCACCTTCTGCAGTTCTTGGAGGAGGTGGTGAGCTGGACATTTTGTCTGTTTGGGCTGGAGAGGAGTTTCAGCAGGTTCCAGGTGACTTTGCCTCACCACTTGACACTGCAGAAGTGGCTAAATTAAATCCATAAGGGGAAGGTATTGATTTCTCAGGGAAGAACAGGTGTACTGCAGAGCCCCATGGAGTAACTGGCAATTGCTAGCAGTCTTTTTTAATAGATTAGCTATCAGTGCTTAAATTTTTCCATCATGTTAATTGTTAAGATGGTTTCACTTGTATTTATATGAAGAAAGATGTGGATAACTATCTTAAGGGTGCCCCTTCCTGAGTCATTTGCAGGGGGTAAACACAGAGCTTATGAAATGAAGCCAATCAGTTGGGAACAGAAGCCTGAGAGAAGCAGGCCACCATCTGACTGCATGACTGTATAAGTGCTGAATGACACAGAGGAAAGAAAAAGAGTGGTTGGGTTATACTATATATAACAAGGAAAGATAAAATATATCTGAAAGCTATAATTTCTCTCTATTTTAAGGTAAAGCGAGAATTAGCAGGTGTCCTCATTTTTGAGTCACATCCCAAAGCTGGAACAGTCTGTAAGTAAAGAGTCCTGTCAGATCTTCTTTCTTATATGTGGCACAAGCATTTGCATTTTTAATGTTTAAATGACAAGAGAATAAACTTACATGCACTCCTCAAACTTAACTGGTGATTGGTGTTCAAAACCTGGGTGTTAGGTGCTAATTTACTCGGCTGCCCATTGCAGGGGTAGTAGCAAAACTGAGTCTATATTCGTGGTTGGATGTATACAACACCTGTGATTTGGATGAATTCATATCTGGAATTTTTGTTTGATCCAATCTTTATTTAAAGAGTAATTTAATGTTTATTTTGTATTAAGAAGCCATCTTACTGCACAAAATAAAGGACTTAAAATTTATGCTATTTATACTAAAAGATTTTACCAAATGAATGTCAAATTCACGGTTGCTAGATAATGGGGCTAGAACACTGTGCTTCTAGTGGGATCCAAGTCTATGTGCTGACTTGAAATTGATAGTCTGATATATTATGGTAGAGTAGTTGTTGCAATTGTCATACAAAATAAAAGTAAATTTCACATCAGTGCAACAAAATAATTACTATACAGATGTGGGGTATTTTTTCATAAAACCTGAAGGCAGTAGCTTTTTAAATCACAGTATGACCTTTTCCAAGGTAATCGTGAACATGACTGCAATAATTGCTTTGAATTTTATTGAATGCAGAATCTGGTCAATTTATGTTTTGAATGACTATACTCTCACTGTACAACTTTTCTCTCTTTTGTAGTATTTAATCAGGGAGAAGAAGGTACTTCTTGGTACATTATCCTAAAGGGATCAGTAAACGTAGTCATTTATGGCAAGGTACTTCTTTCAGAATTATTTTATTTAATTCTTATTATTGAAATTGTAAGAATAAGCTATGAAGGAATGCACTTTAATCTAGAGGAGAATTACTTATCTGAGGAAATAAATTGAATGCAGTTTTGTTAAGAAATGATCCAGTGGTTTCACTGATTATGCTTCCACTTGATTGCTATATGATTTTGGTATATATTACCTGCATTCTGAGTATAATTCAGCATAGTCACATCAGTATCTTTAGGACAGTGTCATTTGCTGGAATTTGAGGAACTTTTATCTCATGGGAGTTTTTGTCCTCTACCTTTTACCACCATCTCCTCTTACCTTTGTACCACAGACTCTTATCACAGATGTCGGGTATGTCTGACAAGAGCTGCCCTGTGGCTAGGGGTTCTCAGGCTGAATGTGACCCTGCCAAATCTATGTCAGCTCTTCATTTTGATTAAGTTTCGGTCTGAAAAGCATCTCTACTGAACATCCTGTTTATGAGAGGGTTTTTTCAAGGACCTTGGTATTCAGCTATCCCTTGAGTCTTTAAAAATCCTTCTTTCTCTACTGATTTCTCATTCCATTAATGAGAGTCCGCACCAAGTGTTTCACCAAAATCTTGCACAGGGACTTGTGAATTTGACAGAGGACGAGCCAGATCGTCTGATACTGTGAATAGAAGTAAATGGCTTTGCACTATCTGAAGATACAATGTTACGTGCTGCAAATTTGATTATTTTTTTCAGTGCCTCCTTAAACAAAGCAAAGAACATCCTTCTGTCTTGAGAAGGGCTAGAAGAGTCCTTCACGCTGAATGTAATTTCAGAGAACAAGCCAATTCTTTTCTATTCTTGTCTTTCTTTAGTAATAGTAATAGCTGGTTATCAAGTATTGTTTCCTAGTCATTATTTTGGCTGTTGATTCCCTGCCAAATACATTTGTTTTGGTATTTGATTGTGAAGTCCGGTGTTTGTATAAGGTTTTTCAATAGAATCCACAGTAATGATGGGTTTCTGCATGTAAATGTTTTGCTCTGTGCAGGGTGTGGTATGTACTCTGCATGAAGGAGATGATTTTGGCAAGCTAGCGCTTGTGAATGATGCTCCCAGAGCAGCATCTATTGTTCTACGTGAAGACAACTGCCACTTCTTGAGAGTAGACAAAGAGGACTTCAACAGAATTCTTAGGGTGAGTGTGACAAGGTCTGTTCTGGCAGTGTGATGTCAGAGCTTGTAAATCTTTCTCAATTTTATCTTATTTGCATGGATATATTCATATCAATAACCATGTTTGAAGTGTTCTCTAATTATAAAACAGAGATGAGACAATCCAAAAGATCAAGTAAAGAATAATAGTTTTTCCTGCTTTTCAGTTCCTACCTTAGCTATGAAAACACAAACAATTGTATTCTTTGTCTCTCATGTGCCTGTATTTTAGAATTTGCTTAGTGCTCAGTTAGCCCTTGATTCTGAAGTGATCTCCTGTGGAAACAGTGAATAAAACAAGATCTTATTCCCCAGATAGGTCAGTGGCACGTGCCTTAAACTCTATAGGTTCAAGGCAGAACCAAGTGGCAACTGTACTAACTTATAGGTAAATGCCTTTACCATAGGTCTCTAAAAAGATTTTCCCAGCTTAATTTTACAGTTATTAAAGTCAGAGCTAATATATTCCAGAATTCAGCTATAATTCTGTAACTGAAATCTGCAACCAAATACAAGCTGTTTTATGATCATTTGTAGTATAGAAAGTAAAATGTGGTATCATCCCATATTGGAATTAAAGCATGCCTAGTAATTCAGCAATTAAATCAGCCCAGACAGAGTAACTGTGCTAGAAAAGTGATGCGCTAGCAAAGTGATGGTGTTTCAGTCATGCACTTTTTCAGAGTAACTGATCAGCCAAATTGGTGCAATTGCTTTCTTAATATTAACTTGTCTTGCAGGATGTGGAAGCAAATACCGTAAGACTCAAAGAACATGACCAGGATGTCTTGGTGCTGGAGAAGATCCCAGCAGGAAACAGAGTTTCTAATCAAGGAAGTTCACAGCCCCAGCACAAGTATGTCACCGTACACTAGCGCGGATTTCAGACAATGATTCACTTTTTCTTATGTATTATTAACCAAACCATAGCATATTCTCCCTCTCTGTGGAAGAGTGCAGAATATATAAAATCTTCTATTTTTTTAATCGTAAGTTGATCACATGTCCCATGGTGCATAATAAATCCATTTCCAGCCATGCACCAATTCTATGACTTTACACAATAATTCTGTAAGGATCTCACTGTAAATACTTATCTCAAATAATTGCTTCTAAATAGACTGCACATGGAGAATGTTGAAACCCTATTAAGCAGAGCTACTGTGTAAAAGGCGTGAGGAAATACATTGTTTTACTGTTAAGTGCTGATATTTTCATTCTGGATTATAAGTGTTTTATGCATACTATTTATATACAAATGATGATTTTAAGCGATGAAAATCGCACAGCTTATCTTACAGAATAGGTTTGCACCGTAATAACAGTACTCCATATAGTTTCTTTACTTTCATACTGAAAGGGGAAAAGTACACTTGTATTTGGCCACTGTGATAAGAATGGACTGAGGCTATTATAATTCCAAATGCTGGTTAAACCCCCAAAGGCTTAGTAAATGCGTGATGTACGAGTGGATGGATAATTTCCTCATACATAATCATTTTCTTTAGAAGAGAAATTTGAATTGTTTACTTTTTCTCCAAAAAAAAGTAGCTAATTTCCTGGAGGATCTTTTGGTTACAGATTTTACCTGAACTGGGATTTCACTTAAGTATTTATGTGCAAAATTGAATATAACGTTCTGTAAAGATTTGTGAAAAGTTAAATAAACCAGTCTTTATGTTTCACACATTTCACGTATTTCAGAAGCTACCACTGCATATTTCAGTTGATCTATTAGAAAAAAAGATCAAAGAAATTATACTCTCTTAGGGCTGATTTTTCCTCTGTCTAAACTAGGGAAATTTGACTGCAGTCAGTGGGTTTGCATCTGCAGCTGATACACCCAGTAACTTGATCATAGACTTAAATCCATCTTCTTTGATCAAATACATTTTTATACTTTCAAAAGTGATAGTTTTATTTAAACATTTTAAATACAACTCTCTTTGCAAACTCTTTGCACCAGCTTTTCTTCTCTTACTTAACGTTTTCTTGTTCAGCGTTAGATAAAAATAGCTAGGGACAGTTATTGTGCCAGGTTATTTTACAACTTATATTTTGGGAATATTCACAGGTATGGTTCAGAATTTACTTCTACAAATATTTTATGCACTTGATCAGCTTCTGGGTCCTACCAGTGTGCCAGTAAGGTAACTTTAATTATCACAATGGACAAAAGCAATGTGAGAGAGGAAGTGACTTTGAGAGTTCACTGTCTTCAGCAGTCAGATTACTTTGTTTGTCATGTGTTGGTAACATCTTTTTGCTTAAAATCTTTCAAAGTGAGTTAACTGGACCTTATGATGATTTTTCCTTTTTTTTTTCTTAATAGGTAGAGTAAATGTCTGCTATTATGCTTGAGAGTTCAAATCAAAGTTACTAGTGCATTGAGATTTCCAGAATGTGTTACTGGAGTGGGTTTGTTGAGTGCTCAGTACTTTGGAAAATCATTGGGACTCAAAGAGAAGTTTAAAGGAACTCATTTTCTCCATCTTAATCTTGGCAAAAACTTCACTTTGTGAGCAAATCCTCTGAGCTGCAGTTTGGATTCTGCTGCCTCCTCTCCTGAGGAGATGTAGCTCCCAGAGCCATGGTATCATACAGTGACAATTTTGCTTCAAAGCTCTGAAGTTCTCACTACCAAGATCTAACTTCTCTCTTTATGGGTGATCACACTCACGCAGGATAAATCCAGCAGCCCTGCAAGTCACTTCAGTGTTCATTTTCGCTTTCATATTCAGAGTACAGCAACCTGTGATTTCTCTGCTTCACTCACTTAGATACTTGGTTAGTATCTCTGTGAGAATGTGTGCTGGCTTAACAAGTGTTTGTGTTCTTGGGACATCAATACCATTCTTCCAAAGGGGTAGGCAGGTAAAAGAACTGTGACGGTCAGCACTCAAAGTGAGGAGGAGCTCCCAGGAGCTCAGCTCCACCACTTATTTCTCAGCAGGAGCAGAGTATCTTCACTTCTCGGGGTTTTTTCTTTATTTCTTTCTTTCTTTCATTTTTTTTTTTTTTTTAAAGTTTCATACTTTATCATTTGGATCCCAAAAAAAGTGGGGAAAAAAGAGATGCAAAGATTGGAAGAGTGGAGGGAAAGATTAATAATAATAGTAAAAAATCTGATTTGCAAGGAGAATCACAAAAAGATGGCAGGGCAAGTCTAGCAATATCCTGTGACATCCTGCTGGTTCTTAAAATGTTGCCTGTATTCCTGCATTGGGCAGGGTAACCCAACTGATTCACTACTCTACTCACCTCTTTCAGTTTAATCTTGGAAATGTACTGTAATAAGTTTATCCTCTTGCAAAAGCTTACGCACCTCAGCATTTAAGGTGTTACACAAATCTGACGGTTCAGCATGGTATTTCACTATCTACTTTCATCTTCTCATACCCGTCCCTATCAATGATACTGGAGAAAATTGTTTGCTTTCTCTGACAGTGATACAAACCAGTTCTTATTTCATGCCCATGGAAAGTCTGTTAAGACCCTCTAATGACTACAAATTGTTGTCATTACTGAGATATTCATTCACTGTGGAGCAGAATTTCTGATTGCACTTCCCTGGGTTTGCACCAGTTCAGTTCTATTGATTGGAGCATAACTGTGGTGATGTTATAACAGAGAACTTGTGCAGGAAGGGGGCTGTCCTCTCGTGCTCCCTGGGTAGGGTGTAGTGTTACTGAGTGCTTTACACAGAGTGCAACAAAGGCTGTGTTTTGTTTCATCCTAAGGCCCTCAGAAATTCTGGTCAGAGCAGGTTTTTGCACTTTGCACTCTTTATTTTCTTGCTTAGCATGCAAATGTTACTTGATTTGGTGTTTTGCCTATGAGACACTAACCACTTCTTTCCTTCCCTCAGATATATTGTGATGTCAGGAACTCCAGAGAAAATTTTAGAGCACTTTCTAGAAACTATGCGCCTTGAAGCAACTTTAAATGAAGCAACAGGTGCGTGACAAAAACTGTATTATTATTGCTGCATGCAGTCTTGCTGGATATATGCTGTAAAGAGATGTTTTGAAAAGCTGCTACTAGAAGGTTTTCCCGGAATAAAAACTGTCCAATGGAAAAACCTCAAGAAAATGTAGGAAATCCAGGATTGAAGACAACAATTCACTCTTTCTGCTCTATTGTATTTATACTTTTGGTTCTGAGGAGAAAAGAAGAATCTCAAAAGATGCCAGACCACTAGACAGAACTTTAAATAAGCACAGCTATAATGCCAGAAAAGAGCATGTGTTACCACCAGAAGGTAATGGTACTCAAACTTATTATTTTGGTTGTCACCTGATACTGTGCGCTGGCTTGATCCCTCTAGCCATTTTGTTGCATTCTAGGATAAGTTTTCCCACACTTTTATATCTTTACCACATTACATTTAAATTATTTGTGATACTGTCCCATGTGCAGGGAAAGGAGGTTTTTTTTTTTATGTAAAGAAGAACTCAGCACATCATGGGATGAGTCCCAAGAGTGCAGGTTGCTTCAGCTGCACTTAATAGGCTGGTTTTCATTAATGTAAAGAGAACAGTGAATTTACACCTAAGGATAGAAATATTAAGTACTCTAATTTAGGAGAAAAAAGAGATTCAGGCACAGAAATAATCCTTATTATGAGAAAGTGATGCAGAGGCTTTTATGTTAAGCTATGGGATATTGCTTTAGCAAGTTTTTTGGTGTTATGGATGTCTAAGAGGTATATATATGCAAAGCTGTTAATCCTCAGCTAGTTTGTTTCTGACCTCAGAGTACCGGAGAAATGTGTATAGTGGGCCATAAGTAGTGCAAGAATTGGAAGATTACAGAAATCCGTCTACACTGTATGTTTTAATAGCTTTTAAGAATAAAAATGATACTTCTCATAGATACCTAATTATCAGGATTACAGGCAGAACGTTCTTCTTTAAACCAGCAAGCATATAATAGCAATTTCACTGTTCATACCGCGCCTGTATTTTATACATTTAATACATTTTTCTTAACTAAACTGTTTTTCAGGTCCTTCCAAACTTTGACTCCAATCCACACACAATCCAATGTCAAGCTTATACACATATTCTTGCAGGGCAAAAACATCACAATTCACAAGCCCAGCTATTTTTAGGTTATAGGAGTTCAGACAGCTAGAGAATCTTGGTTTTAATTTAAGAACAGTTAAAATTCACATTGTCCTGACTAATATGCAATAAAAAGTCCCACCATTCTGGAGGTGCTTTGTCAGCTGAGAGAGATTTTCAAACATGAATTACAGTGAGGCAATAGTGTAACGTCAGGCTGCAGTTATCTCACCGTATTTTCTCTGACATCACTTGCTTACAGCATTTTTAAGTGTTTCTATTACCTGAAAGGTTGTAGTGTAGAAGTGGTTCCTCCAGATCTCTACACTTGTTGAGGAGGAATTACCCAAATGTTTTTGTACAGACTATTCTGGTTTGTTTTCTTTTTGCTGTGCTGAAATTTCTTTTGACACAAGTAAAAAACTCTTAACTTAAACGCAATTAAATCCAATCAGAAGAGTAAGAGGTTAGAATTTCAGCACATATTGGTTCATTCATATTATCATACTTAATGACTATGCAGTGGAAAATGACATCTTCATTATCTACCAAGGACTAATAAGATTTTTTCACTTAAAGAAGCCTCATCCTTGTGTTCCCCAAAATGCTCAATTTACTGTTTCCTTTCTTTTCACAGATTCTGTTTTAAATGATTTCATTATGATGCACTGTGTTTTTATGCCAAATAGTCAGCTCTGCCCAGCCTTGATGGCACAATATCCTTTTGTGATGGATAAGTTATTTTCCTTTTGCAGCTATCTATACCATTGATGGGACAAGAGCTTTTCTCTTTCAAGAGTTAAATTGCACTTCATGGAGACTGTGCCTCAGTGTCTGACTGACAGCTTGTCTTATAGCTTAATAACTTCAAAATGGGTAGCATATAGTCATGATGAGATGCAGGCATGGAGCATAGTGATTGTGTCTTTCCTGGGATTATTGTTATACCAAGGAAAAGAAACCCACTTTCCCTTCACCAGGTAGCTATTCAAGGCCAGGCTGGTTGGCCAGCTTGGTCTAGCAGAAGGTGCCCCTTCCAGCCCAAGCAATTCTATGATTCTATAATTGAAATTACACACAAGTTTAGATCAGCCCTCCTTTATCCTTCCTCTTCTTGTCTTTCTTGATTTTTGCAGAACCACCACACTAAAATTTCAACTAAAATTACTATGTTATGGTGATTTCTGCTGTCCACTTTATAAGTTACAAGCCACAAAATGTCTCAGGCAAAAGAGTGCCTAAACTATTAGAAGGATGAGTAAGTGGTTCCTAGGCATCATCATAATATGGTTATGAACAATAAATTATATTAGTTTATAGGAAGCTTTAACAAAATACAAAAAAATCTGAATTGAATAAATGAATACTTATGAGAAAAAACAGCATCAGGAGCTGAAGGTCATTTTCATATTATCTGTGTCTCTTGTAGAAGGCATCTGTAACATTTATGTTGATGAGCTACTGGCAAGTCATGCCATTCAGCTGCTGGAGACTGAAAAGTTTTCCTTGTGGGTCGTGACTCGAAGGAATCAAGTGATGGCGAGCATTAAATTAAACATAAAATGTTTTCTGTTTTATAGATTTTTGACAAGACATATAACTTCAATGTGCTATTTATTTATTTATTTATTTTTGAATAAGATTGGCGTGTAAGGATGCTCTTCTTGAAGCTCAGCAGGGCAAGTGACATCTGGGAAATATGTTGTCCTGAAACCACAAAATAGAGCATCGTGTCCTTGTCTGGCAAGCTAGAGAATTCATTTGTGTTACTACTAGAAAAAACAGTAATTGCTTTGAAAACCTTTGGACCCACAAAACTTGTCTATGGAAAATTGTTCATACACCTGCAACAAACATCTTCCAAAACTCCATAGTTTTAGGTAGTAAAAATATTACAAAATGCTGTTCCTGAAAGCTTTGAGAGGAGGTTAAAGAAAAAAAAGGACAGCAGTTTTGATTTTTGATTTATTTGTTTTTTTCAGATTTGTCTGGGTTGTCTGTTAGTCAGTCCATTTGATACTCAAGCTTGTCTGTCCTTCATTATAACTGTATACCTCTGATATGCAATAACTAGGAACATGAGGTGCATAAGCAAAATACGTCTCATTGTTTATAGGGGAAAGGCTTTTCTGAAGATAGGCATTCACTTATTGTGAAACCTATTCCAGAGGGGCTAAGACCAGCATGCAATTAAGTGGGTCGTGGCAGGAGTCGTGCTAATTCCTTTTCAGGTAGGAGGAAGAGGAGGACTGAAAGTAGCTGGTGTCCCACTGCTTTAGTGTCAGCTTTTCCTAGTGCTGAATTGTTGTTTATTTTGGTCCATTCTGAATATGGAAAATCC
The DNA here is from genome assembly GCF_039878825.1 of Excalfactoria chinensis. Classification (NCBI taxonomy): domain Eukaryota; kingdom Metazoa; phylum Chordata; class Aves; order Galliformes; family Phasianidae; genus Excalfactoria; species Excalfactoria chinensis. Next base: position 18,395,887 of record NC_092831.1, read on the forward strand.
AACTGTGCTCTGTTGATTGTACCATTGACATTTATTGTTAAAGTTGAAAGGTTGCAAACAAAGCTCATCTTTTTTGAGCAAAATCACAGTACAAAAATGTTTTCTGGCACTGTGAGACTAAAGAGAGGTTAGTTATGCTTGGTGAGGAAATTAAAATGTTAAAAGAGAAATAAGAAAAGTGATTCAGACAGAGACACCGTTTTTGCTACAACTTCCAATTTTGAATCAATGCAAGACTATTTTCTTACACCCACATTGGCTACTATTTTAGCTGGCAGCATGCAGGTATGAGTAAAGTGAAAGCACTGTAGTGCTTTCAAGCATAGAACAGGGTATACATTTTGGGTTTTGTCCTCCATCTTCATCAGTATTTGGTCATCTGTATGTTCTTCAAGACTGAAAGGAATGAATGGGTGCACCATTTTAATTAATTAACAGTATAGGCTGCTCAGAACTCAGTGTCTATGCTGTGCTGCCCCTTGGTAGAGTTCATTTTTTATCACTAATGTATATAGATGCCTCAGTGTTAAAGAATCATATACTTCTTTATTAACTGGTAAGACAAGAAAATGCTCCCCTGGTCCTGGATCGTGTAAAAAGCATGCATCCTGTCAGATCAAGACTCCTTCCCTCTCTACTTCATAGGGGTGGAAATGGAAAATTGTCAGAGCTACAACTTGTCAAAAGGAAGGAGGATAAGTCTCAAAGTAAAACTTGATGTAGAGCAACCCTTCCAAAAGTACATTTCATAAGTATGTTTAGGGTAGTGCTCTTGGGGTAGTACAAGCCTGTGAGCACCTGTGTAAGTTTTTGTCTTTTAAGGGCCATTGTCTAATTACTTGCAAATACTCTTTTACTCTTTGCAGGCAATAGTCCTTCAGCATGTTTCCTTATGAATGTTTAGTGAATTTCATTTACCACCATGCCAGCAAAATAGCTTCTGTTCCACTGTAGCAACTGTGCTGTATATATACACGCACACATAAAACTATGTTGGCATTGATAAATATTTTACAATTATCTGACACTGCAAGAATGCGTGATATTTTACTTCTGATTGTAACCTGCATTGAATCTGTGTCCTGTAGGTCCCATAAAAATGGGAGAACCCTTCACTGAATTTCCCTGTGATAATGTTAATAAAAGAGCAATTAATATAAATGAGCAGTAAAAATACATAAAAATTACCAGTGCCTGTGGTGAGTCAGTTAATAAGAAAGTAAAAAATACATGAAATAATTGCAGTGTTTGAAAAGTCGAAATGGCTTGAAAGAAATGACTCAGTGGAATATTAAACTTGCTCCCTGAGACATTAGAGCACACAGCTTACAGTATATTATTTACTTATGACCCTTTGGCTTACTTACTCCCATAAATACACTGACATGTTCAGTTCCCTAGTCATCTGAAGCCTTTCTGAATGAAATTAAAATGCAAATTTCTAAAAGTTTGTCAGTCAAGTGGGTGCCCCAGTAACCCCTGTATCATGTTGAATCTCTGCAGGGATTTGGGGCTGGAAGATCATGTGGAAAGTGTGAGTTAATAGATAGTTTTTCTCATAGAGTTTCATTAGTATAATGTACGTTAATATTTGTAAGAGGAAAAACAGCAGAGATCTTGTTATAATTATAAATGAGAAGCTTAAAATATATATCATAGATCACTTTTATTTCCAATTAATATTTAAGTTTTTTAATTCATATTTTAAAATCTTTTTGAGCAATGGAAATTGCAGCTTGGAAGGTTGCTGGACCTCGCTATTTCTGTAATGCTGACACTTGAGCATGAAAAAGATCAATTAAATATTTCCCACCTTTTCTTACTGTTCCTTACAAAATGACTGTCACAAAGTGTTGTTCCCCAAATACCCTGTAATTGTTAGAATAGGAACTTCCGATTTCCTCATATATAAAGAGAAGCCACTACAAAATTTATTTATTTGCACTATGTCTGTGGTCAGTTTAGACTGTGAACTTGGTCCTCCTAACTTAATGGGGTTGAGGTTCACCCTGCTTTACAGTAGCTTCTGTAAATAAAAGATGTGGCACTGGTGGTTCATTGCAGAATCATGCTGGAATTGTGTATAAATACAAAGTGACATTTTTCTGCCACTGTCTTCCGAGCAGAACAGGGAGGAGCATCCTTCTTCAGTCTCAACCATTAGTTCTGCTCTCTGTTATCCCAAATGTCATTTCTGTTCTGCTCCTCTACAGCAACTTTCCCTGCAGGTGCATTGTTCATTCCTGAGCTCTTCAGTGACCTCACTGTTTTTTTACTTTTTAGTATGAGTATTAAAGGTTCACAAATCTTTATGCTAGCAACAGTCAGAAATCAAAAGTATGTAGCAGAAAGTTACATTTGAATGCCCTGAAAATGGGTTGTTGGAAGTCACTTGTTTGTAAATTCATACTGGTTCTGATAGTTTCAATCATTGATCGTTTTCCTTGACACCATGGCACTTATCATGCCCAGCCTTCCCAGGGTACAGAGCAAGAGAAAATGGATTATGCTCTCAACAATAAAAGGAGAGTCATTCGACTGGTTCTGCAGTGGGCTGCTTTATATGGGGATTTGCTACAAGAGGATGAAGCAGCAATGGCCTTTTTGGAGGTAGGAGATGCACTGGAAATATCTACCTAGCAAGATAAGTTGAAAGCCTGTTCAGAATCTGTTGAACTCTGTTACAAAGTAAAGAGAAGTGGATCACTTCAGAGTGCAAACTCATAACTATGTTTAATTGGTTTTAGCTGCAGACAGTATGCACAGAATGGCACTGTTTGAGCCATTGTCAGGCTCTGGATCTCTGAAATTATCTACTGGAGTTCCACATCCTATTAAAAGTTCTGCATGGGTTGACTGTTGAATAAGACTACATTAAGTTGTGGGTTTTTTTGGTGGGCATTATCTAAGAACATTTACTAGCTATGGTGAACTTTGTTTAATGTTCAGATTCTTCTACAGAGATTTATTTTGAATAAAGCCAAACAGATCTGGAACATGAAGGCAGATCTATTGGATGCCACCATGAGGATGGTAGCTTAATGAGCACAGAGAAGCGATTAATCAGCAACAGTGTTCAAGAAAGGGAGAAGTATAATGTGGCTGGAGATGAGTCTTCCCAAATATGGATCTGAATCAAAATAATTCTCTGAATAAAGATATTGAAAGCAAGATCAATGGCAGGAAGATAGTAAAGGGAAGACAAGGTCACAGAGGCCAACTATGGAAAAGATTTTAAGTAGAGAAAGGTTTCAGGTGCTCTGTATCATGGAGAATGTGTGTGGTACAGTGGTTCCAAGTTTCATCTAAGTAGAGATCACTGAGCACCTCAGAAAAAAGTGGAGTACGAAGTATAGAAGCCAGAATGGAAAAACCCAGGATAGTGCTGGAAGAGAGGAATTCAGAGCTGTGACTGAAAATAGTGCATGCACAGAAGCTGAAGATTAGATGGGAGATAGGCTTACACTAGTAAGCATTGGCAAGATTGTTGGGTGATTTTATGTTTTGGTTTTTAACAAAAAGGAAATAAATTGCTTTCACTATCAATAATAGTGACAAGGGAAGAAACACAGAAAAGTAACAAAACACCAGTTGTTGTGCCACGTTAATTGTGAGTCCTCTTGCTCTTCTCCTTGATCATCTGAAAATGCAGTATTTGCACAAGCAGTCAGTGGTTGCACAGTAATACAAGTAAACGCTTATGTCTTCCACCTCTCATCAGGCTTCCCTTCTGCATGTATAGCTCTTGCTTTAAATCAGCTGGAGATAAACAAGTAGAAGTAATAGAGGGTTGGGCCCAGCATGTGTTCATCTATGTAGATTAGCATTCTTTATAATCATTAAACTATCAGATGTCATCTCATAATCCTCTATCCTTAGTACTGCTCATTTACCCCTATAGTTATTTAAAGAGTATTCTATGTCATTTACAGGAATTTTATGTATCTGTGTCAGATGATACTAGGATGATTGCAGCACTAAAGGAGCAACTTCCAGAGCTAGAGAAAATTGTAAAGCAAGTGTAAGCAAAAATTATGCTTCCTTCCTTCTTGTTCTTTGCTCTTTATCCCAGTAAATAGATGAAGAAACTTATTTCTTATGTCTTTCAAAAGTGTGTTTTGTGAATGGCACTCAGTCACTGCAGACTGAATGTTTTCATGCAGACTTGTTTTGATGAATGCCCGTGACCCTGTCTTTCCATGTAATTCTTGCATACACCAAACTACCTCATAAAAGGGTTCACAGAAGGAACAGGAAATCATGTATACACCATTGAAAGTAAACTGTGTGCATGCATGAACTCTGCATAGTATTTTCTGTGCCTGTGTTGGTGTATAGTTTACCTGTAGTATCATCTAATCTTCTTTTTCTATATACAAACATGAAGGTGTTGATACCGTGGTTTGACAGGTGCCCTGTGTTCTTTAGGTGGCTTTGTGCACAAAATCTTTTAGGTGATATCTGATGATATATTCTGTGTTTTCAATTTTATAGAGCTGAAGAGCCTAAAGCACCACAAAAGAAGGTAAGACAACTTATTTATATATTTTCTGAACAAAAGCTTTAGGATGGCAAACTTGTAAGCATCTTCTCTTTAGTAATTTGGGATTTATTAAAGCAAGACATTCAGAAATAACTTTTAACTTTGTGTCAAATTCTTATTGCTACCCTTTATCCTGACAATGATCATTTTAAAGTTCGGATCCACCCTGTAATGTTTATTCTTGTCATAATGTGAATCCCGGTGATTAATTTTCAGCACAAAGTTCTTCTGCAGCTGTTTAATACAAGTGATGATAGAGCACAGAAACGCCAACCTATCAGGGGCAGTGATGAAGGTGAGTTCCTTCTCTGAAGAGTTTTCTTGAGCCACCGGTATCTGCAGTAAAGTTGTCTCTCTGAAAGCAAAGGATCTGAAAATAAACAGGAGTACCAACAGTTTGGAAGCCTGGCCTGAAGCAAACTTTGCATTTTCTGAACCAGCGTTCTCCATCATTGCCTTGAAGTACTCCTGATCTTTTCTCATCTGTGTACTATAAAGCACTGTGCTTCCCCAGAGGAAAAGTGTAGCAACCTTTAAAACAGGGAATGGACAAAACAGGCAAGAACCAGTAGAGACAGTGTCCGTGCAGGTAGAGTCAGTGCAATAAATATCTGGTGCTGGAGGTCATGTTTGAGTCCCTTTCTCTTCTGTTGTTAATATGTTCAGCTGTTTCACCAGAAATGCTCCTTAGTGAGATGTGAGTGGAGCAGATAATCATGCCCTGGAGCTCTGCCGTGTGGCACACAGCCTAGAAAACAGAATCTAATCTTTTGCCCCATTGGTATTGTTTGACTCTGTGGAGAGATCAAGATAAATTTTACAACAGTGTGTTAGACTTTTCAGTTGTTCTGGCTTTTCGTGCTGTCATTCACTTCAGGAAGGAAAAGGCGCTTCCATATAACAACATCCTCAGATCTGTAAACGAAAAGTATGTTATTTAAAACTATTATATCTGAGGATTTCTTTGCAACTGCCTGGTCCCTCGATGGTTCTGGTACATCTTCATCACAAAAAATACCTTCTGCTTCAGAACATTTGAACTTAAGGGATAGCTCATGCTATTGCACAATGGTAATAAGAAGGGAACAAAATGCAAAATCACTTATCAGAAAAAGCCAGTGGCATTTCAAAAGCGGGAGGTAACTGTATGTGAACAGCAGAAATCCTGCCATGCATCCAGTTCCTGTTGTTCATCCCAGAGTTTCTTTTGGGTCTACAAAAAGCAGAACAGTTGCTACAGCCCCGACTTCTCCTGTCTGTATGGCAGAAATTAACTGCTGCTTTCATATGACTGTACTGTTCTCATTGGTAGTGCTGGCAGCAAACAGCCTTGAAAGCATGTAGACAGCCATAACCCCTGAGACAACTCAGCTGAGGGAGTATTTTGCTGACTTCCTCTGTCTTAAATTCATGTCACTGCATTCTGCCTTGCTTTTTTTCAGCCTTAAGTTCTATTGTATTGATTCCTAGGCAGCCAGAGCTCAAGTACAAGCATGTGAGCCAATGTGTACCTTCAAGTTTTAGGGAATTTTTCTTCATTGTCCACAGTATTCCTAAGTCAGCAATTACTTAGTGGTCTGTGAAAAAATGACTGCAGTGCAGTTTTAGTTCTGATTGTGACCTGAACTTTATTTTCAAACCTATTTTGTGAAATGAAACGTATTTTCCTGCAATTAAGAGTTTGCAGCCAGTTTTTCTGACTTATGAAAGCAGTTGATTTTTTTTTTTTATTATTTTTTTTTTAATATAATCTCTGGGATGTAATAAAGTACTGAATGAAACTGGCATCCATAAATAGCACAGCAGTACTAAAATGGTAGTACTTACTGTTTTGCTAAAAGCTCTGGGAAGTCAGGGGTTTCGAGGCTAGAAATTGTAGAATGTTTGAAGAATGTGGAATTATCAAAACAGTAATGATTTATTTTTGCGTTTGTTCTTTCATTTGTGAGCAGTGGTTACTGAAGTGAAAGTAGTTTGCACAATAACATCTCTGTGATTGTTACATGTGGCATACATAGCGAAATGTTTTTTCTCTAGTTCTTTTTAAGGTGTACTGCATAGACCAAACCTACACCACTATCCGTGTGCCGGTGTCTTCATCTGTGAAGGAAGTGATCAGCGCAGTAGCAGATAAGCTGGGTTCTGGAGAAGGCCTTATCATAGTAAAGATGAGCTCAGGGGGAGGTACTGTATTTCCATTATGTTAGATATTTCTCATAGTGAAAGAGAAGGTCAGGAGGGATTGAAAAGCAGAACTAATTCAGTCATGGCTTTATTACCATATGCATGTTCAGCTAGTGCAAGCTATGTCAGAGGCAAGTCCTTTCCGCACTGCAGGCACAGACTGGAGCTCACATGGCATACAGGGAAAATGAGCAGCTTGTGTATCTGTGTGTTACAGGGTACAGCTACCCCAAGTTCCTTTCCATGTAGGACTTTCAGTTTTTTTAACAGCAGAAATATGAAGTAAACATGGATAATATCAGTTTAGATGTAAGAATCAGAAACAGCAAAAAATGCTGCAGTACTGACATTCCCATATTAATCCCATTGAGCATCTTGGTGCCAGGCCTGCTGACCTGGTGTTGGCAAAGGTTCAGGAGTCAGCCCCCTACTGTATGCTGTAGAAATGGGAGAGTGACCTCAGGGTGGATCCTGGTGGAACATTAGTCTTACTGAAGTGCTCTGGTTGAGTGTGATTGTGAGGACACACAGCGCTAATGAGAGCTGTTTCAGAAGGCGTTTTTGCAGACAGTGATGCCTGCCAAAAACATTCACTTCCTGAGGACTGACACCAGGCAGCTCTTGTTTTTGCAGTTGCAGCAATTTTTTATTGTCAGATTTGCTGACAGCCAAATCTCTCTGACAGAGATTTTTGTAAGTTACCTCATTGTCTTTTCTTTACCTGCAATGTGATGTTCTTTTAGAACTGCTGTAATGAGATTTGAATACAGTTACATTTCATCACCTTCTTATGCAGTTATCTTCCAAGGAAATTTCTAGCTAGAACAGCTCTCCACATGCTTAAAGCTTGGAGAAGAATGAAGACGTAATGATGGCTAGATCTTCGCAAGTAGTTTCTAGAGATGGCAGTGCAGGCTTCTTAAACTGTCCGTGCTGATGGGGGCTTAGATTTCAGTTCTCAGTGCCAGTTCTGAATGAGACTGGCTTGGGCTGAGCTTGTTGTGTTTCTGCAACAAAGGGGATTTTATTGCCATCAATTTTTGTCCTGAACATCAATTGATTGTGTAAAATTTGTTCCCAGAATGCTGATTTGTGTACCTATTGAGTCAGTCCTGCTGTCAATACTACAAATATTTAATGAAGTCTTCTGTTTCATGTTTACAGAAAAAGTCGTGCTCAAGCCTCATGATGTTTCAGTGTTTACAACTCTCAGTGTTAATGGACGGCTCTTCGCTTGCCCACGTGACCAGTTTGATTCACTGGTATGTGTTTATGCAGTGCTCTAAAAGTTCAGCTGCTCAGTTAATTGAATGCTTTGTATTTTTTTGTATTATCAGTGCTTTAGGTAGAAACTATTGGAAATACACAAAATGAAGGGCTTGTAATAGTTCCTTGGGACAAGCCCTGAAATGAAAATGGAGTCATGTCACCATTTCCTAAACTAGAGCAGAAATCCACTTGATCCACCTGACAGAACTTGATTCCAATATTATCTGTGTCATGCTGAGCATGTAGGAAGAGCTAAATATTATCACAAAGAGAAACAGTAATTCCTGATAACAGAATTACCTCTTCTTGGCCATACGTATATATTACAGAAGACAGATGTAGGCAATTGCAGCGTTATGAAGATTTGGTTCTGATAGTGAATTCCTTAAAATCTTTTCTTTCTGAGCCCTAGTAAATGCTATGTCGAGATCTCAGACTCTAACCAGAATCACAGAACATATTCCTCCTAGAAGGTTGTTTTTTTTTTTCTTAAGTAAAATTGCTTGTAAGTACTTACAGTTTATACAGTTATTCTAACAGTCTCCATGGGGTCTGCTTTTATAGGGTTTGATTTGACTGTACTTTTTGTTCCTTTTATTTCATTAAAAACAAATGTCATTGCCAAGTCATGTCAGCATGAACTCTGTTACTCCTACCCTTGTTTCAGCCTCCTGTATGCTTTTAACAAGCCACTTACTATGTATGCCTGATTTCTTTTATAGTTATGGTAAAATCTGTGCTTTGCTGCTGCGTTCAACTTAGTAACCAGGGAATGAACATACAGCATACTGTAGTTCCATGCAGGGATATGTCTTATTCAGTTTATTAAACTCTGGTGCTCCCTTAAGGTTAATTAATCCACCTAAATAGATGTCAGTATGAGGCATGCTACTCTAAAGTGAGGTTGCTTTAGTACAGTGTTGAGTTGTATGGCTTTGCACGTCTGTGTGGACATACCTTTGGCAGCAAATTGTCATGGCTTTCTGTGCCTTTTCTCCTCTGCTGCCTACCTACCTTGAATCAAAGCTTCAATAGGTACATCAACTGAAAAAGGAAAATCCAGATGAGTGTACCCCTATAGTGTGCACTACAGGCATGCTAGTAACAATGAACTAGTAGAAGGCTGAGGTACCAAATAGCTTTTTTTGTTGTTGTTTCAGTCTTCAGTAGTGGCTGCTCTAAACACAGCCCTTGAGAAGGTTGCTCAGAAGGTGAGAACTGGAGGAGTGATGCCCCTCCTGCTGTAAGCAAAGACCAGGTGGATGACCACCTGAGGAACCTGAATATCCCTTATTCTATGAGTCTGGATGAAGTGCATCCCAGAGTCCTGGGGGAACTGGCTGAAATAGTCATGGAGGTCAGGTGAAGTCCCTGGTCACTGGAAAAAAGGCAGTGTTACACCCATTTTTAAGAAAGGTAGAAAAGATGTCCAGTGAACTACCAACCTGTTAGCCCTTACCTCAGTGCTGGGGAAGATCATGGAGTAGATCCTCCAGGAATCTAAGGAACGTGGAAGAGAGGGAGACGGTAACCATCATGGTTTCACCAAGAGCAGGTCCTGCCTGAACAACCCTGTCACTTTTTATGATGGTATAGCTGTGTCAGTGGACAGGGGAAGAACCACTGGTGTCATCTATCTGGACTTCATTAAGACCTTTGACACAGCCTCCCATAATATCCTTCTCTCCAAACTGGAACGATATGGATTTGATGGATGGACTGTTCAAGGATGAAGAATTGGTTGTGACATGGTACCCAGAGAGTGATAGTCAATGGCTCAGTGTCCAGATGGAGACTGGTGACAAGTGGTGTTCCTCAGGGGTTAGTACTGGGACCAGTGCTCTTTAACTTCTTCATCAGTGACATCAACAGTGGGATTGAGTGCACCTTCAGTAAGTCTGTGGATGACACCAAGCTGTGGAGTGCAGTCAACACACCAGAGGGATGGCGTGCCATTCAGATAGACTTAGATGGACTTGAGCAGAGAGAGCCCAGGGGAACCTCTTGAGATTCAACAAATCCAAGTGCAGGGTCTTGCACCTGGGTGGTGGCAACCCTGACTGTCGGTACAAACTGGAGAGTATAAGGACAGAAAACAGCCCTGCCAAAAAGGACCTGGGGGTTCTGGTGGATGGTAAGCTGGGCGTGAGCCAGCAATATGCCCTTGCAGCCTAGAAGGACAATTGTATCTCAAGCTGCATCAAAAGAATGGTGGCCAGCAGGGCAAGGGAGGTGATTCTGACCCTCTGCTCTGTTCTGGTGAGACCTCACCTGTGTTACTGTGTCCAGATGTGGAGTCCTCAGTACAGGAGAGACACAGAACTGTTAGAACAGGTCCAGAGGAGGGACACAAAAATGATCCCAGGGATGGAACACCTCTCCTATGAGGACAGTCTGAGAGCTGGGACTGTTCAGCCTGGAGAAGTCTCTGGGGAGATCTGAGAGCAGCTTTTCAGTATCTAAAGGGAAGTTGTAAGAAAGAAGGAAACACTCTCTAGCAGGGTCTGTTGTGATAGGACAAGGGAAAGTGGATTCGAACTAACAGAGGGGATATTTAGTTTGGACATAAAGAAGTTTTTTCAGGAAGGGTGGTGAGGCACTGACACAGGTTGCCTGGAGAGGCAGTGGATGCCCTGGCCTTGGAGACGTTGTAGGTGTAGGTGTCCCTGCAGGGGAGTTAGCTGGACCAGACTGCCTTTAAAGGTCTCTTCTAACTCAAACAGTTCTAAGTGCTCCAACTGCTACAAATAAGTTCTGAGCAGCTACAGAGCTGCAGTGTTCTAGTTTTTTTCCGGTTGGATGGGCTTCAATAGGAATTAGGGGTGAGCACTCAGCACCTCGTAAGAGGCTCTCAGCGCTTCAAAAATCTTACGGCCTTCCTCCCTTCCAATTCAGTCCTTTCACATTCCAGTTTCTTGCTGCTGCCCATGTGGGTACATTTATTCATATTGCATTTGACAATTCCCATGTGAATATTGTTCTGGGTCAGACAAATTTGCAAGTATGCAGTGGGTTTACAGCTAAGTGCTTCTTTCCTAGCTTTGGAAAATATGTGTTTGTTATGGTAACAGCTATGTTGTGTTTGTCTCCAAATAGGGGAAAAAAGCCCTAAGTCTTTTTCCTCAAATTTCCACACAATAGAACTTTGTACAGGTAATAGAATATTCTTTTATAAAAGATGGTTGATTTAATAAGCTCAATTTTAGTGTTACATTATGTAAATATGGGCTGTTAATCTTCCAGACTCTATTCAGTTGCTACTCAGAAAGGAGCCTGTTGACAATTCCCTGATCTGCAGTTAACAAAGACTTTATTAGATAATGAGAAACTTATGAGTGAACTCTACTGCCCTCTCCTGGAAACAAAACAATTAAAGTGGGAGTTTGCAAGAAGCATTACTGATGTTTTCCTGAAGGATATTTCAGAATGTGTTTGAACTTGCAAGAGGATTGTTTGTTAGTGTTTAGCCAGGGCTGGCTCAAATGTGTTGACCTCAATATATACTGCAGGTTAATTCAAAAGTGCCTTGCTTTCAAGCCATGTTTTAAATCTCTTCAGTGTAAGATCTACTTAAGGGCAATACAGTAGATCACATTTCTTTTATTGGATGGCATGGAATTGTCTTTCAGAAATACTTCATATTTGAATGATATAAAGAATTCTTTCTTATAAGACTGTGTGCATATCATTTTCATTAGCATCATGAGGAGTTTTGCAGTCACAAATGGTTAATAGTGCATCACAGTACTGACAAAGAGAAAGTATGAGGCGTGTTTTATAAATGAGCAGAAGATCACTGCAGTCACTGCAGATTTCTGAAATATGGTGGGTGTAATGATTCTCGTTGTTAGAGTCAGTAATTTACAAAAGTATCTGGCTTGTGCTTTATGATGCAGTTGTTTGTGCATGTGAAAGCGGAAATTGGTAACAAAAGCTTTGTGGACAGACCTAGGCTCATAAACAAATAAGCATACTCAAGGAACACAACACACATTATTTCTGGCTTCAGATATTAGAACAATGCTAAGAATAACGTACTGACAGCAGTCTTTCCTATTTCTTTATGGTACCTCTGAAGAGGTTGTAGAATTTCCCTCAGCATCCTCTGCATAGTGGATACTGATATTTGCATAGGACTTCTCTTTTCCTAATGCCAGCCTGTGGGAAACAGCAAATTTCAGCTTTGCTATTAGAAGCAGATACAGGGAAATGGTCACTCTGGAAAAACAAACAAACAAAATCATTCTGGAAGAAAAGCTCCAATTGTGTAATTTAGCAGTTCTAAAATATTTTTTTCCATTTGTAGGCACCGTTACCAGAACAAGAGGGACCATCAGCTGGTACAGTTGGAACGTTTGAACTGATGAGCTCCAAAGACCTGGCACATCAGATGACAATTTATGACTGGGAGCTCTTCAACTGTGTGCATGAGGTAGAAAGATCCACCTATTCAGCAGATTAGAATCTGTTAGGAAATGTTTAGTTGGTGTTTTGCATAGTAGGTATATTCAGTACTTGCAAATCTCTGCTCTTGATTTTCAAAATACTGCAGTAAGGCTGCCTACAGGTTTTGAAAGCACAAGGCATTCTTTCTCTGATTTTATCTTTGCATCTTGTCTGTAAAAGCTGTTACAAACATGTGCTGTTTACATGCTGATACATTTTATTCAAGATATTAAGCTATTTATGCATAATCTATCGTTACACTTTTAGTCTGCCTCAGCTATTGACGGTTGGATTTGCAACCACAGTTCTTGTCATCCATACAACAATAAGTGTAAACAGCAGAGCAAGTTTCAGGGTTGTGTGGGAAGTAGACACTTAGCTGGTTATTGTTCTTCTCTTCTTTCTGCTGTCCAGAGTATAAAATCTCTAGGAAATAAATAAATAAATAAATAAAAATGAAAACTAATCCCAAACATTTTTCTTCTTCCTAGCTGGAACTGATCTATCACACTTTTGGAAGGCACAATTTTAAAAAGACCACAGCAAATCTGGATTTATTTTTAAGAAGATTTAATGAAATTCAGTTCTGGGTGGTCACTGAGATTTGTCTTTGCTCTCAACTCAGCAAGCGTGTGCAGATATTGAAGAAATATATTAAGATAGCTGCCCAGTAAGTATACAATCATCTATGAGCTGGAAATGGGGCTGAATATAGCAAATTTGTTGTTGCTGTCCTTTTGTTTGTTTGTTTGTTTTTGTTTCTTTGAAGCCACACATTTAGAGGTTACAATGTTTTTTACTCAGTGATTCTGTCCATTCCCTTACAGTGCAATACAGAAGCTTGTTAATACATACTTCTGTCTTATTCTTCATTGATCCTTGACTGTTGAAAATCTCTGGACTTTTAGGGCTATATTTTTTCATTGAGTTTGTGAGTAAATATGTACTCAGCTCCCTCAGAGACTGTCATTTACCCTTACACACATTAGAAAAACTAGCATGTGAATTAACAAATTTTAACAAAAGATGTGGTATTGAGATGATGAGGATTGTGTTTCCTTCAGTCTGCTTGTGGCAAATTCCTAATACTTTTGTTTAAAAGTGCAACAACATGAACATCCTCTATCTCTTAGCACCTGCTGAGTTTGAGGTTGGATAGCAGGCAGTTATTGCTCTCTTCTTTCATTCATATAAGAACTGAAACTCCTCAGAGCCTTGGTGTTAAAGAGTTAGGCCTCAGCTCCTTGACATCCATGGAAGCCAGGAATGAGGATTTGAGGGGTGGATGCTTTGGAGAGAGCAGGACATGTCCCTGCCCTGCATAGCTGCAGATGGTGATCACTTCTTCCTTCCTTTCCATTCTGCATTATGTTTATTATGCTTTTCACCTGTCACTCCTTGTCTGAACTAGCAGTTCGCTGAGGCATGCAGTGAAGAGCTGCCATTCTTAGTGTCTGTCTCAGACTTTGGGTGTTGTGATTAGAGACTTTACGCAGTGTTGAAGAACAAAGCAGTCCTTATTTGCTGCTAAACCATGAATTTTAACATATGTTGCACTCCTTGGTGAAGTTATGTGAAGAAATTACTAGCACAGCTGTGATGTCTCTGTCCTCCCAGTTCGTGATTCCACACGGCTTAAATCAGCATTCACATCAAAACTATTCCTCAGCATTCTGCTCTGCTGTGGCCTGGGCCCTGCTCCCAAGTGCTGCTTCCTTCTTGGGAGCTGCTTTGGTCCCTCTGGCTGCTCGGGGTTCCATCAGGCTGAAGATTTTCAAAATCTGGTAGTGCACATGCAGGATCGCGTTTCTGTGCAGAGCAGTGAACAGCATTCACCTCTTCCACTTCTAAAAATAAGCGTGCTGCATATTCCATGATCTCACGGCCGGGAGAGGGCAGTGGAAGCCGCGCACAGCACAGGGAGCTGGGGCCTTTGCTGAGCTCAGAGGCGTGTAGCAGGGAAATGTTGAAATATGGGAAACTGAGATACAATAGTCATTTCCATAAACACTTGAAATCAAGTACCTGAAAAATACAGCTAAATATCTCCTTAATTAGCTGCCCTAGCCAGTGGTTTCCTCAGCTTCATGAGTTTAGCCCTATGCTATTTACAACAGCTTGACAACCTCCTGTTTACTTCCATGTTTCTGGTATCACTACAATGCTAAAAATAAATAGCTAAAAGTGGCATGTTCTGCCGAGCCCTCTTTGTCTCCTGGGTGCAGAGGAAGCCAAAGCACAAGATCTGCCGAAGCACAGACAGAGCAGGCAGGTCTGATTGCAGGGCAAGAAAGGCACTGGGAATTTCTGCCAGGCTCCTGCCCCTGGTTCGGGGCTGCTGTACTAACAAGTGCTGTAGCACTCCTAAAACAAACACTGCATCCGAGTCTGAGGGGAGAGAAACCCAAGGAATTGAATCAGCAGCTGGGGGCCCAGGCCTCCAGGCAAGATCTGTAAGGAAGTTCTGCTTGTGAAGACCCTTGAGACCCTTACCCTACCTGGAACTATGAGGCTCATTAGAAAAGTGCTTAGTGCAGCTTAGTGCTGCTCAATTCATATCATGTGGCTGGTGGTGACCAGATACCTTGCATGTACCAGTTTTCATAGATAGCAGTTGTTGAGAGCCTGGTTTCAATTCTGTGACAGGGGGCCCAGATATCATTGCAGGAGGAACACAGCTCTGTATCTGCCCGCAGCACACCCTGTGCTGTGTGCTGCCTGGTGCTGAGCCTTGACTCTCAGTGCTGTGCACATGTGCTGTCAGTTCCAGAAGGTGTTGTTGCCTTTGTATCTGCTGAGAAAGGATGTGGAGGTTACCAGGTTCATCTCTTTCCTCCAGCCATTGTACAATCAAACTTTGAAACAATGAGAAGCAAACCATATTTCCTGTAGTGAGTTCTTTCCACAGTAATTGCATTTGTAAGGCCTACTAGGAAGTACTTGCACAAAGTTTTATGGATAGCCACAGACACTGTATGCATTTCCTCTTTGCAAATACATCCTCAGGCTATTTAGAAACCTTCCTGTGCATCACTACACTCAGACACTTTCTCCTCATTTTTAAAAATTGTTCTTTCCATCCACATGCATGTGTTATAAACCCAGGGAGCTTCTAAGAAGTTTTTGAACACAATGCGTGTGTGTACAGAGACAATAAGATGTGTAAGTACTGAGAGGTTTTAACCATGTTCGTGTTGGAGACAAGAGTGCATGTTTACATACATGCTGACAATTTGTACTAATTCAAGATGTTTCCAACACAGTCCTTTCTGGGAGGCTGAGGGACCTCAGCTCCAGACACACCATGGTGCTTTGGAGAATCCACTTACTGACATTTTGCAGGCAGAATATATGCACTGCTGCCAGTGGTGCAACACTGCACTGTTTCTCATTACATCGTTCCTCTATTTGGAACTAAGCTATTCAACATAGAGCCCGCAGAGTTTACAGAACATTTGATACACAGATTCTTAAACCTAGACTGATTCTAGCAGGGACTTACTCAAGTCAAATGGCATTGCTTAGCAGGATATTTAGCAAACTTTTCCTTTTTAAATTGAAAGATAAATTCAAATTACATATTGCAGACAGATTTGCAGCTGCTTGCATTTGAGCACTTCTGATATGTGCTACTAATTATTTTTACTATGCCAGAATTTATTCTCAGTGTCTCAAACTGCAGATAGATCTCCTTTTCTGGATTTAGTTGTGCTTAGGGAAGAGCTTATCACTGAAAACCTACACTGGTTGCTTTTCATCCTTATTTCTCCTCATATCCACTGACAAGGAACTTCCTAACCTGCTCTAGTCACAATAAGGAGGAGTAGCTTTAGCTTTTCAGCTTATCTTCTTCAGTCTTTCTTGGCTGTCCCTAATCTGACATGGGAGAATTTGTATGAGCAGCTCTGCCAGAAGATCTGAGGGTGCAGCAGTCTCCAACAGGCAAACTGTCCGGTGGGGAGTTTTTTTCATATGCTTAGTGGTCAAACAGGGCAGACACAAGTGAGGCCCAGATCTAAAGGAGTCACCTCCTCAATACGCCGTCTGGTGAAACAGAGAGACAGAAAGAGCAGAGTTGATGTGGCATTTACAGAGTCAGACAGTAGCATATGATGATTGTACTGATTTTATCTATAGCCTCAGAAGCTAAGAGTATCAGCAGTTAATTAAAATTCTCAAGCCATCTGAGAAATGTAGTTTAAAACTGGTGGAAGTTTTCTTGGAAAACTGCAAAAGAAGCAAAGACTGAGATTCCAAAATCAGGTTTTGGGCATTAGCTGTGGAAAACTGCAAGTTATTTCAAGTTATTTGCAGGAACACAGTTTTGTGTGGCTTTATTCTCTGTCTTCCCTCCCACACAGTGCAGTCACAGTCAAGGAGCTGCATGAGCTGCTCATGTCAGAGCTTGACTATGCCTATTCCTGCATACTGAATCTTCCATTATAGTTACATTTTCCATCTTTTCTGACTGGTAACAACAACTCTTCATTGTATTAGGCATAAGGGATGACCTAGAACCCCTGCTGCCCCAGACCTCATTAATGATGCTGGTAGCAAATAGTTGTTCTTTGCCTGAAGCATCCTAAAAAATTCCAGAATATACGAGTACTTCTTAGAAACCATACACAGCAAGAAATCATTGACACATAGGCATCTCTAGACAGCTGATCTTCTCTTTAAAAAGGCTCAGTGCCCTTGTAAACTGCAAGGAAGATCTTCTAGGGACAGCCTCCAGCATTCATAGCTGTTTTCAGAAGCTGTCAGCATGTTCTTCTCAAATGGGATTGTAAAGCAGTTGCTTCCACTGGTATTTCTGGGGTCTGAGTTGAGCCCAGATCCAATACTGTCCTTCTGGATGGGAAGGAACTTCAAAGACTCCTTTAATGTCCTTGCAGATGCTGGCACACAGTGAAGTAGGAGCAGGAGGTTGTTTAGGAGAAAAAGGAAAGGAGCCTCACAGTGCGGTGAATGAATCCCACAGCAGAGTAGTGGTGCGTTGCTGGTCAGGGCTGCAAGGCTCCTGTCAGATTTATGTTGGGTGCCAGGGCTCAGCTCTCCTCGGGTTGTCTTGTGTACTGATGTTTCCAACTTAAAACTTTGTGTTTCAGCTGTAAAGAATACAAAAATCTGAATTCCTTTTTCGCTATTATTATGGGATTGAGTAATGTTGCTGTGAGCCGCCTTTCACTGACATGGGAGGTAAGTCTGAGCTACAGCCCAATTCCAAGAAGTTTGACTGGTATTTCCACTTTCAGTTAGCAAAAACTTGTTAGGCCTTTATTATTGGAAATACTGGATCTAATAATTCAGGTCCTGAGCAGCAGCCCTTAGCTGATAATTTTTATTGGTACGGCAGTATACCCGTAGATGTGCTCAGTGCTCACAAGCAGTTAACAAGTATGACAGCACCAGCTTTATTAACTGAATTGCCCAACAGGATAAGCAATGCAGCCTCTTACATCAGCCCATCCCCTCACTGACTTTACTAGCCATTTGTTGAGATCACTTGCATGTTGTTCTCTAAAATCCATCTTCTATTTGTACATATTATTTTCTGATCTCTATATGGACTCTGTTATCCTAATAATATATGGGTTCTGTTTTGCTCTCTGGTATGTCCCCTTTATTACTGTCAATTTGGCCTTCCCTCTCAGAGCTTCCACTTGTTTCTGTGGCTTTGTTCTTTGTGAGCATGCAGAAAGGGCACAGTGACCAGCAGGGTGAGGCAGTAAACATGTATAAACACTAGGAACATTCTGGTTGTAAAAAGTAGTGCAGATCTGAATGTGCATGTATTTCCTTCATTAGAAATGGGAATAGTTGGTATGATGCAACTGAGACCAGAATTTGAACACCTAAATAAATGGTCTGAAAGAGGAGTTCAGGCTTACATGTCTGAGAAGGAATCTGCCCAATCTGCAGTAGTATGCGTTACAAGTGGTGTACGATAAGCGCTGCAATCAAAGATTTGCAGATCACTTTCACAAAGTAATGACCTTTCATTTGTGGGTAGAGAGAAGAATAGTTGGGAGAGCTAAGGCAGTACAGACACTGTATGAAGACAAAAGAGGTACCTGGAGTTACCTCAGCAATCTGCAGTGGACGCAGGTTCTGAGCTGTGGGGGACACATCATCTGTTAGTGTTAGTGAACCTGAGCTCAGGAAATGTTATCACACCGGTTGTGTGGGGCAGTCAGTCAGTTTGCCAGGAGAATCTCTGCAGCTTGATTTTTAAACCTTATATGTGTATAGATTATGCTAAAAACCAAACATCTAAAGCCCTGATTTTTGCTGTATTGTCATGCATTTACATTAGTTGCATGCACAAATTAGATATTTGCAGGTGCAAATGTCCAATTATACCACTTATTTCACAAATACCTAATCTGCATGCATATGCAAACTAGGCAGACAGTTGTTCACACACATCATTAAAAATTAGGCCCTTGCTGTGGCACACTGTAAATATCTTGGTAGGGCACACACTCCAAATGCAGAAAGTATTGAAAAAAATCATCCCCGCACTATAAAGTCTCTTAATTTTTAATGTTGCTCCCTGCCAATATTAGTTTATCAAAACAAGAAAGCTGACATCATCTGAGTGTGCATAAAAAGTTGCTCTGAATAATTTATGACACATTTTATTGTCTTCATAGAAAAATATCATTTAATATGTCAAAAATAGTAAGAGAGGGAAAAATATTTACTAACGCCCATTTCATCCTATTTGCTGTGCAACCAACTGGCCATCTTTACAAGTGTACGTACTGTGGGCTAAAAACTGCTCATTAACTTATAGGCTAGAAAGCACTAGAGGCCACTGGGCACATCAAGAATGCTGATCTATTGACCAGAAAACCTTCTGGAAATGCCTGGGGATGGACTTGAAAGTTGTGAGGGTAGTTCATTGTAGGTATGAATACTGAAGCTGAGCCACCCCTTCACAAGCCGTGTTTAATTTATATTTTGAGATAGACTATAGCGTGGGATGTCTCGGAGCCTCTCACTTAACTTTCACTTCCATTCTGAATTCAGTGATTGCAATGTAAACTAAACAAAAATCTGAATCTAAACATCCCATAGGAGAATATGAAGTTGGGATTTAGATCAGGATGCAGGTTTCATGGCTGGTCCTGACTCTATTTATAATCTGGTTGCTAGGAGACATGTTGTATTTTAGATTAGCACATTGTTAGAAATATCTGGCAAAAAGAGCACTTTCCTGACTTAGGGCTTTGTAGAAGGAACTAGCATTTACAGTAAAATTGCCATACAAATTGGATTTAATTAAGTTATGCTATTTTTGTTTTTATTAACAGAAACTTCCAAGCAAGTTCAAGAAGATCTATGCAGAATTTGAAAGCTTAATGGTGAATAGCAATAGATCCCTTATTCTGTGCACAATCTGAGCTAATTCAGTTTCTGAGCAACTGATTTGAATTCCTTGATTCAGAACATTTTATGTGCCCTTGTTTGACTTTAAGAAGTTTATGATCCCATTTTAGAGCTGCTAAAACAAGTATGTATGACTAATAAATTATACTCTCAGGAACCTACTCTGAGAGAACGTATGTATCACTCAAAGTTAATCTGGGAAACTCAGAAAAGCTTTATCGCATGTTTTCCGATAGCACATATGGGAAATTATGTTTTACAACCTGAATTTTTCCAGGCAATACATTTAATGTTACAGTGTATGCAGTATTGCCTCTGCAGCTGCAACGAAGGAGGTAAAATGTTTGGTCCTTTTATAAACAATTTTTTTTGTAATCACCTCTTACCTTGCTATTTGGCATAAGAAATGATTATGTCTGGCACGTAAGTTAATGGGAAAATGATAAAAGGCTTAGCTTGCAGATGCACTTTTAAAGCCATAAGAGAAAATGATGATTATAATAAATGCCATGGCATCTAAATGAATGCATACAGTGTCTTAATACATGTAATAATACATATTACTAATTGTTTGATTTTTTTCTTAAGGATCCATCAAGAAACCATAGGGCCTACAGACTAACCGTAGCTAAATTGGATCCTCCAATAATTCCTTTCATGCCTCTACTTATAAAAGGTAAGCTTGTATGCTACCAGAATTATTAACTTGAAAGCTATTTGTCAAATATTTGAAGAGCCAGAGTAAAAAGCAGCAAAGAAAAGCAAAAATCAATCTCAGTGTGGGGTATGATCTTTTTCCATTATAGAAAGCGTGACACAGAGTCAGGAAAAACTGCTTTGGTGCATCTGAATATTATACCTCAATTTTACTAGCTTCAGAAATGCTGTAAATGAAAGCCTAAATGTTTTACTTTTATAGCTGCTTTGATTGTTGTAAGGAATAGATAAAATGTTCTGTTGTTTTGTATGCCATGATTCAGTTATGGACTTTAATGTGTCTTTTATTCCCATACAGACATGACGTTTACTCATGAGGGAAATAAGACGCTCACTGACAACCTAGTAAACTTCGAAAAGATGGTATGTGTTACATTTTTGAAATGATGGCTGTGGGTTGAAAATTAAAGAAAAAAAAAAAAAGCCTTATTCATCTCTTCAAGAGTGAATTTCACAGCAGTGACTTCTAGGGCCAGAGAAAGGGAAGGCAGCACCTAGAGCTGGCAACAAGAGTGCATTGTGCTCACAGCCTGCATCCCCTGCCTTTCTGGAAAACCTCATGGAGGCAGGAAAGAAACTGCCCAGTGAGCCATGCGCAGCCAGAATGTTTCCTAGGAGAGGCAGCAGCAGTGACAGGAAGCAGAGCTGTTAGAGATGGCCTTTAACAGCCAGTTTGAGACCATGCTGTGATTTAACTGCTGTTCCTTCAAACAAGACTGAACAGCCTCAGGCTGGGGCAGTTTTGCATTGCTCCTCAGAGAGTGAAAGGACCTTTAATACAGAATATGCACATCTTATTTCCACTTTAACAAGTGGAAAGAGTCTTCCATGACTTGTTTGTTTTCATATTGAAAACAAATCCGTGACAATAGGTTTGATTATTATTTTTTTTTTAAATTTTATTTCTTTAATCCTGCACCCAAGCTCTTGGCATTTCATCCCATCGGAGAGATCTTGACTGAAACTCAAGTTTCTCAGTAGTGAGAAGAAATTTGCTTGGCTACTAAGGCCACATTCTCAATTAATGCAATTAATGGCACTTAGATGGGAGTTCCCAGGGTTAGCCATGCTCAACTATAAGCAACCACACTGCAAAACCAAATCTTGACTTTTTGTGTCTGCAGTTAAGCTCCATTCAGCAGTGCTAAAACATACCTGCTGTGGTACCCGTGTCTACTTGTTCTAAGTACCACAGTAACCACATCCACTGCACTCCAGAGGAGCATCTTGAGCTGTGATCTTTTTCTTAAGGGAAAAAAAATGAGAACTTTGAGTTCTTTAGAAAGCTTCATAGAAAAGTGATTATCAGTGAGTAAATTCTTCTCATAAAATATAACTCTCTAGTTCCAGAACAGTCCTAGGGTGGAAATACCATTCTACTTAGCTGAGATTCTCATGTGTGTAAGTGGTTGTACTAATGCCTGCGTAAGGGCCTGACCTCACTTTTCAGTAATGAAATATGTAATTGCATATGCAGACTCTGTTAACAATTCCTTCCTGAGGCCCTGAGCTTTTCTGCCTGGGGAAAATGAATTTTTCCTAGACTGCCTATTCTTGTTAGACAGATGAATACAACTAAGTGCAGATGATAAGTATTTGTGGTAATACAAAGGGATTTCAGATTTGACTGGAGCACCGCCAAACTATGGGGATGGTAACTGTATTGTTAGAACTATCTATCTCTACCTTGCTTGGCCTACTTGCATGTCCCAGGGCGAAGAGTGAAACTTGTAAGCTTAAACTGACCTATACGTAGGCTGCTGCAGATCTGCCCTTTTCACCCATATCTGCACATACCTTTATCTTCAGAGTAGAACCAGAAACAAACCAGAACATGGTTTTACTGGTAGCACCCAAAGGTGTTTATACTTTTTATAATTTATAATTTTTATACAGAATGAATACAGTATTACCTGTTTTGATCAGTAATCTGAGCTATTTCACTTAGGAGAGGAAAATGAAGTTCAGTTATTTTATTTTTTATGTCATTTATTTTTCAAAGAATCAAAATATTTCATGTTCCTCCACCCAAGAGAGCAAGGAATGTGCTCCTTGCTCAGACCTCTAAGCCTCTCTTTAGTTAGTACTCTGCCTAAAGGCCCTTTCTTCTTTTTCTCCAGGCCTTATTGCAGGTGTATATTTTGTGTCTTTAATGCTCCTTACTGGCTATTCTGCATGTGTCTACTGCTTCTCCCTACACTTAGCTCTTCAAAACAGCATGTTTTTGGATTCCACTAATGTAACTCATTCAAACCCTAATATGAGCCTGGCAGTTTTTAGGTTTTTGTGTGTGCCATCAGGTCCAGCAAAAAAAAGACCTACTGTAAAACTCAGTCACTACTGCCCATTTACATTAAGCTTACAACAGTCATATCCACAAACTGCCACAATTGCCAGATATTAACTAGTGAAAACAATACAAGACCACTCAGTCAGATGACTCAGATAAAATGTGATCTCTTTGACAAGCGTAAACTCAAAGTAGTTCTGTGATGTTATTCTGCTCTTTTCCAGAGAAAAGTAGAAACCAGATTTCATCACAGGAATCACGACCTGCTATTTGTCATTTCTGCATGTTTGTTGTAGTGTGTGGCATTCTGCTCCAAATGGAGATATCTCTAAATATTGCTAGGAACTATTCTGTTACTGAACTGTCTAAAACATCTTCATTCTTTGCAAAACGGTTCCCCTTGATCTTAACTCTGATTCTTGCTTAAATTCTGAATAAAAATGTCCAGATAGTTCTCACTGGTGATGCCATTTTCTGCTGTAGAAGATGGGTCCCTCCATCTCTCATGTAAGCAGTGATGAAACTGAGAACAGCCGCTGGCATTGTATCTGCATTCTCACCACAGAGCTCTGATCCCGACAGCTGATGTGCTGCTGACAACTTTATTCCTGTAACTGGCAGCCAAAAGTAGAAGTTTGATCTGGTGGCATCCTTCAGCTGAAACTGAAGCTTCCTTTAAATCTTTTATGTTTCCTGATGTTCCTGCCGTTGTTTATATTAAACGATGCATCTTGAAACATGCAGGAGCTGTCAGGCAGTGTCTGAGCCAGGAGTTCTATGAGTGCCAGAAACTGCGAGGCCTGATTTCCTCAGAGTTTTTGTACCATAATTGCTTGAGGTCTGCTCAGAGCCTTCCTCGTGGCTGGGGCTTGTGTGCTTTCTTCATGGCTGGGGAATTCTGCGTGAATAGGCTTTTGTCATAACATAGGAACTTATAGCCTTTTCCCTAAAGGAGACAGAAGAGGCCCTTTACATGATCCTTCTCCACAGCTGTGTGTTTTCACAGAAAATTGGTAGGAACTTCCTTATGATGGAAACGTTGGACTTTTTCTCAAATTTGACAAAATTATTTGGAGAAGAGGAAAATAGATTGATGTTAAACACATAAGCCTGATTTGTTTGTTTGTTTTCAGACTAGAAGGGAAAGGAACCAAGTCCAATTTTATTTATTTATTTATTTATTTGCTGCACTTCTCTGCGAATAAGTCTTTTCAGAGGTGCAGTGGCAAAACTGTGGTATTACAGCATCAAGGGGACATTGCTCCATAGAGCATCACCAAGTTTTACCTGCTGCTATCTTTGTGACTACCTGTTCTTCCTTCCTGTTCCCTGTGTGCTGATCCCCATGGAAGTCTCTTATCTGGGGGAGGCTGTGAGGAACAGGAGATAGGGAAGGTAAACCAGGGAAGAGAATGCCATGTGCGATAGAGCCACAGTTGTGTGCAAACAGGGAATTTTGTAAGCTGACCCAGGTAGTCTGTATGTGATGTGGGCAAAAGCAGTATTTAATGTGTCAAAAATATGTATGCTCTTGGTATTTGCTATGTTTTTTGCCATACCACTTTGTTTCATGAAGCAAGGAAGCAGGGAGATAGGAGAAATGAGAATTTGCCCCTAAAATCCAGCCAGAAACACGTTACTTACACTTCTGTAAGTAGACAGAATAAATTACTGCTATTAGTAGTGCAAGTGTTTTGTAAAAGGTTTGCCTTCGGTACCAAAGAAGATTGTTTTAGAGCAGTACTGAAGTTCTTCTTGTCTCACTGTAAAAAGCTTATAGAGACAAGTGTTGCTTATATGTGCCTTCTACGTTCTCTTTGACCTTGTATGGTAAAAACTACCTGCATCTTTTCTCCACTAATAACTTGGTAGTAGCTATTAGTTGTAAGTGGTGCTCTCTAAGACCTAAATCTGTACAAACTGAAAGATTAGTTTTCATAGAGGACTGAGAAATGAATAGGCTTGTAAAATTTCTGAATGCTGCGGTTGTAGTTTGGCAGGTTAAGGGTATTCTGAGATCTGCAAGCAAGTGAAAGTATGATAAAAGACTGTACATAGCAAACAGTTTATGACCTGGAATACACATTTGTCTTTTAGCTTCATTAATGACCTTTTTTTCACATGAAAAAGAAGCCCCCCCCTCCCCCCCCCCCAAAAAAAAAAAAAAAAAAAAAAGCTGTCAGTAGTATTAGTTCCTATAAACTGTATAATATCAAAAGAAATGAGACAACATGCAACCTGTTAGGCACTAATGTGTACATGGTAATATATTACATATAAGTCACACTGCTTTTATAACTATTTATATTTACTAACAAAACAAACAAAAACACCACAAGCAAACAAAGCAAAAACCCTTTTCTTAAGATTATGTCTTTCCAAGGAAAGAAGGGAGAGGAAGGTGAGGAAGTTAATGTATGTGATTCTTCTTAAGGGCAGGCAATACTTCATACAGTTTATTTTCTTCTTGACTACATACTTTTTTCCACACCTTGGCTGTATAATCCTGCACTCTCACTGCCACTACTGAATTTTGTATTCATAGAGAGAGGGAAGATGCAATTATTGAGGAAATTTACTAATGCCATTTCTCAAATCATCAGACAGCCTGAACTTTCCCTGGCACAATCTCCACATAGCATGACTGTGCAGCATCTCAGAAATGGCACCTGTAGAGGAAGCAGAAGTCACAAAAGAGCTCTGAAACCACTGACCTGCCATGACAGCAAAAGGCAGTGCCATGATGCTGGTCACTGATTCCTCTTTTTGTCAAAGTTCTTCACCCTTCAGGTGTGAAATGAGGATTAGAGAATCTGTGCATATTGGTTTTCGGGTTTTGTGGAGATGAACAAAAGGGAATTCTCACTCTGATCCTTATGCAAAAAAGGGCAAACATTCTTTCATTTTTGGAACATAAAGATTATGCAAAAAGTATGTGACTAAAGCCCTTACTAGTTCTATGGCATATATGAATATGTATAACATTTAAAAGCCTCAGCTTGGAATGGATTAGAAGATAATGTGCTGGCCTGCTGCCACTACTTCAGACTGCATAAAACTTAAAAGGATATTGTTGTTGTATATATAGCATGCTGGTGGCTGGTAGTTGCAGTTGCATGTTATATTATGCAGTTGATTTATTTCAGAAAGATCCATATTTAGTCTTGTATGGCTTTTTGATAATGGTCTTTCTTAGTACAGTGAGTAAACACAAGTTTATTTTTGCAGCCAATGACTAGAGGTAATCCTCTGAAGAGGAAAAAAAAGAGCTGGCAATTAAACTTCTATTTGGCCATTTTCTCCCCATGTTTCCAGCTTTCTTGCATCAAAAGAAGAGAATCCAACTTATCTGCATGATTCAGAAAGGGAAATTCACATCATGTGCTGTTTTTCTGTCCAATTCACACCTTCCAAAAAGGAATTAGTTTGGGTTTATATTTGACAGTGAAACAGCTCTTGCAAAAAGCAATGTGAAAGGAGATCTTGAAGGATATATAATGCTCCAGAATCTCCCTGTTTGGTTGCAGTGTTCTTTGCTGGCCACAGTTCCACTGTTTTTTCTGCAATAACACCCACTTCTTCATTCCTTTGTGTTTCATCGCTTCCAGGGTAGTTCGAATGCACAGATTGAATAAGATTATCCCCGGGAACAAGCAAACTCCTTAAAATTAAAACTTTCAGCCAACTGAAGGAGACCAGGCAGTTCATCCCTTAACCAGAAGTCAGAAGAGTTCATTGTCATTTCTGTTTTCCTTGCCAGACCCTATTATGAATGTTTCTCACATAAAGGGAACAAAGAGTAAAATTATTTCACAGAACAGTCTTTTTGATAAATGTAAGTTTTGTAAATAGAAACTTAATGATAAGCTAACAAAAAAACTGAGCACACAGCCTAGCTCCAAAGCCCATTATTAATTGAGGCTTCAAAACCTAAAACTTTACCAGTATTAACAATTAGGGTATCTATAGACAACTTAACTAGAAAGCACATCAAGCAACACCAGAAATCTGAAATAAGAATGAATTATACTTAGGAAAGCTCCCATTTATGTTGGACGCTCTTGACACTTTATCAGGTTGGCTGGTCCAATCCAACTTCATGATCTTTCCTTTAAGCGGTTATTTTGGAGAAGTGGTTTTTGAAATAGTAAGTATCAAAATAACAGCAACACATAAGACTCAGAGCAAAATATGAAAGCACAGAGTTATGAAACATTCATGTTTTCATGTTGTTTTGCTTTTTTTGATTGGATTAGACTTGAAGAACCAACACGGTAATATGCAGTGTGTTCTGTCTCAATCCAGTATTATAAAGGGTGCTTATCCTTGAGTATTTAAGAGGTTCCATCAAAGTCAATGGGGCTTATTCACATGCTTAATGCTAACCACATATGGGAATGTTTGCAAGATAAGTGCCTTAGAAAATCTGTTTAGTAATAATGGCTTGAAGAAGTATGAAAATTAACATACTATGAAAGTGACTCTTACTTGAAATCTACTTATTTTCCACACGTGAATCCATATGACTTTAGAAGCAATGAAAGCAGGCACGTATCCAAATTCCCATGATCTTTCATAAACGTGTGTTGAAAAGTATTTTTTGCATCAGCTTCAGAGTGCCAGCATTTCATCTGATTACAAAATGCATAATCCACAAAAATGCAAAATGTATCAGTAAGCATTTCTAATAGTGAACACCAGCCACAACATTTTGACAATGCATTAAAATGTCAAAGATAATTCATCTGGTGTGTGTGTAAGAAATGTTTTACTTTAGTGTTTCCCGTTCTTGGAATGATACTGATATTTATTTAACCATTTTCACCTAAGATAATAATTTTGCATCAATTCTGAGAAACATCCAGGTTTAACTGTTGGCTAGTAACAAATATATCATTTTGTTGTATAAGAACTTGTGAATCTCACACAAAATTTCAAGTAGATATGAAGCAGCCTTGTGAGAGTGGGCTATGTTAAAACATGAAACTATGCTGTAATTATTGGACCGTGTTAAAGTGCTGGAGCAAACAGTAGGATCTGGTGATTAGCTTTTCCCCATTCTGCTAAACTTTATTTAAGTAAAAGATATTGAAATAAAGGTTCAAAAAATCAGTGAATGAATAAAACTTTCTAGCTAAGGGAATTCAGTACTGAAGTTTCAATTTATTTATGATTGTGAAGAATAATTCTAGCCAGCACTGGTGGATGGTGCTGTTACTTGCAAAAGTCAGTTAAAATCTTGCAGTCTGGTATTAAAGCTGAAATGCTTTGCTTTATGACTTAGCATCATTTCTTCTTAAAAACTATTGCAAAATAGCATCTGATTTATCAGAGCAAAATATATTGAGTCACAATTTCTTACTTGAGTGAGTGAAATGATGCATACTGAAAAGCAAGCACATCCAAAGAGGACTAAAGTGAATTCTGCTTTTTTGTGAATTGCCAGTAGGAGTATCCATGTATCCATCAAAAATGAATTTGCTTCTCATTCGGATCAGATCACACTTGTGCAAGCTAAAACTAATGTGTTTGCTTGATGAAACCTGCCCAGGACCACAATGCTAACCATGTCCATTCCTACCTGTGAGTTCAGCATGCTTGAAAATTGGTGGAAGTAACTCTCATCTGGTCATTTTTTAGTGTCATTTTAGTGTCATTTCCATGGAGGGCTCCATTTCAAATTCAAACAGATATGGAACATGAAAGCTGTTTAACTGCTGACCGTGTTCTAGAATTGTCTTTGCTGCTAGGAGCTGATGGTCTGAAAATGGAAAAGTACACATACTCTAAGCCATTGTATATGATATTCCTTTTGCTTTTTAACATTGAAAGATGGTATCAAATAAATGCATATTGAAGGAGCTGATTTTCATCCTTAGTTAAAGCATTTTGCTGCATCCAAGTAAGGGAAAGGGCTTTCTGAGCGCATGTAAATTACACTTATGCTTATTTAAAGCCTGCGTAAATGCAGATCACACCCTACATATGAGAATATCAACCTTAAAATTATATTTTCATTCACAAGATTTGCTTTATTGGCATATGTCTTCACACACAGGCACAGTTAGGTGCTTTGTTTAAATGATGATGAAATACGGTGCTTGTATCCTGATTGCATCCCATCTTTTCTTTCCAGCGCATGATTGCCAACACTGTCAGGATGGTGAAGTTCTGCCGAAGTCAATCTTTCAGTAAGTGTATTACAACATCTGCACAGTCAGCATTGCCATCAGCAGCTACCGCAGTTACAATTTGTGTGTAACAGAATCTAAAACACCTGGTTTCCAATGAATGTTTGGATCCTCTAATGTTTCACAGGGTGAACTATCCTTCTGAAAGTTCCAATAAGCTCATTCTCCTCCCTCTCTTTTTAAAGAATGCAAAGGAGCTGAGTTCTGTGAGGTCTCTACAAAGCCCTCAAATTAGAATAGGTTGAAATTAGCCATTGGGCTCAGAAGGAGTTGAAGTAAGGTCAGCTGACAAAAGCACATAAATAAATGCAGGACGCTTGCTTGCATAAGCCCTGCTTTTGTAGGAAACCAGGACAGAAAGATAACATTATGGGTGACATAACTGCCTAAGGTGATGAATTTAAAACTTGTTTGTCAGTATAATTATCTAAACCTATGTGGAGCCAGGTAAGATGATGGCGCTGCATGATAGCCAGACTTGCTCTGCAGGCCTTGTCCCATCTTGGACTCACTGGCACTGCGTTTCTCAATGCTTCATTTGCTTTGCCTCACAGCAGCCCTCCTCTTTCTCAAATAACAGAATAGGTTCTCTAAAAAATACGTTTGTATTCTTTTTGTCTGCATCAGAACACAACTCCTGAATACTGAGGAAGCTTTATTTCCAGCCCAAGTTTTTTCTGGCTGTATGTCTTTTAATTTCCATTTATTAGGCGCTAGTGAGACCTCCACAGATAAGTTATTGAGAAATTGAAATGGATTTTCACTATACTTGATATTACAAAATGTCAGTAGTTAGATGTGCCATATCTAAGTCCTGTGCTTGGCATGTATTTATATAGTGGATGTTTCAGTATCTTTCTGTTGGAGAAGTTTGTTAAGTTACCTACCACACATTTCATTAAATTGTAAGCTGTCCACTGTGAGGCTGGAAGATACTCGAATTGGGAGTTAGTGGTATTTCATAATTGTTATAGGAGTATTTACAATGCAGTTATACTAAGTACTGTAAATAGGTAGTAAACTTTGAGTTTTGAATGGGACAGAACTACAGTGTTATGGAGATTTAATGATGAGATAGAAATGGGAATATTTCATGAAAGGAGCCTTAAATCTATTATATATTTTTTGACCACCGTGAACACTGCTGGTTCAAAAGCAAATAAGAAGCTTTAAATCATGTTAGTTAGTTATTCAAGTTATAGCTGTTGACAGGTAAGGTGATGTATAAAACCAAAACCAAGAGCCATCAGTTCAAGTAGATGTAGCCACAGATAGCTGGGAGGAAAAGTTAATTTGTAGGGGCAGTAACCAGAAAGACTATCAGATATGAAGGAAAGGTTTCAAAGAGAGAGATTTCTAAATATTTTCTTTTTAACTCACCAGGATCTGGTGCTTCCTGTGACAGCTTGTAATGAGTTATGCATTCTGTTCAGGCATTTGTTCATTTAAGTGTATCAATCCTACATCATTTCTCTTTCACTAGATCCTGATGCAGCCCTAGCTAATAAGAACCATCAGGATGTTCGGAGCTATGTGAGGCAATTAAATGTGATTGACAACCAGAGAACTTTATCACAGATGTCTCACCGACTGGAGCCGCGTCGGGCATAAACATTTGAAGCAATGATGAGAAATGATCTTTTATCCTGTCAAGGTCACTTGTTAAGAACTTCACTTTCTCTGAGACTGCACTGCCACTGCAAAAATAAGCAAAAACATATTGTAAGGTCTTAGGCAACGCACAATATACTGCCTGTCAGAGAACTTTGGCTGAGAAAGAATTTATGCACTGTAGCTGTAAGGGTGGCCATGTTGTGTACTATTAATTCATTTTAAAGTGCAGTAAATGATTTTTGTATGGATTTTAAAAAGGGGAAGAAGAAAAACGGTGTAAAATGCACAAAAAAAAGAAAAAAGAAAAAAGAAAATGAAAAAGAAAAAAAAAAGGCTCCTAACACTTCTGGGGGAGACACTGTTTGTCTCTCTAACTAAAAATATATGTTTTATAATTTCTTGCCTAGGTCAGGAAAAAACTGACAGTTTTACTTCCCCAGCTACTGCTGACCTCAATATGAGGTGTAGGTAAGCATGTGATGAAAGAGCAGAGGTTTGGGACAAGTGTCCAAGGTACAATTCCATTCAGGGAATACTTAAAAATTTCCCTTTGAAATACAGCAGATACTAAGAAAAAATTCTAATATTATTCATACTGCCTACTTCAAACAGTGTGGCCACTTCAGAAAACTGACAGGACTAAAAATATTTTGAATGATAACTAGATTAATCTCTGTTTACATTTTACTTCTTTTTTTTTTTAAATATCAGGTTTTTACGAAATTCCACTTTGAATTAGTAATGCTGTCAAAACCATCAATAGCATAAAGGTAGCAAAAGACTGGTTCAAAATGAGCACAATATGCACAAATAGATTTCCTGAGAATAGTTTCCTGGACACCAGAACCTTCAGCTATGATTAATACTGGCTGGCTAACAGGTATTTTCTGGTCTTAAGTATTTACAAATATCTAAATTTTCAGCCAATTGTTTTGCACTTTCAACAGACTGTAAATAAATATTAATTCATTATGTTCTAGAATATTTATTTATGTAATAACCACTGTACAAAAATAATTGTTTTATTTATTTTGTCGAGCATGTTCTCAAGTGCAGCATTTGTCTTTATACTTTGTGTGCATCTCATATGTAGGAATTGTGTGACATGTGTTTTCTGTAAATAACATGCAGTACCTTATTAAACGTAATTGCCAGAAAGGTTTGGTCACTGGCCTTATTTGCACTTTCAGCTTCGTTCCTGCATAAGTCCTAGATCTGTTTGTTGGCAGGTACAGTAAATTCATTTGTATTCTGCTGGGTCTTCAGGCTAAGAAGGGCCCTGACACTCCCACGTAAAGATAGAAACCATTTATAGTGGAAACGTTTAAATGGAGAAGTAATGAATTCTTATTTTTAGTTAACTCAGAAGTTTGTCCTCACTCACGAATGTGAACGCTCCAACCTACTGACCTCGGACAAGATTTTACCTCCAGTAACACCTTGGCTGATGTGGCGCTAGGGAGACCCTTGGCTGCTGCCCTCCAGAGGACCCAGAACCACAAGGTGATATGGTTGGGGCCCTTGGTACCTGAATGCTCCCTGAGATGCCTGTGCAATTGCTGAGCAAGCATGTGTGGGGCCTTGCAGGTGCCAAGGAAATGATAATGTTTACATGGTCAAAGTCTTTCCTATTGTGTTCACACCAGCTCTGCTCATGGAAGCTGAATGTTATAAAACCAATTAAGCCTGATATTAGAAGCTGCAGGTATTTTCTCATGATTAAGTTTCAGAGATTCCCTCATTGATACAGACTACCTCTCAGGCACAGAGTATACTTTTCTTGGAGTTCAGTAGGATGCTGTGCTGTCAGTGTACACATAAAGATTGCATTTTTTTAATCTCTAAAAATAATTCCAACCTTTTAGTTAAAACAAAGTCTGCAAAAGCTGAGGATCACCAGGGAAATACTGACATGCTAGACTACTAGCTGTTCTGTACCTGCATTCTGCAAAGGAAAGAATTACGCAGTTAAGAAATATTCTGCAGCACGATGACATAATTTATTTTAACTTTGCTGTCTGACTAGAAGTTCAAGATGATTCAGAGGAAAACCAGCTAAAACCATAGAGACGAGTTTCTGTCTTGTTATTTCAAGTGATAACTATTTCTTATTTTCCTTTGTACTGCTCTATGAGTATACTTCTTATAGCTTTTTCAGATACAGACTCTTCCCAGAAGCGAAGCATGCATTAGAATAAGCTTCAGGAACAGAATTAATTCATAAGATGTTTTTATCTTTAAAATCAATTCATAACATTTCTGAGTTCATGATTTTATTTGTTCCAGATTTATTCCTATTGTTTGGACTTTCATTTATTACTGTGTTAACTGGTTTATAAAGCTGCCAAGTTTCAACTTGGCTCAGCACAAAGGCTGATTCTTCATCCATTTAATGTGCTTTTATCCCCTTTATTTATTCGTTTTATTCCTTAGAGCCTCTAACTGCCTCGCTTATTTGTTGCCAGTCTCTATCACGTAGATACATCCCAGAGATTCAGAGATTTTATGGTACCTCTGTATCAACAAATAAATGCAGTTTACCTATCTCAATGAAACCAGTGTCTGACATTTTTAAATTTTCCAATAAGGGCTGCTATATAAATAACAGCTAACTATCTGTGCATCTAAGTCATTCGAGTGGCTCAGATAGTTGCTATGGCACTGATCACAGCCAACATACCTAGAGATTAAATGAATTAAGCTACCTTCTGGCTCTAGGATCTGCATGGGGCTCCTCTCATTCCTGTTGTTGACCTTACAACTGGAAAGCAGCTGTTGATCCATTGCTCTTGCTGTCTGAAACCTCAGTGTCTCAATAGCATGAAGAATGAATAGGAACTCCGGAAACATTGAAATATTAATACTCCTATTGCCTTCACCCCGTGCCTGCAGCCACAAGTCACAACTCCCTGTGTAAGAGCACTCTGCTGGGTCCACACTGGGTGAGTTGTAGCATTCTGCTTGGCCTGACCCAGTGTCAGATGGGAGTGTCCAGGCATTGTCTGGTGGGGCTGTTCTCATTGAAAATGGGGAGACATTTGGCCTGTGTGCATTTTCCCCTTGCTGCCTGTAAGGAACCTGGAGATTTCACACCACACCCCATACTGCTTGAGCAGATACTTATATCAGCACTTCAGACTGCACAAATCTAAAGCAGTTCAAAACAAGGATGATACCTTAGGGCCTCAGGGGCCCAAGAGGACTTAAAGCCAGCTCACAGCCCCAAGCTCCTGTCCCCATTTTCTCTGCTGGCAAAGTCACAGTGGCACTTTTGAGATGGGAGGCAATCTGAGGCAGCATCCATGATCCTGCTGCTGGGGACAAGTAAGGTTGCAAACCCCAGAGTCTGTGTGGAAACACCTTGGGTATTTTGGAAAACATCTAACAGCATCCCACAACTGATACAGCTTTTTGCAGTAAGTATGGAGCATAAAAATCTCTACTAAGAGCTACAGAATCAAAAGGGTTACAAAATTACGCTCTCCCCTCCACAGCATGTTTTCCTGTTGTAGCTGAGTTAGGATTTATTGTTTTCCTCCATGCCTAGCCCTGATGCTGGTCAACACTATGTAAAGCCATGGAACAAAAGCTAAGTCCAGGGAGGCCAAGCCCAGAGTACCAGAAGGCTATTGCTGTTCTGTAAAGGCAGGATCCAGACACTTTATTCTAACCTGATCAACTGTAAAGACAAGTTACTGCCCGACAAAAGAGTTCAGACATGTTTGTAGGACTCATAGAGGATTTTGTGTTTTATCCTCCTAAGGAAGTGCTGTGAAGGCACATGGCCTCAGCAGACGAAATACAAAGAGACAGGGACAAAAAAAAAATCCCTCTTTTCAAAGACATGGTGGCAAAACAACCTTTTAAGTACAAGAACTTTAAATATAATTTAAAAATCTTACAAAGTAAGTCAGAAAGAAATCAAAAGGTTTAAGCTGCAGGGATTCCAAAAGAGATGATGAATATTGCTAAAAAAAAAAAAAAAAAAAAAAAAAAAAAAATTAACAAAATGTAACGGCAGAAAATTATAAGTCTAAATTGTTAACGTAGCTTCTTAGTAAGGTCAGCTGCATAATATATAGCACCTTAACCTCTTCCAGCAATTTTTAAACACCATGCAGCTTAAATAGACTACTTCTGAATTCAGTAGTATTTCTTCTGGGAGCTCTGAATGCAAATCAAGAGGTAATAGTGTAAGAAAATTAAAAGATGTGCTATTCCCATTTCATTTTTTGTACTGATAACAAGGAAAGCAGCATAGAGAGTGATACAGCAAAGTGAAGCTCTAACTTGAATAGCCTTTCTTTCACTGTTAATCTGAAATGCATTACACCGTGCCTTTTCAAATAATCATAATGTTCTTTACTTTATCCTGCATTAAAGTTTAGCAGGCACAAGCAGTAGCTGTCACCAGAGGTCAATGTATTAGCAATCAAAGAAAATAATGACCAGATTAAAAGTTATCAGTAAAATC
Source organism: Excalfactoria chinensis (assembly GCF_039878825.1). Lineage (NCBI taxonomy): Eukaryota > Metazoa > Chordata > Aves > Galliformes > Phasianidae > Excalfactoria > Excalfactoria chinensis. Next base: position 18,431,010 of record NC_092831.1, read on the forward strand.
ACTAAGCCAGAAACTTTGGTGGTTGCCCAAGTTCAGCTAGAGCTCAAACACACAGCACAGCCCCATGTTCTGCCAGGCCACAGCTAACTCTCCTGCTCTCAGCTGGGCTGAGGGAGACCAGGGGAGGCCCAGGGAAATACTGGGCATGGCAGGGACATTCCTGACCATCTCAGGCTGCACTGCTGCAGGCTCCCTGACACTGTTAGTAGCTAAAACCCAATTTCCAGGTTCTCACCATGGTGAAAAACCATAGTCCAGCTTTGCCATCCCACAGCAGGAAAGACTCATTCTCATTTCATCTGCTCTGAGCACTGTATTAGCAAGAAAATAGTCCTCTCTAACAAGGAAATACCTTGCAAGGTGGTCTTCAGGTCTTTATGGCTTATGGCTCAAGTGATGAAGGGACTATTTGTAAAAAGGTAAAGTCTTATAATTAAATGGGTGAAAAAAAGTGAGCATGTACAGCTACAAAATCCACAACATATGCTTAACTGCTGGGGGATATTTCACAAAAGGGTGGATTTGAATAGGCTTGGCACTCAAAGGTAATCTTTGAATTCAAAATAAACTCAGAAAATGATATGAAAATACATTAAGAACACATAATTACTGATGCAAATTGGAATATTTTTCTTGGAAACTCCATGTTACAAAAATGTGACACATGGGGGTACTGGTAGAGACTGACCTTTATTTCCTGGCCTTAATCCATTTGGGTCAGAGTGACAAAAAGCTTAGCCTTTATCACATGGCAGGGGTCAGTGAGTTGTACTTCATTTTTTTCCTCTTTTCGCTTTCAAATGCAAATAAAGCACATTACCAATGAAAATAGTGATTGTAAATGAATACTTCAATTAGAAGAAATTTACATAAAGATACCTACGTTACTGGTGACAGTAGATTCTCTACTATTCTACCAGACAATAATCCATTTCTTAATCAACTTCTGTCAATAATCATAAGCTTCCTGCTCTCCATGGTTTCCTCATTATAACACCACCTCTTGTGTTTTTAAATAGTTCTTTCTTCAGATGCTGTATGAGCCAGCAAGTGAATCCGCTCACTGTATTCGCTGACTCTTTGTGGTTTTTCACAGGTATACATTATTTCTGCACAGGAGTACTCTCGGCAGCATTGTGGCTGTTCTCAGATAACAGAGAGCCAGTGTTGCCTCAGGTTTTCTTTAGATGTCCTCATTCTCTGTAGGACTGACCCTTGAGGGCTGCAGTACTGGCAGGTTGCTGCTGAGCGTCTGTTTGAAATCCAGCATTTCCTTCCATTTGTAGTTCCTGCCCTAATGTTTCTCCTGTTCTAGCTGTCTGGCATGCAACTCTTTTGTGATGCTCCCGAGTGGCTAGCAGTGCTCCCAGAAACTAGTTAGAGGTCTGCACAGATTTTTTTCCCTTCCTGTTACAACTTGCCGTTGTTCGTTGTTCGTAGTGTGCTAGTGTTTGTGGGGGCTGGTCACATTTCTTGGAAATATTGGCAAAGGGACCAAGATGGAATAGCTGAACAGATCTATCTAGAAATTGTGCTTTTCTGAGGCACCCTAATGTTATGGACATTTCCTAGACTTACTTCATGTCTAAACACAAACAGAAAAAGATGTGATCTGCAATATGTGGGTGTGTTTCCATTTAATGTACTGGCTTCTGCTGTTCTCTGTGCTGCAGGGTGACCAGGCTGCTGAGACAGATGGTAAGCAAGGTGCTTGTTGCATGGGCATGGGGAATGTCTGTGGGCAAACTGCCATTGTGCCATTTGCTGCAGGAAGGAGACCTGCCTTCAAGCCCAAGCTAAAAGCAATCCCTTCCATTTTCCACTACTGGAGATCCTGGAGCTCTCTGACTCCATCTTAGAGAAGGACTCCAGTGAGCTGTGGGCACCACACAAACTACCCTTTGATTATGAAAAAGAGCTGTGGAGTGTGTTTGGCACCAGAGATGTGGCAGGGTACCCAGAGCAGGCAAGCCACAGACTTGTTCCTGGCACAGACCTGATGGTACTAATCACAGACATTTCATGCCATCACCACTTCACTTCCACCAAGGCTTGGGGTGGTAGGATCAATTCCAGCATATGGTTGTGCTACCACTGCAGTGTGCACAGCTCTGCAGGCAGTGCATCTCAGCCAGGTACAAACCCAGATTTTCAGGCCAACGTTTTTGAGCTCAAAGCTCATTAAGCCGCAGCAGCTTGAGAAGCACACATAGCACTTCAGAGAAATCTCAGAACTGGGAACTGAGGAGCACTGAGCACTGAGCTGAACTCTGAACTAGTCTTGAAGGAGAACAGAAAAATATGGAGCAGGTGTCCTCCTCTAAATGATCTGTGTCTTGAGTTTCAAGTGCCTCAAGCTGGCAGAACTCCCTGCCACTACTCGAAGAGCACTTCCACGCTGTCTCCTTCCAATTGCCCTCCACCTGCGTGCTGGCACAGTGCTGTGTGACTGCACACTGACCCACATGCAGGCACTGAGCTGGGGGAAAGCCATGTTCTTTGTCCCAAGATCTTCTCAGCCCACTTCATTAGGCACCTAGCAGCACTCTGCTGGGCAGGGCGGTGGTGGGTGTGGGGCTGGTGGGGCAGAGTAGGCTGCTTTTGGCAGCCAGGGCAACTCAACCTGCCTAGATGCATGCATGAAGCTCAATTTTCCACGCTGCGAGGCAGGAGATGTCTCTGCATGCCCAGTGTGGCAACGGGTTGTGAAGAGGTATTTGACACAAAACTAAAATTTAGTCAAAAGTTGCTAGAGCTGCCCTTCCCTTACATGATTGTCATCGCTTTACAATAACTTTTGTTTACTGTTGAACATCTTCTTTTCCTGTGTTCTGCGCACACACTGAAGAAGACTGAGGTTAGTATAACTCACATTTTCTCAGTTTGAATTTTCTGCCTCACAAAGAGGAAAATGTAACCTGCCACAAGCTGGTCTGCTGCTTTAGAGATGTTAAACCCACACAAGAAATGTGACTGCCCAGATTTCTGTTCCTTTCTAGTCCATTTTTCAGTTCTTATGATACTGGAAAGAAGCTTGAAAATATCTGAACACTCATTAACCAGAAAGCACAAAGAATACAAACCCAAAATACACACTTAAGACCTAGTTATTGTCATGAAAACAAAAGTTTTGTGGTCGTTTACCACGTAAATCTGACAGTAGTCATCAGGCGCTGCAGAGGCTCAGGCTCCTGCTTGTGTGATCCACTGTCTTCTAGCAGAGGAAGTGCCATTGGGTTCATTTGTACAGCCCTTGGCATAGATTCTGCACTCCTACTCCTGGAGCAGGAAATATTTGCCACCACTGTGGCTGATAGTTAATCTCATACTCTGCTGCAGTAATTGATTTATTTCTACAGAATCACAGAATTATAGGGGTTGGAAGGGACCTCTAGAGATCATCGAGTCCAACCCCCCTGCCAAAGCAGGCTCCCTACACCACGTCGCACAGGTAGGTGTCCAGGCAGGTCTTGAATATCTCCAGAGAAGGAGACTCCACCACCTCCCTGGGCAGCCTGTTCCAGTGCTCCGTCACTCTCACCATAAAGAAGTTCTTGCACACGTTCGTGTGGAACTTCCTATGCTGAAGTTTCTACCCATAACCCCTAGTTCTGTCCCCACACACTACTGAAAAGAGACCAGCCTCGCCACTATGGCTCCCACACCTCAGGTATTTATAAACCTGGATCAAGTCCCCTCTCAGCCTTCTTTTCTCAAGGCTAAACAGACCCAGACAGGGTCTAAAGGTAGACTTGATATATCCTAATTCTGCATGGCCCCATGGACAAAATACCTGAGGCAGGAGACCTCTGAGTGCAGGCTCTCTGCTGTCTGAAGTAGATGCCTATGGATAGAGCTATTTAACATTTAAATAGGTTTTGAAGCCATTTGACTAACAGGCAATTGTCTCAGACAGGAGGGATAAACACCTTAGTCACAGCATTGATGAGACTGAGTGGCACCTCTCCTCCTCCAAAGGGTGAGCTTCCTGCCGTTTTCCATTGGTACCTGTGCTTTCCTTTACAAAGCTGCACCTCTGTCTTTGCCTGGAGACTGGCCCAGGCTCACAGCCATCCCTGGGTACTGCACAGGCATAGCTCAGACAGAAAGTGCCTGAGGTGGGTGCCCAGGCAATGCCAGCTTGTGTTCTACTGCTTTAACTTTTGGCAGCCTCCCCTCGCCTGTGGCAGATTAACATGCCTGGGAGAAAACCCTCTAATGTTCATGAAATCACTGCACTTGATTCACCAGCAAGGAGTTCTTCCATGATTCACCTCGATACCATACATCTCAGTGATGTACAGTTAATGCACATGATTCAGAGCGATGCTACCCACCTCTTCGTGATTCACTGCGCAGCACAGCTGATTTTTATATGCCATATTGCCACATGGATGTAACAATGGATGGGGGATACCATGAGGGATACCAAGGGTGGGACGTTCTCCAGAAGTGTGGGCACCACTGGCAGAGCTGGGAGCGCAGCACAGGGCAGTGATGGGCAGTACAGCCTGCACGATGCCGATACCAAAGCCATAGCATCACATCCGTGTGATGTGTTTACCTCAGCAGAAAGATCCTGCTTGCCCCCAAGTCTTCTGAGTCACTTCCTCTAAACATGACAGCTTATTTTCAAGTTGCAAAAGCTCTTCTGTCACAGCAGCATATGGCAATGCCAGTGGAATGCTTGGATGAGTGCTGTGTGCCCTGTGAGGATGTAGTGTGCACTGTGAGGAGAGAGGTGCTGCCATTTTGCTGCCAGTACTGAGGTTGATCCCCTAAGGGCCAGGATTGTGCTGTCAGTGCTGTCCCCTTCTCCACCAGACCCTCTCACTATGAACTACCATCAGCTCAGCATTTTGGCAGTAATTCATAACTATATAGCTTTATAGCCCCTTACTGTAAAGTTTGTTGGCATCACCTCCCACTGCTCTCATCCCCTCAGTGGAGATGAGGAGGCCAGGTGGGACTGAGTTCGCCGCAGGACCGCCCGCTGCTCAACCGCTGCATTTGTACGCGTGTGGGGAACACGGCCAGACGCCGGCCCGAGGGGCACGAAGCACCCCCGGCGTCCGCCTGCGTCAGGGGTCGGGGGGGCTTCGCGTCCCTCGTGCCGGCTCCCGCAGCGCATCCCCGCGCCCCCAGGCGGCGGGTTGGCTCCCCGCAGCGCGGGGTGGTGCCGCGGGCAGGCGGCGCGGGGGCGGCGGCGGCGGCTCCCCGGCATGAACCGGAAGCGCGGGGGACGGAGAGGGGAGACGCGCTAGCGCCGGTCGCAGCCTCCAGCAGCGGCGAGCGGGCCGCGGCTTCGGGGTCCGCCGCCAGCCCGGAGTCCTCGGGAAAGGTGAGGAGGGATGGGAGGGCTGCCGGGACGAGTTTGGAAGTGCTCGGGGAGCGCTGCGCGGGGCCGCGTGTCCCGACATGTCGCGGACCGAGGGAGGGAAGGAGGGAGAGACGCGGTTCCTTCGCGTTTGGCGCGCCCGCCGCGTCGTTGTGTGCTGTGGTCGTAAGATCCCTCGGGTTGGACCTTAAGGTGCGACGTCCTTCTCTTCCCCTCTTCCTTTCTTTTCTTTTTTCTTTTTCCTTCTGTCCCACCCCGCACTCCCGTAGCGCTCTGCCAGCCTTTCCCTCCGTCCTCTCCCCCACTTCGCGGTGCCTGCCCAAGTTGGCCGCTGTCCGCGCACACGTGAGCGGCGCTCCGCCGTGCGGCTGCTTTGCCTCGAGGTCCCGCGCCGTGCTGCGCTTCCCCCTGTCGAGTCCGCAGGCGGAGGGATTGAGAAGCGCCGGATCCGCGGTGTCACCGCCCGAGAACGTCGCAGCAGAAAGGCGTGCAGTTCAGCGTTGTCAGGACTTTGCCCTTGAAGCCCGCCTGCGTTACCTGCCGGGAGAGAGCCCGGCTTGCTGGTGGCACGGTGCGAGCGATGGCGGTGCCGGGTTAGCCGCGGGGACGGCACCAGGCCAGAGCTCTAGCCTGTGCCCTGCAGCCTTATGCGGTGCTGGCAACGGCTCCGCACACCCCGCTCAGGTGCGGCCGTGCTGCTGCCATCGGTGCGGGGTGGCAGGGCGAGCCCTTCGGGTTGTGCAGAGTGTGACGGTCTCTGCTGCTCGTGCGGGTCTGGGTGAGGACAGAGCAGTTCGTTTTCTGAAGTACTCAACTTATTTCAGCTCAGTCTTTTTTTTTTTTTTTTTTTTTTTTTTTTCAGTAGTGCCAGAGTCTGTGTAAATTCAAATGAAATTAGAAACGTTATTAATGGACGTTGGGCAAAATTCCTGTCCTCTGACACAGGGCATGTGCGGGTGCTGCTGTGCTGCTACTCATGTAACCAAGGCATTGCCCAGAGTGCTGACACCTGCACTGCTGGTGCTGGGTCTGGTCAGGGGGAGGCTAGGAGGTGCAGGGGCTGCTGGTGTTACTATAACTTTGGGTTTGGATGCGTTTAGTTTGGAGGTGTGCATGGAGTTTGTTTGCATCTGAGCCTTTAGCATTTCTCAACGTGATTAAAGGGTCTCTCACAGAAAAACTTTCTGCAGTACCTCCTGTAGCACAGTGCTCCTACCGCTCCTTCTCTGCTTTCTGTTCACATTAAGTGGCAGGTAACCGTGCTGCAGGACATTTTTGTTTTTGCATTTGTGTGGTTTTCTGTCTTTTTCTTATTTGTTAAACTACAAACCAGCTGCAGCAGAAGTAGCCCAGGTTGGTGTCTGTGCGGCCTGCAGGCCCTGGTGGATACAAAGGATGATTGAGATCTAAAAATGGGTGGTCAAAGATCCTGGAAGCAAAAGGGCTGTTTTGCCAAATAAGGAAACTTGGCACATTCTACTGTGTATTTTAAGATAGCACAAGTGTAGTGTGCTACTACTTTATTGGCAATTTGTTGGCAGGATGCCTTCCCGAAAGAAGCACTGAATCCGGCCTTGAGGACCCATACACTGAGGAGAGGGAGTGAATTACAGAGGGGTTTTCTTGCATAGATATAAGGGCGGTGGTTGCATTTTGGTTTGGGGATTTTTTATTTTTATTTTTTTTGTGTGTTTTGGAGCAGTCGAATATCTGAAGCTTCCAGGTGCATGTGCAAGTCGTGAGATGCGGTTTAAAGTCTGCAGACATGCACTGAGCTGCAGTCACAGTGCAGCTGGTGTTGGACTCTCCCTTCCCGCTACTTGTGCCTCGCAGGCCCCGAAGGGGAAGCTGTCAGTGCCAGGGAGCAGCAGTGATGAACAGCAGGGCTCTGGCTCTGTGCAAGGAATGAGGCAGCATGCTGCTCCCAGCTATCCCCCTGCTGCTCAGCCCCTTCTGGGGCGCAGGAGGGAGTATTGGTGGCTAGTTTTTTCCTATTTCGGTACTCTGAGATGCAGGCAGCACTCCCCCAAAATGCTTACTGCCAAAAACCAGCCCCAGGCCTGGAAGCCAGTGGCGGGGCTGTTCTCCTGGCCTGGAAGTGTATGGTCCGCAAACATGCTGCTCCTGGGTGGAGTGATGCACTTGCTTTGGATAGAATCTGAAGTTTAAGGAAATACCAGATATTTCTCTTAACCAATGGTGTAAACTCAGGTTATTAAGCATCTTTTTGAACAGGATGACAAGTTAATAACTGTGTGTAATTGTCACATGTAGCTGTTGCTCAAAACAGTTGTTTTCTCTTGATAACAAAGGGATTGATCTGTCTAATTGAGAATTAACTGCCTTGCATCCAGAATCATGGGGTAATATTGAAACGAGTTTGTTCTTTCATCTGGAAGAAAACGGTGCCTAGCTTAGACTGTCATTAATTACAGATCTCTGAATGAAGAATGTCCAGACACAACTCTTCCACTTTCTCTGGAAAAAAACATATTGGAGGACCTAATAAAAACCCACAAATTGTTCTTTCAATTGAATTGTATGCTGGTGACTGTAGCATTGGCAGATGACTGTTGTAGATAAATCTGAAAAGGTGCTAAAACAGTAGCTTCTGGAATGCCTGTGTGCTGGGCACCACGTTGTCATTGCAGAAAGGTTTGGGGTTTGTTTTGTTTTGTTTTTGTTTTTTTTTGATGGAGAGTAATTTAAAATAATTGACAGCTTTTCAGAGTTATCAAATTCCTATGGTAAAGGCCAGAAATGTTTTTTCCTTTGATGCATTTTTCCCTTCATGTGGCCTTCTGCTCCTTCTGCTGCCTTCATCACAACCACCTGCTGTCAACTGATCGCACTATGGTCCCATTGTGGTGTGTAAGCTTTTGCCTGCCAGTGCCATTACCCTTATGAATAATTCTGCTGTCAGTAGGGAGGTTGTTCTCTTCACCATTGTTACCTACCTGCATAAGTGTGTGCAGGGCCATGCCTTAAGTTGTTCAGATTGGTGATTTCATCTGTTCATTTGCCTGCAAGGTGCTATATATTCTGAGGCAAATGTACACAGTGTTGGTGGGGGGGATGGCTGAAATAGAAATGACAAATGGGCTTTTGTTTCTGAAGAGCAGGTAATTAAGCAGCGCTGATAAAGAAGCAAAAAGTCAGAGCTGCCTTCATTATGCTCCCCATTTGCAGGAGTGACCATTTTCCTTACCCTTGAGCTTTTCTTCAGAGAAAACACGTGCTTGGGCATTGCAGAAGATGACCCTGATCTTCCATAGGAATGCAGGAGATGAAAGGAAATCCAATGACAACACAGCAGGTTTAAAACAAGAACAGAAGGTCAGCAGCAGAAGAGTCTGGGCACTTGTACCAGCAGAGGAGCTGACAGATATTGGAAGAGCAGCCTTCATTTCCTGCTGTAGGGATTGCTGCAGCCAGCACCAGGCCTCTTCTGGGCTCCTTGTCACAGCCCAGCAGCTGCTGCCTCCAGCCTTGTGGGTAGTGAGGAGATTTACAGCACACCAGGCAGTTCCAGAAAAGACCATGTGCTCTTCTGTACAACTTGGAAAAAAATCAGAGTATCTTCATGGCTTGTTTGGACAGTGTGACAAATTTATGGTCACATGATACTTCAAATTGGTAATCAACTTATGCACGCATTCTGGAGAACTGGGAGGGGAGATCTGTGTCTTTGTGTTGCAGAAGGGCTGTTGGTTGTGTGGTAGGTGGTACATGAAGCGTGTGGCTCCCAGCCCCAGACAGTGCATGAAGCCTGGTGCCAACCCCAGGAGCCTCTGGCATGCAGGGCTTTTTGGTGCAAAGTAGATTGATGGGTGTAACTGCAGATGTGGTTTTCACCAGCAAAACCATACCTCTGTTTGTTTTCTCTATTCAGCCCCATCTCTCCTTCATTGGATGTTGTATGCTCACTCTTCTTGCTTGCCAGTGCAGTAACTCGATGATGATTCAGGCAGGTTTGTGGAAGCAGGTGAAGATTTCTCGCACAGTCTCACAGTTCTGGTACTGTAGGACCCTGCCTGCTCTACTCCTTTCTGGAGACCTTACAGCTTGCCTATCCATGACCAGTGAAAAAGGAACCTAAAATTAGATGCTGTCCACTCACTTTGATGTTAGTGTTGCTTGAAGTCTACAGCAGGCACGTGGCTTACTTATTGCTTTGAGATCTATGAGAAGGACGTTCTGTTCTCCTGGCAGCCAAAATGGATCGTCTCTCAAAACCGCCGAAGCCGGTCTTGGCACATGCTGCACGATTTCGCATATTGTAGCTTACATAAATTACAGTGAGCTCGCACTGCGCTGTAACATGTGCACAGAACTGACTCACATGGAAGGAGACACTTGTTGTGGCCGGGCTTTTGGGTGTCCCAGCACAGAGCTCGTACCTGGCTGGCAGCGTGCACACCGTGTGCCATGTGTGTGCTCAGTGTGCCCGAGCTGCTGTGTGACCTGGGAGCTGAAAGCACAGCTCCGTTCGCCAGCGAGCTCAGTGCTGGCAACGTGGGGACACGTGCACTTTCTGCTTAGCTCCTTCCAAGGTGCTCGGAAGGAGTATTTTTAGTCCCTTCTGTCTCCCAGCTGTTCCAAGTAGCTTGTGCAAATAATGTAAACATTTGCACAGCCTGTTGGGTGATGAGAGCGTAGGCGTTTTCTTCTTACGATTTTTGCTGCAGCGTGCTTATTGCAACAGGTTCTTGGTTTGGGGTGTCTGAACATAGGTAAGAAAGTCCATAAATCTGTGGTGAGTGTGTATTGATTGCAGCTTTTGTCTTGCAGGTTTCGCTGTGGTATATTTTGTCATTATGAGATGTCGTCTACCAGTGCTTCATTTGTGCAAATTAGATTTGATGACTTGCAGTTTTTTGAAAACTGCGGCGGGGGGAGTTTTGGGAGCGTCTATCGAGCCCGATGGATTTCTCAGGACAAGGAGGTGGCTGTGAAGAAGCTGCTCAAAATAGAAAAGGAGGTAAGAGTTTACTTCTGATTTCTTTGCTGTGTAAACAAGGACATAAGTGCCTTTTGTCTTCTGTTCTCCGGTTAATTGAAGCAATCTACCCTGTTTTTTTATTTGTTTCATTATGTAATTGGGTGTTGTTACAGCAAATACCTGCCAAGGGGGTTCTGTCTGCATTTCTGCATTTGTCTCTGACTTAAGGCATTCCTATTTTTTTTGCTCCCCTCCTCTGCCTTCCTGGTACTGCAGCTCCTCTCTGTTCTGACCCAGAGGAGGAGGAATACTCCTGAACCCATTAACCCAATAATTCCTATTTGATGACACTAGCCGTGTTGTTAGGTAGGAGTGTCTAGTGTTCCCTGTCTCTGCCTGCGTTGGTTTTCTCCTCCTTATGTGTGGTCACAAGCACTGTGGCTGGTGTCTGTACATTCACTATAGACGCCATGTGTGCTGTGAGGTGCTGCTTCTGCCCTGCTGCTGCAGGAGCTCCGCTGCAGCTCAGTGGGCTCCAAGCTGCCCACAGCTGCACTTGTCTCACAATGTGGTTTAAGGCTAACCAGCATGTCAGTCACCTTCTCCAGTGGCTTCCTGTGTGTCTGGGGAGACAGACTGGTCCTGTAGCAATTCTGTGGGAAAAGGCAGAATGACTGCTTACTGCAGCTTAGCCGTCCGTAAGAGGTTTACCTGGAAATCCTCTTGACCCTTGGCTCTGCACAGCCCCAGCAGAGATGCGGTGCCTGCTGTCCTCGCAGAACCTCAGTATGTGTGCAGGTCACCACTGGAGCAACGGACAGCACCAGACACTGTATAATCTTACATTTATACAGGATATCATTTTATACAGTACCATCAGAGTGTTTAAGAAAGAGTTACAAGTGGAAGGACAGCAAAGCAGCAGTAAGGGTGATGTGCTCAGGAAATAACCAGACACCTGAATTCACCTATGGTTGCAGTAACTGAGTTAGCTTAGTGATGTGATAAGCGTTTGATCATGATTAAGCAAGTTACTGTCTAAAATTGTGTGGAAGGATCTCAATTTTTTTTTTTCCTGTTGACGAAGGTGAAAGGTGTATGCATTCTGTCCAGTGTCAATTGGTGCACTGTTCTCTGTATACTTTTTGACACTGACAGATATTAAAAATCGAAAGATAAGCACAATCAGTGCTAGGCACTGTCAGTAACGTGCTACTACAAAGTCAACCAACTGGTGGATCTCAGCAGTGATCAGTGAAGCATCTTTATTGAATAGATTTGTCTGTTTTGGATGTGTAGATGTACTACAAGCACTTTTGAAAGACTACTTGAAAACAGTATTGCTGCAACTTATGATGTCAGAAACTATAGCAGAATGGGAGATAATGAAGAAAGTAGGACAGTCACTTATCTGTCAGTTGTTTTATTACTTGATACATTTGGGCTATTCGAGTAACATTTTCTGTAAACATCCAAATGGAAAGTTCAACTTGTAATGAGGGATACAGGTTGGGAAAAGGAAACTGTAGACTGGAAAGAATTTAGTATCCTTGGAGGATTTGTTTAGATATTAATGAAGGCCTGCACCTTTTTCATGGTGCTGTTACAAGTAAAGTTAATGCCCTTGCATTTATGGATGAGGATCAAGTCTTGTTTTTCAGAACTGGTTTTTGTCTGGGTAAATGGCAATGGGAAGAGGACGTTAAGCAGTAGGAGCAGTCCTGGCTGTGCTGTTCCTCCAAGAATGCTGACAAACTGGAGAGACAGCCCTGGAAAATTGCAACACACAGAGAGTGGAAAGTGTAGGGGTGCAAGGGTGTGTGGGGGGACGTGACAGTTAGGAGTGTTGACAGCAGGAGGCAAGTGCCTTCAAGTACAAAATCTGTGTGTTTTCCTTCAGACTGGTCACCATTTGCAACTTAAACAAGAGGTTGAGCTGTAGTTGGAAGCAGCTGGTGTGGGCACCTTCACTTAGAAGTTCACTGGAGGGGCAGCATACAGGCAACTGGTGATATCTTAAATATTTTTAAAAGGCTTTGTGAGAATCACTCTGTCAAAAACCTTAGAGAATTAAATAAAACAAAAACAAAACAAAAAAAAAAAACACAACAAGAGCTTGCTTACAACAATTGCATTTTCATGTGAAGAGACTGCTGGGCTCATTTAATCTAGTGTAGAAAGCTATTATAAGAACTAAAGGTTGAAGAACTAAAGCCAGACAAATTAGAATGGGAAATAAAGCACAAATTATAAGGACTAAGGATGAGTAATGCTTGGAACAGACTACAGAGAGAAGGAACAGAGTTGGAGAATCCTTCCCATCTCTTCATGCCTTTACATTGAGATGAGGCATCTGTCTGGACAGCTGCTTGTGTCAGGTTGTTGAGCTCAGCAGAAGAGAGCTTGGTGAGGTGTCCTGCCCTGTGAAATGCTGGAGGTCAGCCTTGGTGGTCTAAAAGTATTTTCTGACCTTAATGGATGTCTGTCTGTTTACATATGTAGCATGTGGTGTTTGTCTGTATTATGTTTATCTGTAGTTATGACAATATTGAATGTCTGTGACTTCATTGTGCTGAAAGTCATGGTGAGGCAATGACTCTTGTGATAGCAGTAGGAAAATAACTTGTTCTAACTGTATGTAGATGTTTGGAAAGCTTGCATTTTGTCCAGAAAACTAGTTGTTGCCCTTTCTGACTTCTTTGAAAGGAAATGTCCTTTTTAACTCCGTGACTGATTGTTTTTTATTTCTCTTAACTGCTGCCAATAATCCATAACAACTGAATAAAGAGAAAACAGAGCAGAGTTGGGAAAAGCTTGCTCAGAGGAATTTCATGCTTCCCGAGTCCGAGGGGCACAAGCCAAGTCAATAGAGCTGTGGTGTCATTCTGCAAATATGTTGTATATGTGCTTCATTTTATTAAACAAACCCATCTAAAACAGTAAATGTCTTGAAGGCTTTGTGTTAACCAAATGGCAAATAAGTTCCAAAATGTAAAACAAAGTTGGTTTTTTTTTTTTTCCAGTATGTAGCAGCATCTCACACTAAAACACGTTCTCAGAAAAGATGATAAATACTTGAAAGAGTGTAGCTCAGTCTTTTCTCTTCAGAAGTCTTTAAAATGTGTAAAGTCCTCTGCAAGGCATTGCTTTTTTATGTACAGTAAAATCTGAGTGCCTGAGAAGTGGTGCATGTTCCTGTGGATGAGTACACCTAAATAGATGCATGGAGAGACCAGCCCTCTGCAAGGCCATGATTAGAATATCAGGCCCAAAACTTGGGGCAGAACTTGTGCTGGTTAAGCAAACCTTGAGTGTTTCTTGAGTGATTAAGTAACAGCGAAAACAAATTTAAATTGCAGTTATACTGTCCTGTATGAGCACTCTGGTAGCGTTTGGTTTTAAACTGATTGTGTTATGGGGAATCAAACTACCAGTGTCATGTTTGTGATGCATATGGGGTGAGAAGATAATGCCTTTGCTGATCTTCTTTACTGTGAGCTTTGTTTCTACTGGAGTTTTACCTGAAACTTGCACTTAATTGTAATGTGTTTGCTCTCTAGGAATGCTCCACAGCTTGTGAACTCTGTGCTATCATTGAGCAGTAGTGTTACGTCTGGTTTGCTTACTTCAGCTGTTGAAGCTGTAGCACTTGTGTGTAGTTTTGTTGGGTTCCATACAGTATGGCTGCTCTTGGAGCCCGTCCCAGTGCTGGCAGTGGCCTCAACAAGCTGCAGGGGAAGGTGGGGACACCAGTAAAATGCAATTGACATCTTACTGGAAAGTGCTGCTGAACTAACAGCCACTCATGCAGAAAACACGTTCACCGGGTCCGATTAACAGCGCGTGCCTTGTTCAGTCATGTCTGTGCAATGCAACTGGATTTTACAAGGCTTGGGAATAAAAGCATGTTTTTGCTGGTTTTGGTGCCTTGTTGCTGGAAGTTTGGCTGGTATCTTCTTAGATTTTCTCATGTGTAGTGCACTTGTACAATAAGCTTTAAGGGATCTTTTCAATTGCTCTGTAAAACTTTTCATATGGAAAATAATGCAGCTGGTTCTTTCTTTTTATTTTATCATCCACTTTTGAAAGGGATTGCCCAGAAGATGTTGGTTGTGTCTGTAACTTTCAAACTGTATGAATTAAGTTTAATCATCAGCATGTCGCTGGCCTTACCTCACTCATGTTTGTACTCATAACAGAGTATGTGGTAATTTTAATGTGGGTAATAAGAGTAGGACTGGGAATTGCTTTCAGGAGTAACAGGGAAAACAAGAGAGAAAAATAGAGCAAACCAAACTGAAATTGATATATAGCCCAGACAAAACTTAAAATAGTAGATGTTTTTGCTTGTGGCTTATAGCTACTAAGGGTGCTTGGGTGCCAGTCTTGAATGATGACTTCTTTCTGGAATCTAGCTGTAATGAAGGGCAATATTGATGCTTTTTTATTATTTTATTTATTCTTTCCAAAAGCTTCCACTCACATTGTCTCTTTCATTTCTGAATTGGTCAGTTTGTAAAGTGATTCAAGAGAACATCTTGAGAGGACAACAAACCAGGGGCTCCCAACCTGTGCTGCCTGCATGCACATAGCATTGCTAACGAGCCGTGAAAGGTGATCCAGAGTATTTCCTATAAGCAAAGGAGTCAAACTTCCCAGAGGTCTGCACCTATATTGGAAAATTACAGAGTTCACGGTTTATTGTTGTTTGTTTTTTTTCTTTAAGGCCGAATATCCCCAGACTAAGGATCTCATGGAAATATTTCCAGCCCCATAGTTATCTAAAGGGTTGCTTCTGTATTTTGTAAACAGTTTTATTTCTTTTCAGCTGTCTTTATTATACTGAAGGTAGGTCCTAAAATGGCTTTTTTTTGTGTTTTTTTTTTTTTTTTTTTTTTTTTTTAATACTGTGATTTTAATACTGTGATTTTTGTTTGTTTGTTTTTTGTTTTGTTTGTTTTGTTAAAGAAAATGGCTTAAGGTTCTTCTCTTGGTGCTGAGGTATTCCCAGAAGGATATCAGAAGGATACTTGCTGCCCTTGCCTATTCTGAGGCAGTTGTGAAGATGGGCTCAGGTGCTCCAAATGTCTTGTACTCTGCATCTCACAAAATAAACCACTGTGGATAGGACAGACTTGTGCAAAACATGTCTGGCTGTGTCTGTTTTTGGTTTTACTCTACTCTTGGCCCTCATTCAAGAGAGATTTTCTTGAGAACTTTTTTGTAAAGGCATGTCACATTCTCAGGTCTTAGGAAAGTCAGTGCATTAAGAGATTTTCTTAATGGATGTTTTGGGTAAGGCTGTTGTAAGGATGAAGCAGAATATGCATTAAAACCCAAATGAATTCAAAACCCCACTGGTATTTGGGAGATACTAGTCTAATGAAAAACTGATTCAACACTGCCAGATAAGTCTGTCACTTAAGACAAGAAGAACTGGCATGGCTTTCATTTTGTCTGTTTTAAAGGAAGACTTAATTCCAGTACATCTCTGTACAGGAATGTATCCAAGTGGTCACAGAAACATATGTATCCAGACACAAGAACGCACTGGTCTGTATTTTGCTACATTTTATTGTACTGATTTTCTTTTCTATGATTCGTGTGTTTAAACATTTTACGGCAAGGTTTTCATTAGATGACTAACATCTTTCAGAGTTGCTTCGTGTGAATAATGAGTATTTGTAGTACAAGCTGTGTGGCTTATTGAGATTTTTTGACCAGCTTAATTTGAGCTTCTTACTGGCTGGCGTATACGTAGTTCTTCTAAATTAAGCCAATTATGGCTTAATTTGATTTAGACATCAACTTCAATGAATCTGGCATGGAAGACTCAGGCTGGCACTCGGTGTTTTCAGAAGTTATTTTGGTTTGCTTGAGTCGCAGTGACCATCAGTGTTGTCATCTGAGCTTGCAATAAATGGAAAGCACTTTTGCAAGTGCCGGTGAATCTCTCTATAGACTCATGTTAAGAAGTTGTCCTGTGTGTGTGTGTGTATCAGCTAAAATATCAGATTTTGTACTGAAATTGTAAAGAGTGAAGTGCACATTTTTTTCTGTTGATTGCTGGACATCTGTGAACAGTAACTTCACAAACTTGATAACAGTTAAACAAATAAAAATGCATCGGATTTTTTGTGTTTCTCCCTTTCTTGTGATTCTATTGAATTATCCTGAAGTTTGTCAGGGTAAAGCAAAACTACTTTGTATGTGCTGTTGGCCAGGCATACACAGTTTTCTTAGCTCAGTTAATGCACATGCATTGTCCAGGATTACCTGTGAGGTTCAGGTCCCTTTCAGTTTGGTTGTCTTTATATTTGCATCTTTAGATGGTGCGACATCTGCATGCAAGTGTTAACACCAGTTTCCTACAAATTGTCAGTAAGTAGTGTTTCTGTAAGGGAAAAAATGTGTGTCTGTTGATTATTTGAATAGCAGTCTTCCGTTTTGTTTTTGTACCCACAATGTCCAGCCTGTCTTGGTATTCTTAAATAACCCCCCAGTTTGAAATTAAACTAATTCCATTATATAATCTCTTAAAGATAATTCTGCTGCAAGTTTTTGTTACTGATGGTCTTGATTAAGGCTGGTTTGTTTGTTTTTCTCTAGATACATTTCTGCCTTTTTCTCTTTTTGCATGGGCTCAGTTATTATTAACAATTTGGAGGAGAGGTTGTGCTGCTTATTTCTCCATGCCGGTAACCTTTGACATCAAATTGGTGCTCTTCTGTGTACCCTCCCACGACATTTGCTGACCCTGAGCTTCTGTTGAAGTGAACAACAACTGCGGAGTGGTATTTTGGGATGCTGAAGCTGTACTGAAGCGTCACTGTAGGAATCTCATGGATGTAGAAGAGCTCCTTTTCTCTCAGTGTGCTGTTTTAGGCTCTTTGTTAACTTGACTCAAACAAGTGAGTGTTAGTTCAGATTAGTCTTATCTCTACATTTATCTAGCTCTTGTTTTCTTATACCAAAGTTAAGATAATGAAATCACTCTACAAGCAGTATCAATCAAATGTCTGTGACCAGCTCTGGGGTCCTCTGGTGTTGCAGTCCCCAGAAGCTCTCATTAAATAATCCACATGTATTGCTGCATGTGGAATGGCACGTTACCATTTCTGGTGATACCAGAGTTGCTGCCGTGGTGTATGAAAGTATTTTAAATTACTAGTAACTTTTCTGTCTTGCTCTGTGTAAGCATGTGGTTGATGAAATGCAGTTCAGAGTTCTGCTGTGCCTTGCTCTGTGGAGCCAGCAGCCCATTCCCACTTTGTTACTCAAAGCTGAGCAGAGCAGCTGCTCTGGATTGATTGGAGTACCCCAAAATACTCGCTACATGCATTGCAGCAATGACATTCTGAACTGTTGAGTTTTGTCCTCCTCAGCTAAGAATCTTGATAGAGCTAGGTATGTCCTCCTTTTCTTACCTTGTTTTTTTTTTTTTTTTCTTCAATTTTTCCCTGGCTGCACGTGAGTTGCATGAGGGGGTAGGGCACAAGATTTCATTGAAAGCAAAGTTGACGAGTATGTCGATTCTAACTTTGTGTGAAGCGTCAAAATCTATCTGGTTTTAATTGTAAATGATGCAGCTCTGCCTGTGAAGCTTATTGTGTGCCTACCTACTGCCACTTATTAAGGTGTTGATGGAGAAAGTTTCCTTTTTAAGAGGACAGTATAAACAGTGAGAGGGAGAACTGCAGCCTGTTTATGTTAGCGGGTGGCTGTTGAGAAGCCCAGGGAACAGCTCCAGTGTTAACCCTTCTCTGACACTCAGTTGATCACACTAGCACAAAGGGAGATCTGGCCAGTGGGGCAGGTATGGAGCTGCTGTCATGGTCCAGCTGCCTCTAGCCTGCCCTGTGTGCCATCTTTTCTGTGAAGTGCTGTGGAGAAATCCTGTTTGCAATCATTCTGCATAATTCTCTGTTTCTGAAAGCTGCTGGGAGGCCAGGTAGCAAGAGTGGCAGTGACCATTTCTATGCCACCTTTGTCCTCTCCAAGGGGCTCAGGGCAGCTGGGCCCACAGGATGTGACAGCACTGGGCCTCGCAGTGAGGAGTGTGCCATGTCTGTGCCTTTCCTCCTCTGCCTGTATTTGTGTTTTACTCCCAAACTCCTAAAACCTGAAGCTTGCGATGACTGTATGTTTTAAGGAAAGCAGAGAAAAATATGTTGTGGTGCTCTCTGTGATTGCATTTTGTGTTTGTGTGCTGGGCGCATAATTTTCCTAGTAGATATATTAAAAACAAGCATAGTTTGTTAAAGCAGAAGACCTGAAGTTCCTGCAGGAGAGGCAAGGAAACTGTTGGTGGACAGAGGGTGAAGTTCAGCTGTCTGATACTGTGTTCATGTTTGGGAGGTGAGGAAAAAACATGCAGACTGTGCAGTCATCAGCTTTTACATGAAAACAGAGTTCTTTATGGTTTTTTATCTGGCAGAGGCAGAAGATGAGATGTGCGTAGGTTGTTGTTCTGGAAACTTGCTAAGATAATCTAATTGCTGCACCTTCTGGTGAGTGATTGGCATTTTCCAATATATCTTTTCCTTTGTAGAGTCATAGAACAAAGAAAACATAACACGTGCCAGTGTGCAGTTAGAGGGAAGAAGCAACTCAAAATTGCTTTTTGTCTAATCATATAATAACCTTTGTTTTAGTAATGCTAGGTGTGTTTGAGATGATCCTATCAGCCATGGTTGCTTATAAATAGTTGTTGCTGTTTTTTCAGTGAACTGTGCACCTTTAATCTTCTAAACTAAGGAGATTTTTTACTTTGATTTCTTGGCATATGACTATGTGTGCTGGATGAAGTATGTGGCAACAGATGGATGAAATCCAGAACTGTTGAACTAATTTTGCTCTGGTCCCATTACAAACCACTTCCCTGTTGGTGCTGTATTTCTGGATAGAGGACTATAATTTCACACTGATGAGGAGTAAGGCTCAGTCCTCCCAAGGTAAACAAGCATACCACTGTTACTTAATAAACTTAAAATGTGTGGTGTGAAACCTCCTACCTTTTTATTTTTGTGTTATCTGGTATGTAGTGAAAAGAGAGATTCCTTGCTTGTTCCAGGCTGTTACTGAGAGGAACATTGAGTAATGGCACTAACGGGGTGCCTGCCTTAATAAATTCTTTCAGGGTAAGTGACACTTGATTCTGTAACAACAGTGGCATTGGCTGTTATCGCAACTGACATGTTCATTGCCTTGAAACTGTGACCCAAGTTTCCTTTTTGGGAAAGAAAAAAACCTATAGACCCCTTCAAAGACTAGGGCAGTTGCTTTGTTTGTCTTTTAAAATCTATATTTCTACCTTTTTGCTTGGTCAGTGTTTAGAACCATTAAAAAAGTAAACGTGACATGAGGACAGAGATCCTGCAGCTAGAGCTTCTCTATAATTACATATTCGGCCACAACAGTACAAAGGAAAATGAGAGTCCCTTTTTCTTTATGTACCACATTTCAGTTTTCCCTTAGGTTTAAATTGGCGTTTTGGACTATGTTCACTGGAGCCACTGAAGAGCTTATCTGAAAAAGAAGGAAACAGAGGGAGGGATAGAAAGATAGATTTCTAAATGACAACCTTTTGAATAGTCCAAGTTCAATCCCTAAAACAAAAAGTGGAATCTTTTTTTTTTTTCTAAATAATGTGCTCTACAGTCTCACCTCTCATCTTGAGAAACATGAAAGAGCAAGTAAAAGAGATGACCCAAATCACAGAGTTCCTTTGAAAGAAGAAATTCAGCTGTTTTGAACACTTACAATCAAAGGAAGTGGTTTCCCTAATTACATGAACTATGTGAAGTCTCTCAGAATAGCTCTTCCACCCCAGGATTCCTTGCACTTTAGAAGTTTGCATAAAAGCTCACATGGAGAATCAGATGCAAAGTGTTTGATTCAAATTTTATTAGACAGAAGTGAGCATACATTCGTATCTCTGGGTTTGACAGCTGGTTGGGTTTGGACCACAATCCTGGTTTTGATGGATTTCAGTCCTATACTTTAAAATCTTTCACTCTTAAGGTTCTCTGGTGAGATACCCCTTTCAAGAGAAAAGTGGAAATGAAAAAATGGAGAAGGGATAGAGGGGTGCTTTTGTGAGCTTTCGGTTGAGGTTTCTTCACCCTGATTAGGCTATTCATTGTTGCAAAAATCTATCCCTGTACACAGATTTTAAAAGAATGAGGAATTAAATTGCCTCACAATTTAAAGAAGCCCTCCATCTTAAAATACATAGTTTGAAGAACTGGGATCTGAACTCTGTAACTTCAGTATAATTCCTGTACCACCATTTTCTTCAGCCTGTCAAAATGCTGAATTCAGTACAGCCTTTCAGCAAAAAGTGGTTCTGTTTAGGAGGCTGTTACACCTTCTGCTTTCTTTTTGTACATGCAAAATGATAAAGGTACGTTAGTCTGAACAAAGTGGTGGCTACATACAGAGACATGCTGGGTACTTCTAAAGGCTTGACATCAGTTCATCAAGATTTCCTTTTCAGAAGAACGGTTTTGGTTTTTTTGGTGCTTTGGCAGTAATGGGAACAAAGTGTGTCATTAATGAAGGTCTTGAAGCAATGTCACAGTAATTTTAAAGTGTAATCTAAAGTTAGATGCATCATTTAACCAATTGAAATGCTTAGTTGCATTATCACTACAAATTCTGACAAATAAGAGTGTAATTTTAATTCTCCCCCCTCTTACCTTCCCTCCCCACACTGGAAATATCTTCATTTTTCTAACAGATTTATTACCTACAGACATAGTTAGATTTTAGTGAAAGTTATGACTGTTACTCACAATACTGTTTGTCCTCTAAATGCTAGAGATAGGTATCTAATCTTTATCTATTTAAGACTGAAAATGTTACTTCATTGGCAAACAGCCTCTGAAACTGATAACGCAGGGCAATCCCTGAAGACCCAATATGCAGTTACTAGTGAGTGAATCTCAATAAATTATATTTTCCAAGTTTGCAATAATACCATCATACCTGTTCTTTACAACAGTAATTTCCAAATGGTCTTCTATTTTCCCCTCAGAGTCAACTATGGTAATTTTACCCAGATTTGATAAATACAGAGATAATTGATGAAATTTGCACTGAAGAGAGGCCTCACAACCCTTTAAATTGCAACAGTTCAAACACAAGAATAGGGAAAAGCTGGATGGCTTCTGAGTGCCTTTTGGGTGCACAAGTTCAGCCAAACCCTCTTAATGGTGATGCTTAGACTGATAGCAAGATGTCACTGACTGTTTGACGAGGAGATGTTTCTTCAGGTGTTTCTTTCCTCCCCAGACTGTGTCTTTTCTGTAAGAAGTAACCATCCTGAGCTCCAGTTCTTAATTTTCTGAGTGGAAGAGAGGACTTCTTGTGGAATCAGGGACATGTGTCCTAGAAGTGAACACCAGTGCAGCTGTGCTGCCTGTATGGCGTGCAGCACATTTGTAGCATGTACTGCAGAGGTGGAGAAATTATTGTTGCTGTACAGCACTCTGGCAGGGTGATGGCATTGTCAAAAGAGCTCTGTCTGTGCCATCTGGAGAGCTGTGTCTTGTGATCAGCTTTGCTGAAGCATGGTTTTCTTGGTTGAAGAAGAATGCTTCAGGTTTTAAGTGTTCTCTGCCTTGAAAGGGGCATAGAGAATTGTACATGCTCATGCCCTTCCTTGCCAGGGGGTTGATTTCCCTCTGCTTGTAAATTAGAACAGTCCTTAGAAGAGTTGCTTATCTCTGGCCCTGCAAAGTGGGAAGGAGTGGTATGTGTGATGCTTTTATTCTTCTACCCCAGAAAACATGCTCCAGGTTTGAATGAGCTCCATACCAGTGAAGCAGCATGTATCTCCTGAGCCCTGGACCCGTGATCCGTATGGTACTCTGAGCAGAAACAAAACAGCAAGCATGCAGGGACAGATGAAGGGAATGCCACACATTGAGAACTGTCTGGCTAAACCGGAGGAGGGACAAGTATTTGGAGATGCAGGCAGGTTTTGCTGCATTTGCTTTTGTAGCTGCAGCATGTTGCAGCCACCTTGGCTGTTCAAGTACAGCCCATGTGAGAGAGGGGTTTCATTAGTGCAATGTGCACCATGACCCTGGTCCTGAAGTTCCTGTGGGTTCACAAAATACCACATTCCAGCTTCTTCTTTACTGTTTCATTTATTAGAAGTCCTCGGGAAGCCCAGGGCAGAATGACAGAGGAAGTACACTAAGTGAAATGTTTTGTAATCACAAAACAGATCATCTGAATTTTCTCACTGGCTTTTTAAACATTCTTATTTCTCACTGGGTATGTATGCATCATTTCTTTCTGATTTCTAGATCTTTTCTTTTAAAATGATGAAAGAGAAAATTCAAATAAAGTCTGGACGGGCAGATTACTGGAAGTAGAAACGAATGGAGAAAAGGCAAAGCTGACTGTGGTTGCAAGATATTCTGTCCCATTGCACGTTTACCACCAAATATACCGTGATTACGTAGTAGAGTATTACTGCAGTACTGTTGTTTTTGTGTTGTGGACTGTTTGTCTATGCAAGTAAAAACAGTTCTCAAAAACACTTGGTACGCCCATAGTGTTGGAGAGTGAAAAGTAATGGCAGGTGTGCTGCTGTGAGATTTATCGACGTAACTCTCTTAAGAGGGAATTTGTCCGGTTTGAATGCATTCTCATCCATCAAGCTATCACAAAAATACTGGAAATTGACTTTGGCATCACATTGGAGTACACAGAGTTGTATGATTTTGCTACGCCTTGTTCACCTGCTGCATGTAAAACTTAGAGCCACTTCCTTTATGAGATACAGGATCACTCTGTAAATAGTAATCGTCACTCTTCTAGGTAGAATCGTCTACACTTTCAGTTTCTGTAGAGTTTAAAGATACTGGTATTCAGGTTACATCCTTTAAAAGAGTCTATTTTGAAGCCTGTAGTAATATAGAAATAGAAACTGAAAAAGCAAACAAGCAAATAAGGTTTATTTTCTGAAAACAAATGCTGTATAACAAAGAATAGGAATGGAATAGTTCTTAATGACATGTCTTTGTAAGTAGGTGGCTATGAAGAAGTCTAAATAAGATAAGGAATTTATCAAAGAGAATGAAGGGAAAAAGTAAACCTACATGTAAAGTACAACAGTACTAATAAATGTGTTTTTCTGATAGTAAGCTTAATTTATAAATACTGCAAGTTTTTCCCTACAGTGTTCATTTTGGACATTGTTTTATTTGCTTTTTTTTTTTTTTTTTTAGTCTCGATGGCAGAATACTGCAATTTCATGTAGGTGGCATGAAGTAAAATAATAATGAATCTACTTTACATAATGGTGAGAACTTCAGATTTCAGGATTTTTGTCTTTTGGGGGTTCTTTTTATTTGTTTTGTTCTTTGTTTTAGTCCATCACTACCCAGTAGGGGTAGCATTTGAGCCAAGTTTTGAAGTTAAATGTAGTTTTCAATCTTATATAGAGTGGCTTTTCTGAAAAAACAGTTGAAGAATTTGTTCTGAAGCCTACATTTTGTGGGGAATGGTGTCTGTAGTCATCGTGGTCTGGGTGCAGGCGTAGCTGGAGAGCTACGGAGAGGTCTGTGGCTCTGGCTGTTGTTTGCTGGGAAGGCGCTGACTGAAGGGCAGCTATCACTTGAGGAGGAGTGAGTGCTAGTTCTGTGGAGTTTGGTGTTGTGCCCCCACAGAGGCTGTTGTTGATCTAAGCAAGGTGAAAGTGAGATCTGTCTGTAACCTGAGGTGGGATGCTTACTGCTTAAGTAGAGAAAGATGATTTGGGAAGTCACAGAGACAGTTTGTTCCTCTGGGCTTGGAAAGAAAGTTGATTTGTTGCTCTTAGATGATAAAACCAAAACTGGAAGCGGAGTCACAGGGAAGACTTTCATAGTCAAAAAATTTGGACAGTTGCAGATAAAACTACTGATGTGCATTATTCCAGTGATGCGTTAAAGGAAAAGTACAGCAGTCAGAGATCCAGGTTATAATAGAGGCTTATTCTCTTGAGATACTGTGAACTTGTGCTGTGACATCAGTAAATGTGTCATGAGCAATGTGTCTTGTGTGTGAAGGAGCCTCTGATACTTTGTAACTGGAGACTGTTTTCTCTTACTCATTCTATGTCAGCTGGTCGCTGCTAGAATTTCTGTGCTGGAAGTTTTGTGTCTTCAAAGTAGGTGGTCTCTGGATAGGGTGTGATTCTCTGGTTTTCTGTAAGGGGATATAGTTTTTGAATGATAACTGAGGGGGTAGCCTTCTACAGAGCTCTCTGCCCATTTAGAAAGCAAAACCCCACATGGTTCCTTAGCAACTGCTGTTAAAACATAATAGGGAAGTGTCATATATTTGCTGTTTTCGTTAATGTCAGCTGAGCATGTCCTGTTTGGGGAAGCTTTTCAGGAATTTTAACAGTCACTAGGGTTCTAGTAAGTGCGTTCAGTATCAAGCTGGGATTGTTTAATCTGGAGAAGTGGAGATTCAGTGCTCATTCTCAGTGCTTCATTGCTCTCTACAGCTCCCTTAAAGGAGGCTGTAGCAAGGTGAGCATCTGCTTCTTCTCACAGGTAACAGTGATAGGACAAGAGGGAATGGCCTTAACTTACTCCAGGGAGGCTCTGGTTCTGATTGGATTAGGAAGAATTTCTCAGAAAGACTGGTGAGGTATTGGAATAGGCTGCCCAGGGAGGCAGTGGAGTCATCATCCATGGAGGTGTTTAAGGAAGGGACAGATGTAGTACTGTGTTGATGGTAGGGGGATGGTTGGACTTGTATTGCCTTACAGGTCTTTTCCAACCTTTGTGATTCAGTGAGTCTAAGCACTGTTGTTACCATTAACTACAGTAGGTTGGCCTCAAATAAATCCAAGATAGAAGTAAAGTGAGCACTTATCAAGAACTTGACATTGTTTTTCTTGGTCAAATTACAATTTTTTTGCAATTGTGTTTGAGAAAATATTTGAGTTTAACTACAACTGGCTCAGAGGAGTTGAGCAGGATCCATACCTACAGCTGCTGCAATCTTTGTTGGAGTCCTAGCACTAACGGTTCAGCAGAAGATGCTGTATAAAGAGATTAGACTTGTTTTTTTTTTTGTTTTTTTTTTTTGTTTGTTTTTTTAAGCCGTCTCATCCAGATCACTTACTAATACTATGTAATCTCAGGCTGAAAATCAGTGCTCTAGTTAGATCAATACAGACTTTATCCAGATATCTCTTTGAGTCTGTCTTCTCTTCTGATGCTTTTAAGCACTGCCAGAGTTTCCTTGAGAAGGGCTTAGTTTTGCCCGTCACTGTCGTAACAGAACATCTTTCCACAAGGTTGATATGAGATTTGTAGTGACTTTGATCTTGTACATAATTTCCGCTGATATTTTTCCATTTGTTGAGCCTGAAAAGCTTATGTTGCATATTAGCCGTGATAGCCATGATATTTTTGGCTGAGGAATGAGAGTTGAGGTGAAGTGAGCAGGAGGCCAGAAAGTCTTCGTATTTCATTGTTCCTTAGTATTTTAGAAATGTTATGGGGTTTGTTGCAGGCTTATTTTCAAATGCTTGGGAGTAAATGCCAAAATGTCCTGACACTGAGAGGAGAAGAAACAATTGCTGAAAACCAAGTGCTCTGTGGGAGCTCAGGTATTTCATAGGTGCCATAGAGTCCACTAAGTGATTGTTTCTACTCAGTTGCCAGTGTTGTGTTGCAGCTGGAGACAGCTTCTTACTGTAAATTGGCTCGAATGAAATATTTATACTATTGCTTGTTTCTAAACTCTTAGACCACTACAGATGCATCGTTTATGAAGGTTCTAGGGACTGTGAATTACTGTGAAAACTACTCTTGTTCCTGATAGGTCTACCTTTATCAGGTGCCTTAATAGTATTGAATGCTGATGCTAACTCAAACTGTGTGCAGTTCCTGTGGGCTGTGTCTGGTCATCATGAATCTTTAGTTGAAATCTATGTGAAAATTAGTTGTTTGTACATGTCTGTGCTATTTCTGTGAATTGCAGTGTAGCTGTACCTCAAAATGCAGATTTCAGGGTTATTAAGCCTTTTGTAAGGATGCCCTGCAGACAGTGCACTTGCCTAATTTTATCTTAAATGCTGTGGCTTTCCTCTGTTCTCTGGTAGCAAATTTTTAACCCTTATCACAAAGAAGACCAACAGTGTGATTCTGTAATTCCCTGGTAACTGCTGGATGGGCTCTGTGAGTGTGCTGTACTTGATTGCTGTATGGCAGTGGCAGCACCAAGCCAGTTAGCTTCATCAGAGTCCCTTATACTGCGTGAGGGTCTGCTGCCACACTGCTAGGAAAAAGTTCTCCTGTGATTTTGGGAGGGCTCAGTCTGATTTATTTTATGCCAGTTTGAAGGGTGTGTTCTAAATTCACTCACTAGTACTTCTAATGTTGTGATCTTCAAATAATCTTTGAAACTGCTGAATTTGATATAAATTGCAGAGGTTTGTTAAAAAGTTACAGGAGACTATAAAACTCATTTTCTTTTTGAGCGGCTCATATACATTTTCTGATACATGGTAGAAATGAAATGTTTTAAAATAAATTACATAAGATTGTGTGAGCCTGTATTATCACATAATAAATTGATGTCCATGTCATTTCAGTGCAGTATGGTATGACAGTTTAACAGACTTGTGGTATCTTGGTAATGTGCTCTTTCTTTCCATCTCAGGCTGCAACCTCAAAGTCAGGGCAAGCTTTATTAAATTCTCTGTTTCTGCTACTGCATTAAAAAAAATAATAATTAAAAAAAAAAAAAAAGCCTGATGATAATACAGATTTACTATAAGATGAGTGTTACTTTCCTTTATATTTCTGCTTTTAGTTTCTGGGACTTGTAATATTGTAGGATGTGATTTTTGGATGCAAATTTGATGCTTTCAAACATTTGCTCGGTCAAAATGCTTTTAAACATGTGTTTTGTATGTCATAATAGATGTACTCAGGAGAACATAATTCTGGCATTGATAACATACTGGTGGTATCACTCTGAGAACATAATTTTATCCTTGTTTTCTGTGACTTACAAAAGAATATCCCAGTAGCACTGCATGTATGACTGTCTTCTAAGGACAAATACTGGTAGAATTTAATCTTCTTGTTAATAAGCTGTAGGAAATAGTTTTTAGCTGGGATAAGTGATCCTACAAGTGAACATGAAAAGAAGCCCAGCCTTACACAACTGTAATACATAAGAATTGCTTTAAATAATGCAAGTACTTTTAGAAATAGAAGATAACACTGCTGGGAGAGTGCCCACACTCATCAGAACATGTGATAACTCTTAGCTGTGCTTAGAAGATTTCACTGAGGATTCTTTGTAATTTTCCTCTTGGTTTCTTGTTATCAGTGACAGTTAATAGATCTAACAATAAATCTCTTAATGGGATTATCAGTGTGCTTTGCTTATTAAGAACATTCTTTCTGGGGGGTCCCAAAGTGCAAGACTTTCATATTTTTTCCTTAGGAAACTTCATGAGAAAGCAGTCTAAAGAGTAGGCAAATTTGTAAATGTTTAGCTTGCGTCTACTTAGATTTTCTATTTAGTGTTCGAAATTGAGTAGCTGCATAATACCCCTACTGTGTGATTCTTTTTATGAATTTTGTATTTCTGACGTTCTTTAGGTATTCCTTTATTAGTTGCTTATTTTGACTTGAACATTTGTTACCAGTAGTAGATAGCTATCCAAGACTGTGGTGTGATAATTATCCAAAAGGGCTAAGTTACATGAACTGTTTATGTATTCTGCTCATTAAGATTTGTATTAAGTTTAACTTTTTAGAAAGAACAAAGAATGAGGTAATAAAAAATAACGTCTTCTCACAAAAGTATTTCCATGTGATTGTCCAATGTATCTGTCAAAACCGATAAAACATAAGTGTGTGGAAAAGTATTCATTTTTTGGCTGGATGATTTGTCAGCATTGCATAGTAGAAATTGGAAGCCTGTAGGACTCTAAGATGCATATTTTATTTGTGTTTTGTAGCTGAGCTGTAGCTCTAGATGCTGATTGTCTTAGTATTGTGCATGTAAAATAAATTTGGGCTCCTTTACCCAGAGAAATGAGTGTCATTGTCACTTCTCCATCATTCCAGTAACTTCTGAGCTCATTTAGTCTCTCATTGTCAACTGTTTTTTAACAAAGGACTGAGCAATGCTTTGTTCACACCTTGCTTACAAAAACAAAAGCTTTCACAGAGGAAAGAGGATCCTTTTCCACCCAAGAGGTCAACGGTCTTGTAAGGAGCAGCTTGACATAGTATATACATCAGTCATTCCACAGAAATGCATTCCTGAGGTACTGGGAAGTTGCAACTCTAATGTGCACTGAATGAATGTATTTTTCATCAGAGATCTGTAAATAAAGGTTTAGGATTAATTTGTGCTAGCATTTCTTGTTAGGTTTTTTTTTTTTTTTTGTTTTTGTTTTTTTTTTTTTGTTTTTGTTTTTTGTTTTTGTTTTTGTTTTTTTTTGCTTTTTAATGTTATTATCAGTAAATAGAATGATTTTAATGAAGCATCAGCTCTTCCAGATGCCCTTTTATTAGACTGTAAAGATGTGAGAGTAGCTAAGTTGCAAATCTCCCAAGAACATGACAGAGGTCAAAGCCTTAAAACTGCTAAAGACTTGGAAAATGTTTTTGGAGCTGTCTTAAGTGTGTCTAAATACCTTCTTAATAAATGTGACAAACATTTATTTGGAAAAGTAAATAACCAAACTATTGCTCAATGTAATAATAAATATTAGAAGGCACTTAAGGATTGTTGTATTAATCAGATTCCTTGAGTGGCTAACCATTTCTAACCCTGTAATTTTGCACAGAACGATGGTGCCTCTTACTGTGCAATTAACTGATTTATTAGCAGCAGAGCTGGTTGGCTGCTGGCTGCCCTGATGGTTTTGTATTTATTTCTCATGTAAATCCTAAACCACTGTGCTTGGACCAGGGTGGAAGGCAGGCAGTACTTAGTTGTCCCCAGCCAGCCACTTCACAGGTACCCAGAAGAAACAGTGATTAAGTTGCTGTGGGACCAGTTTGTCCAGATTTGAACAAAAAGTCTTTTGATGCTGAGAAAACACTGTTGACAGATGTTCATTTTCAGATGAAGCTGTGCTGGTGGAATGGGTTCCTAGCCCAAGCTCTCAATTGTCTGGACTAAAAGTGCAAGTTAAACAACTTTCAGGAGAGAGCAGAGTGAGAAGTTTGGTCTTTGCTAACTTCAGCTGAATCAGGACCAGGGGCTCTGACGAGAGCAGCTGGTGCAAGGAGCTGCAGGCAACAACACAGCTGTATGCAGAGTGCCTTGGTCTGCATCCTCTCACACGTGGCTGCAATTAAAGATCTGCCGATAAGGCCTTTTCTGCATTCCGGAGTAGTGCCAAATCAGCACTGGATGGTCATTGCCTGCACCTGCAGTCAGCATGACCTTGGAGATGCTGTCAGAGCTGAGTTGCTGCAGCTCTTGTTAGCATTGTTGTTTTACCTGCAGAAAGCATTGAAGTTGCAAGTATTTCTGCATAGCTATTTGTACTCGAAAGGTGAGAGCAGTACTAGCAGGTCTCGAGGCAGCTGTAGTGGCATGTCAGCCATAGATGAGGTAATTGACACTTTCACATACGTCAATAAGCAGAGATTTAACAGGCATAAAAATAAATTATCCGTTAAGCACTACAGTACTTAATCCAGACTGCTTCATAGGGCACAATTAGTTTGTACACTTAGAATTTATCTTTATTCCTACTTATACTGTAGTTTTTTTTTAATAACTGAGTGGGTATGATTTACAGTAATGCTACAAGAGCCAGCAAATGAATATTCGGTTAGAATGTTTTTAATGTGTTTTGCTCTGACCTTGACTTCCTTGATAGGGATTGAATTTTATAAATAGTGGATTAGGTTTGTTTAGACCCTTGAATACCCCTGCCTTCAAGAAGTGATGTCAAATTTGTCATAAGGGAAGCCTGGCAGCAGCACCCAGGAGAGGTGCTTAATTTTACCTGTACTCATGGTGTAAGTACAACGCAGGTGGTTTTAGCAGGGTTTGTTGATCAGTACCAGACTGTGACTAAGTTTATCATGAGACTAAGAACAATATTCAGCTCCATTACAGTCAGCTTGTATGCTTGAAGAAATCCGAAAAGTTTGTATTGGCATATTTAGGTCCTACTTTTCCTTTGGCTGTGCCTCCTATAGTTCTATTTCAACCCACCATTTAAAGAAATTAAGTTCTTTCACACCAAAAAGTAATATAATGAAGTAACGAAAAACTTGTTACTTGTCATTAGGGTGGCTTTAGGAAGGAAATTGTTGCTCACTTAGGTTGTATAAGATAGATAGCAGCTTTACCAAAGGGAGTGAGCATGTGATACCATACTGCTTAGCAGGATTTTATTCCAAACATCTAGGCATTTACAATTTAGATATAAGCCTGATGCTTAAAGGTAATGCCAGATATTCTTCTAAGTGCTTTTGAAAAACCGGTCTTTAACCAGTACTTTGTAATTTGCTATGTGAAGGTTACAGTCTTTCATTGAAGTATGATACCACCTTCTCAAAAAGTACAAAAGCTTCAAAGATGTGGATTGACTTGCATCTGGTTCTCGCTGGAAGGAGAAAGCGTCCTTAAATTGCCTAATGTATTTCACAGCTGATCTACAGCAGCTGAAAAGAACATAACATGAAAGAAATAGCCTAGAATGATTAGAAGTGTTTAGAAAGGATTTATTTAAAAAGTAATGGTCCTTAGGAAGAGTTGGCAATTTTTATTCCTGTGATTCTTAATTTGAGATATGTGTGCAATTAGTAGGTGCTTTTCCTCATACTTAGAGGGAAGCTTGCTTTGGCATCTGTTAAATCCCAGTTTAGAATATGGACATCATTTTAAAGATGACTATAATAGCTGTAGTCAACACAGCATTTTTTAAACTCCTACAATGTGATTCTTTCTGAATCTTTAAGTAATAGGAACAGTGCAGTTCCTCCTGCTGCTCTGTGGCTCCAGTGAAGCCTTCGGAGGCCCAGCAGCCCATTACCAGGCAATCTGTGGCACATGGGGTCTGGCACCTTCCAGCATGTGCTCGTTGTGTGGTGATGCAATCCTCCAAAAGATTTGTCTGGTGCTGCTTCTAAATGAATAATGCTTCAGGAATGTTATAAGTGGGGCCGGCCAGTCATTTAATTTTCAAACATCCTATTTTGGTAGAAGGGTGTGTGCACAGTGTATTGAATTCATGGATTTTATGTCTTATACGAGAAGGTAGTTTTAATCTATTCTTGCTAACTAACATATTCAAGAAAATACAGCATAATTGGCTTGTCCAAGGGTGATTGTGGCTTGGTATGCCTGTCTTGTTTCTAGCCGTATTCAGGTAGATAGTCAAGGTGTACTAGGACTCCCGGTTATCTAATAGGAATGCTGCTAGGAATTAGAGGACATTCCCCAATTTAGTATTTCCTGAAGTAAATTTAAGCATAATACAAAAAGTTTTTGAAGCACAGAGGCCTTGGGTCTGCTAGCACATGGAGATGGAGTTTTTGAATGTCTAGGCTGTCATCTCCATTCCAGAGGATGTTACCAAAGAGATTGGAGGGCACAGCTGGTAAAATAGGCATTGCCACTGCTTCGGAGGTCAGCTGTCCGGGAAGGCTGATGTTCATCTGCAGGTGAGGCTTCCCACATTTGATTAGGCAGCTGCCAGTTCTGTTCTTCAGTCACCTTCTGGATGAATT
The DNA here is from genome assembly GCF_039878825.1 of Excalfactoria chinensis. Lineage (NCBI taxonomy): Eukaryota > Metazoa > Chordata > Aves > Galliformes > Phasianidae > Excalfactoria > Excalfactoria chinensis. The sequence goes on from NC_092831.1 coordinate 18,463,030, forward strand.
GTGTCCCATGGCCTGCAAGATGATTTGTTGAAAGCAGCATCTGTTTTGAAAGTGACTTTTCTGATACTGTGAGAGATCTCTTGCTTCATAGTAATGCCATTTCACTAGCTTGCAGAAGAGATGTTGCTCTTTGAGTATGCATAAATGTTGATGCATTAGCTGAAGGTATGAATTCAGAACTGTTGAAGTTACTCAGAAAAGGCTTTATACAGCAACTTTAAACAGTTAATATTTGAACCTTCTGAAGCTTGTATCTGTAGTCATTTACTTACCCATGTATCACTGTCCAGCTATAAAACATAGGTAAAAAATAATGTTGTTTTGCAGTGTCTTTACATTTATTACAGTAGCACTATCTAGGGTAACATACTTTGCTGCATCAAAGTTGTTAAGTCTTTCTGTTTTCAGCAAATCCACACCAAGTGAAAGCCACAAAGTAGCGTAATTGGCAGCACTCTATGCAGATTTGCAAAGTCTCACCTGCTCATAAATAGCAACACTCTTACAGACAGTCAAGGGATCTGAGAAGGGCTCTGTCAGAAGTGATACTTGCTAAGTTCAGAGTAACTGACAGTAAAATTTTTCTTCTTAAATGCACATGACTGATATTAAGTTAGCGTGCTCTCCAAGTGTTAGTCTGTAAATAATGCTCCAACTTCGGTCATTCTGTGATACCTGTATTTGCACAATATATACATTTGTTTAAAAATTTGTTTGCAAAATCTTTTGAGTGTTCTAATATACTAAGAAAGCAAAACCTCAGTGAGATCTCAAAGGTAGTACCTGCTGTTTTCCCTCAAAAAGCCAGGTGGACTATGTGTTTTAATTGCTGTGGATACATTTTCAGTCTCCTTCGGTCTTTGTCAAACCTAAAAACATTTTTCAAGTGGAATTAAAAGATTCTGTATATTTATCCAGAATTTCTAAATTTATCTTGTAATCATCGGAGCCTGCTCTGAAAAGCAGCTTCAACTGCACTGCTGGCTATTTGGCAATCTCAAGCATGCTTGCTGTGCATATTTGATTAGACCTGCAATGTATGCGTAGCAAACTCCATGTCTCCAGTAAACATCAGATTGAGCTGTATGGTGCACAGTATGCTCTTAACTGCCTGGAGCTCTGGGCTCACTGATCTCACATTGCTCTGTACACAAGCACAATTTTTGGGTTAAACTTCTACAGCCCTGCCAAATGTCGCTGATCCATCTTTGAATTGCATTTTCTAGGGCCTTCAGATTTTTACAGAGACCTAGTATCTACATCTCTGCCTTGGTTGTGAAGGAATAATATGATCTTTTTTTTCCTGAACATGCTAAGCCTTCATCTACCAAACTCACACATGAGGTTTCTAAGTATCAGCCAGTATCAGTATTTGTGGAGTCTTTCCTAGACATGTATATGTATGTGTGTATGTATATATGTTAAATATTTATGTATATCCACTGGAGTCTAAAATACTACAGTAAAGGTGCTGTTCTTAATTGTCTGCCTTTTTTTGTTTTTAACAGGCAGAAATACTCAGTGTGCTCAGTCACAAAAACATCATTCAGTTCTATGGCGCTGTCATTGAACCTCCAAATTATGGCATAGTTACAGGTAAGGATTCTTGTTTGATTTTCAGTGTGACCCTGTAAAACTCTGGTCTTATGAGTACACCCAATTTCAGTATTTTGCTGGCCTCAAAATAGGCAACAACATTTGCTGCTATGGTTCTGTTTATTGGATGGCGTCAGATGAGAGTAGGTACAGCTGCCAGAACAAGGCACAAAGATAACAGAGTGGGTATGGCTGTGATCTGTCGCCTGCTGGGCATATATGAAGATATCCAGAACCTGGTTTTTATGTGTGTAGGTATCTCCAAACTGTTTGTCAGCCTTTGCAAATGGTGCCGTAGCCAGGGTTTCATTTAGTATAAGCTGTCTCCAGGGGCATCTGCTGGAGAGGAGCCACTCCAGATTGTGTGCTGGAAAAAACACAGCTTCTAATCAGCTGCAGAAATCCCTCCAGTGGTGCGCAAAATCTGCGGAAGTTCACTTCTACCTGTTTCTCAGACCTTATGTTAACACCATAGATGGCAGCATAATCCTGTGATAGCGCTTCTGAGATGCAGAACTGCTTTTCTCCCTATTGGATGTTGCAGTGTTGAAACCAGAATCACCAGTACTTCAGAGATGCATGAAGGATGAACTTAGTCTATACTGCTCAGAGGCTGGACTGCTGATATCATATCAAACAGGAAATTAAACACCTTCTTTATGTAATAAAAATCATAATAAATCAAGTAATGTAACTATAATTTGTAATACAAAGGTAATAAGTGCAAACTAGAGAACAGACTAACAAAGCAGATGTGTGATCACCAGATCATCAAGAATGATGTCTGGATCAGAAAGTCCTCAGTTGCTCTCACAGAAGGTCAGTGTTTGGAGAAGGTCATTTGACATGCTTGCTGATCACTGGACAGAGGACAGCTGAAATAGCTCATTATGTCATTGGGAATGGGGATTCTTAACCATCTGTGAGAAGGAGACTATTCTGTACTCCCGTCTCTTTGTTACTGGAAGTGCTCTGAATCTATTCTGGTTAAAGAAGAAAAAAAATAAATAAAAGCATTCTAATTTTAAATTGTATTGGCTTCTTCCTGCAACTTCCAGGGAGACTTGAGTTCCTTGGGCTGCAAGGGAAGTAAGGATTGATTTCTCCAGTTGTTTTCAAATGGCTACTTAGAAAAATGCTATCTGTGCTTGACATGTCCTTTAGAGAGGTTGTTACTCCTTAATCTTCTGAGTAGTTTTTAGTGCAGCAGTCTTAATCCTGTGTTTATTTGGAGATCCATGTCTTACCAGGGAAAAAACAAAATGAGAAAAAAATCCCAAGAACCTTCTGATTCTTCAGAATGATGAAGATGAAGTTATTCAGCCAAGCATCAGCACATTCTGAGTATTGGCTTTACATAACATCTTATGTGAGATTGTCAGAGAGTTCTCTGGGACTGCCCTGTCCAAATGGGAAAAGCTACATCTGCAATCAAAACATGTCTCTTCAATGGGGATGTATGTTGGTCACTCTGAAAGTAATTCCTCCTGTTTATTTCCGTGGAAACCACCACAACAGATAGAAAGAGAACAATAGTGCTCATTGATAGAGTGAATTCTCAGCTACAAAACACTATCTTTCAATAGTCACCACCATTAGCTATGCATTTTTGCCTGCCATGAAGAAGAGCCTGCATGCCATGCTTGTAAAATCTGTGTGTATGTCTGGAACATGCTTCTCTGTCACAACTGCTGAAATGTACCAATCACTGCCTCACTGTGCTCACATTCACCAGCAACTGTCTATGAATGTCAGTGGGTGCCATTTTTTCTGTGTACAGGAATTCATTAACAAACCATTGCTCCATGTGCACTTCATGTCAAAGGCCATTTTGTCAAATTGTCCCTCTGCTGCCACCTGCCTCATGGCAACACAACACAATGGAATATTGGCAGGAAAGTTCAGCCTCTACACCAAAATCTGCCTCTGACATTGATGGTAAAACATTTTTGGAGCAGCTCTTGTATCGATGTTACAACTGGTTGTTGAGCCCATTGAGCTGCTAATGTGAATCACATTGTTTTAGATGTTGCTGACTGCCAACAGCAGTCTCAGTGTGTAGCTTTCAGATCTAGGATTTGGTCACTGCTGCCTCCTCCCAAAAGACTTGAAGAGCTTGTGCAAGTATGTGAGATGTATCCCAGTCGGTGGTAGGGTGAGTCCAACTCTGTATTCACAACATTTATTTCTAAGGCAAATATTTCTTTTCTGCCACTGAAAGAAATTATCCTGACAGTGTAATTTCCAAATCTATGACCTCATAGGAAACTCTTGTGACACAATATGTATATAGGAGAAATACTGAAGAATCAAGCTATATTGCTTGAAGGTTGCTTGCCTCTGTTCATACAGAGCAGCAAAGGGCTTGGGGATCTCAGTTATCCCTGACTCTGGTGGATCAAATTATGCATTGTAAAGGCATGCAAAGCATGCAGGCAGACTATTCCTGAAGAATCCATTTATAAGACATATGATGACATCATGGGTAAAAAAAGCTGATGTTTTAATTGAAGAAATGTGCAGATCAGCATCTTAGTCCTCTTTCAGTGACATCAGAAGCAACGTGCCTGTCTCCTGCAGAGCCTCCTTGCAGCAGGAGGTCCTGGAGCAGTGAACCAAAATTAACTTGCAACTTAGAGCGTTTGCTTTCAAGGGACTTCATATTTATTCCCTCATTCCTTTAATTTACCAATAGAATCTTCTCATATGACATACCATATTCTAGGCTGCAGATTCTGTCTTGACCCACACAGTACTCTCCCAAGTGGTTATGATTTCATTGATGAGGAGCAATGTGTACTTTCTATGCATTTAGCCTACGATATCTCATTCTCTGATTAATACTATTAAGAGCAACAATTTGATATATTTTATGTAGTCTGAGAGAAGAATGATTTTGATGCTGTTTTGAAATGGCAGAAATGAAGCATTTCAATTGAAAACCAGCTGGTTTGCTTCATGACCTGCTGCTCAAGGAAATTTGCCCCACTTTGAAGCAAAGTTAGACCTGTAGTTTCTTCCTTTCTTCCTTCCTGTGTTTGTTTGTTTGCTTGTTTTTAAGGAATAAGTGATTTGATCTTCTCTGTCCCTGCATGAAGAGGTAGAAAAATAAAATTTTGTTTTCACTTTCTACTTGGCAAACCTTTTCTCCTTAACAGAATACCATATATTGAACTCTTGATCTTACTGTGTAAAAAATAAAATAATTGTCTTTTATTGTGGGGCATAATTTGAATGTAGAACTTCTCACCACAGAGTGCTGTCCTCTTTGGAAACAGTAATAAGGATCTGGTACCACCACTCTCTCATCTTTTAACTGCTGTTGTGACTGGGAGAGGCAACTTCACTGTTTAAATATGGAAGAATTTCAAATTATATGAAAGTAGTGCTGCGAGGGTTTCAGTTGTTTTCAGTTTCCCAGTTAAACAAGTCTAAGTGTAATGAGCTTGATATTCCAGCTCATAGCCCCGTGAGCTCTGGAAATCAGACTGGGTTCTGTCCGTCGTACTTGCAAACACTGACAGGCAGAAAAAGCCTTTGCTTCTGCCTGCAGGATCCTGCTGTTGGTTTCTGTAGGTGGAAGAAGTTAAGAAAAACAATTGTTGGCACTGGACAGGGAGCATAAGAAAACATCTTACTTTCTCAGCTGTGCTGGCTTGTCCTGGGCTGAGAGAATGTAAAGCAGTGAAAGTGTGCCTCCATTTGCATACAGTCTGTAAAGTCACAAGTGGACAGAATTGCTCAGTGGCACGTTACCACTTTTACACGTTCTCTCTCTGAACAGAAATGAACCTCATAAATCTTAAAAAAGAAAATAATCACCAGAACCTTTCAGTCTGGAATTGGAACTGCCTTGCCTGAGCTCTCTTTATACCAGAGCTTTCTAAAGCCTTTTCATTTTAAATCCTGTCATTATAGATGATTTCACATTTCTTTTCCCTTAGCAGTAGGTTATGTCTGTGTTGGGACAGTCAGAACGGACTATTACTCTCCTATTATGTTACTAATGGTGTTAGTTGCTGAACCCAGATTCTTTGTCATTAAGCTTCAAAGAGCTGCTTTCTGGAACTGGCAGAGTTTCCATTACAGTTTTCAATTTTGGTGCAGTGTTTTAAAACGTCACATGCATTTATTTTATTTATTTAATTTTTTTTAATAGAGTATGCTTCTGCTGGCTCACTGTTTGATTACATTAATAGTAACAAAAGTGAAGAGATGGATATGGATCATATCATGACCTGGGCAACTGACATAGCTAAAGGTAAGCAAGACCAGACCAGTGATGTCTTTTATCTTACGCAGCAAAATATACAAATGGAGATACTTTCCCTATTAAGTCAGGAAAGTTTTCCTAAACCTTTTTCAAGTTGTCAAAAAAAAAAAAAAAAAAAAAAAAAAAAGACAGAAAAAGCAAAACAAATGAAAACAACAATAATACACACAAAGGACAACTACAAACAAACCCATTCACTGTTCTTTTCAATGTGTTTGTTTGTTATTCTGAATCCAAAATCATTTCTGGAGTGAAAATGCTTTCCATTAACTCATTTTATACTTCTGGTTTGCTCCTAGGTCCCAAGAGGATAATTTTGATATAGTGTAACTAGGGCATTATTATCCTTACATATTATTTGAATTGGGATATTTAAGAAAGCTGTATTTTGGCAAACATGCTGACATTCTTCACAGAATAATGCAGAGCCTTTGTGCTCTCTGTGACCATACAGGAATTAGTGTAAACTAATGAACAGTATGTTCATAACTTAGCTTCCCTGTGTAGAAAATACATTAGAGAAAATAATTAAATATGATGTTAAAAAGCATTAACATACCCATATAGGTGTTTCGAGATACATATGAGCTTAGCTTAGCTCTTTTTACTCAAAGTAGATTATGGGGACCTTTGCTTCTCCCGCAGCTGGCCTTCATGTATGTGTGTTAGCCTGTAATAGGGGCAGGAAATGGGAGCTAAAAACATGACTGCTAATAAGTGATGGCCACCTTCAGCCTGCCTAACTAGACCGTTCCTTGTTTTGTGTAGGCATGCACTACTTACACATGGAAGCTCCAGTCAAAGTAATCCACAGAGATCTGAAGTCCAGGAATGGTAAAGTAGCAATAAAAACAATAAAATGTTCTGTATTTAATTCTCGTTGTTATTGCTGTGATTGAGTCTGTACCTGAGCTTTGTGAATGTGCAGAACTAACACCTTGGCTGTCATCAAGCTGCACTGGCCTTTGCTGAGGCAGAGATAAGCCTGTTCCCTTGTCACTCCTCCTCTGCATCCTGACACTGTTGGTTCTGTTACTGTCCTGGCATCATTTAGAGCACTGCGGAGGGCTCTTTTCAAGTTGTATCTGGCTGACCACAATAGTGTCCATCCTATCAGCTGTCAGACATTGCCTGGATATCCCTCACTTGGTTTTTCTATTTGAAAATATTGAGTACCATGAAGGACTCTTATTCACTGGACATAATAAGCTGGATAAGGCCAGTTATTTCTGGTCTGAAAGTCTTGTCTTAATCGTGGTCTGCTTTTGTGTAATGAATACTCAGTGTGCATTGCACTGTTTTAGACTATACTTGGCAGTTGATAACTGTTCATGAAACTTGCTAAATACTGATTTGAAATGAAGCATGAACTACTAATGGGACAGGAGGAATACAGATATTAATAGTGCATGCAGAGTGATAATAGTCACGAAAAACTATTTACTTATTTTTTTATTTAAATTAACAAATCTTCTGGAGAGTTTGTTGTTAAGATTAACTGCTACCCTGGGGATAATGGAGCTTTTCTACATTTTAGTTATAGTTGTCTTTCTACCTTTGAGCTCATCGGGACCTGAAGAGTTTTGAAGCTGTTCCGAGGCTTGCAGGGATTCAGCAGGTGTTCTCCAGAGGTGCTCAAAGAAACCAGGACAATCATGCATATTTGTGCATCCTGTGCCAACATTTTTCTTGATAAAGTGAACTTCTTTTTGCTGTGAAAATGTATTGCATTTGTTTTTAGTAGCATTCCTGTAACCTGTTGTTTTTTCATTTGTAGTTGTTATAGCTGCTGATGGTGTGTTAAAGGTATGAACACTTTAATTATATTAATTATGTGAGAGATCCTGCTGCGTGACTCGATATTTTGATGACTAGTAAATGAGGTTCATGCTCTACTATCTGTTTATTTCTGCCAGATCTGTGATTTTGGTGCCTCAAGGTTCCATTCACATACAACACACATGTCATTAGTGGGTACTTTTCCATGGATGGCCCCAGAAGTTATTCAAAGTCTTCCAGTGTCTGAGACGTGTGACACGTATTCATACGGAGTGGTGAGTGCCTTTTTTTTCTCTATGCACAGAAGCAGAACTCCAGTGTGATAGAAGTCATGGGATGCAAGAACAACAATTTTGAATAAGGACAACAACAGAAATCACACTTTTTCAGGACTGACCCATAATTCATAATTATGTGCTTGAAAATGACAGGAAGAGCAGCATCTTGCATGTTTAATAAGATACTGATCTGATTAGATTAGCAGCATGCCAGCGTGGGAAATGCAAGTGTTACCACAAGTATTTAGCATATGTCAGAAGGCTTGCAGGAGCTACCGAGCAATCTGCATCATTAATCTCTGCTTATGTTTCAGTGAAATAAGAGGGAAAAGTTGTAATAGGTATATACCAGGGCTGTCCATAAAACAGGGTGTCACCAAGCTAAGATGAAAAAGGAGGCCACTTTTCCATGTTTGAGTGTTTAAATGACCCTGCTGTCGTTATCAGGTAGCTGAGAGAACCTCCACCTCTAGTGGAGGTAGAGGCTTAATCTAAAAATACAGCATGGGTCTGCCTTTTATGCAAAGGGAAAGTAATCAGTTACAATGCATCAGAATGTCAGGTTTGCAGGTACAACTGTGAGTTATTTTACTCTGTCCGCAGTCAAATTCTGTTATGTTTTTACTTTACAGTGTGAAATAGACAAGAAATAACTGTCCTTGTTAGACCAGTTCTGAGCCAGGCCCCAGAGTCTTTCTATTACAACAGTACTTAAGGGGAAAAGAGAAAGGAAGCAATGTCCTTGTCTGTGTATGGATCTGTGTGCATAGCTTTTTGATTTTTGGGTTCAGCAGTGAGTTGTTGTTTCAGTACCTTTTTCTCTTTGAAGAACTGATAGAGATGTAAGGTTGGTTGGTTTAAGCTAGTGTCTCTGACCATGCATAGCTAAGCTGATGGTCCCAATAGAAAGTTAAATAAAATTCTTAATCAAACAGTTGTTCATGGTGTAAAAAAATAAAAGATGATGTGAGATATCTTGGCAATGAAAGCTGAAACTTTGTAAGGGGAGAGAAGCCTTTATTGGCAGATTTAAAGCTAACAAATATAAATGTTAATGTAAACTGTTACTGGAAGCAATCACGTATTACCCACTGAAGGATAACATTCCAATTCCACAACAAAGAAAAAATGTTAGAGGAGAAATTTTAAAAACAGCCTTACAGTTCAAAACTACTCTTATAATCATCTTGGTGTGAGTGACTTCAAGTAATATTCTGCAATTGGGAAAAAGTAAGCAATTGTTTAATATTTTATCATGTCACGTATTACCAGAGCCATAGGAACGGTATGTTGTATTGAGTTTATTTTTCCTCCTCCAAAAAGTAAACCTCCTTTGACAGCTGTGTGCTTGGAGGCAAAACTCAACTACCCTCAGTATGAGAACAGTTCAGTGTTAGTAGAATATTTTAATGTAGTTACAGGTGCATAGTGCTACTTCAGTATGTCTAATAATATCTGACCCACATTTTTAATATGTTGTTTTTGAGCTAATGTGCTCCACTGGATAGAAACTTATGAATTCTTAAGCACTTAGGAATTAATTCATCTTTGGATAACTCCAATGCCACATCTTAGTACGCCTTTGTTTTCAGTGATGTGAGGGGAGAAATGAAGAATAGCTGCAGCCCACATTCTTACTTGATAAAGTTACTGATGTTATGGAGCTGACAGAAAGCAGAACATTGTCTGAAAATAACATTAAAAGCTGGAATCTCCCTATTATAAGTGTTGGACTACTGGAGAATTTTTTAGAAGACTGAAAACAGCAACAACAACAAAAAATCTTAAAAGGAGTATTTTTTTTGTCTCAGCAAGTGATTATCATCTGTAAAAACACATTTAAAGAATGGCCTTTGGAAGTATAACATGTGCTAGCAGCTTTTGTGTTAGAGAGACAAATCTGCATTTCTTCAGTTAAAGTCTTGTTAACAAAGAACAGAATCATTTCAAATGTAAACTCGTAAGATGCTAAGAATAGATACTCTGTTCACAGTACTTGTTACCATACACATAACTTTCTTTATTTCTTTCTTTTTTTTTCCCTTTTACTTCTATAATTAAGTCTGTGATTTTAAATGTTCTGCTTGAGCCCTGTGAGCACTTTGTCCACGAAGTACCAGCCTTTCTGTCACCATATAGATCCAAGTTGCTCCTCACCTGAAATGAACTTCCCTCCCTGCAAACAGTTACATATGTCTTTGTAGATAATGTTCATATTAGTTTGTCCTGCTCTTCGTGGGTGGATGAGCAGTTCCATTTTTTCTCTTTGAGATATGTAGTAAGTAATTTATAACACAGCTTAGTAAATGCTAAAACTATATGTTACAGATTTATCAGGACACAAAGACAGATCTTGAACTTTATTTCAGCCATGCTCTGATTGTCTTTTCTAATCCATTTCAAAATGCATACTCATTTATTTCATGACGCAAATGGTCAACCCACAAATCCATTCAAATCAGTAACAGTCTCATGTCATTGTGTGCACAGCTTGAAAATGATCCTTTGCTTCTCTTCCACGTATAAAAGTGTGTGTGGAATTACAGTGTTCACTCTATAAACTGTTCTGAAATCATGAAGAAATGCTTGGGATATGTATGGAAAAAGTGTTTGTAGTGGACTGCAGTGTGTTTGTGTATCTAAGAGTATTTAATCATAGAAGGCTGTGTAGCTGAATATTTTTAAATGCGAGAACAAAAAATTAAAAGCATTAATTGACTATTGGTACGTTGACACTGAAGTTCAATGTAGCAGCTGTTGTGCTCCTAGCAATAGTTCATACATTGCTTTAGCTATGAGGACATAGGTTATTTATAGAGGGAATGTTGGCCAGCTCCAGGGGCTATCCCTTATTCTTTTTGAAAAGAATTATGAGATCTTTAACTTCCACTTGGATCAATCCAGAGGAGACTGACCTAATTTTCAAAGGGCAGTACCTCCAAGAGAACAACGCTTTCTGCTTGTGCCATGCTTCTGATAATTGTAGTTCCTGAGACTCATCTGTGTGCACTTTCCTACCAAGAGAAAGTGTTTTCAGATTTTCTGAGTGTGAAGTTTTCTTCTTCAGATCACTCATTTGGATGTTTCCTGTCCTCTGTGGCTGTTATTGGCTTTGTACTGGGGTTGAAGGGTAGGACTATTTTTCCTTTCTTCTTTAGATTATTGTCATGTAGTTGACAGAGCGAGAACTGAAATGCACAGTTCAGCTGGCAGAACTGAGGACATATCAGTCTTATTCTTAGCTTCATGTATGGGATGAACATTCGTATCTTTAAGTCTCACTCTGTTTCTCTGCATGCAAAGAAGAGCCTAACATCTTCAGAGCCCACAGCTTACAAACCGTTGCATTAAATGATCTTGCTTTGTTTTCCGTCATCCTGTCTGGCATTGCTATTTCACTGTGAACACCTGCTGTCTGTCGTCATAGGGATGTTATGTGATCAGGAAAGCTGGTGATCCTTACCATCAAAGATGGGAAGGGAAGTGAATCATTTCAGTGTCCCAATTAAATTATACCAGAATTGGAAGACAGATTAATTTTCATATAAGGTGAGCTGCAAATTTAGTTCTGAAAATGATCAGTGTGAATCTTGAGGGGGTGGGGGTGGGGGGGGATAAAAAAGGCCAAGATCAGGGTAAGTCAGATTGAGGTGCACTTTTTGTGGCTGCATGACTGTAATGACATGAAGCATCAAACACTAATGCAGAAGATACAATTTGCTGTTTGCATTTTTTCATCTCAGCTGATGTTTCAGAGTATCTAATTCATGAGCTGGGTTGAAAGTTCTCTAAAACTGGATACTTAAATGTCACCCTTGGGAGGAAAGTCTTAAGCTACACCACTAGCCTGGATATGAAGTTTGCTTTGTAGTAAGAATGTTGCTTTAAACTTGCATAAATAAATGCAAGGATTTATTTATTTATTTATTTATTTTTTAAATCTTCTTATATTATTAGTGAAAAACAAGGCATTATGAAAAAAAAATGTGTCTTGTGAGATTGCTGTTCACTCAAACTTTGTGTAGTCTTGAAGTGTTTCAAGTAATCACGGTTGGTTTAGAAAAGTAGTGATCCGTACTGGCAGTGGAAATAAACACTAAAGGTGTCATGATGTGGGAATTCAGTACAAAATGTACTGCACAGACTTGCATGCATGAATGAAACTAGACGATTCTTCTGAAAGAAAAATGGCAGAACAGTGGAGTTTTCCAGCTCAAGGTTCTTGGCAATATTTAACATGTACTTCATTGTATTCTTTTCTTGGGACATGTATTTAGATACTTCTCTGTCTGATGTGCAGACTTGGATTTCTTTGTGGTTTCCTGTTAGATACATTCAGATGAGATGGTTCTGCAAGGCTGCTCAGCTTGTGTGTTTGATTTGGTCCAGGCATTTTTGGTTTTGTACACTGCTTTCTGGACTGAAGTCCATCAGGCTGCTAAATTATTTCATTCTCTCACAGCTAAATTTCCTATCTCTACCAGCAGAGAGGTAATAATTGGACTTAGAAATGAAAATGTTTTTTTTGTTTGTTTGTTTGTTTTTTTCTTCTGAAGAGAGTGAGTTGAGGAAAACAGCAGAATTGAATGCCCCAGTGAATAGCCTTCCTCGTATATTTCTTATGTATGGAAAAATGTTCTTTTACTTAGTTTTCCAAGATGCACTTACCTTTACTGATAAGTTTTCTGACTGAAGCAGAATTGTTCAAATAGGTCCATTGATGGAACCCTGTTCACTTGATTAAAGGCCCAAATCTGCTTCAATGCATTTCTTTTTTTCTGCTTGAGCAGCATCTGCCAATGTTCTCGTGTTTTTCTTCTAATTACCTTCGTAGTTGGCCAGAATCCATTCAAAACGATGTATCTGCAATGAACCTGGGTAGTAACCCAGTCGGTGAGGATATAGGGACTTGCCTAAGGACCATAATACATTTAGTCACATGCTAAATTATTGATGTATTTTGTTGCTGTTGTGCTTGGTATGCAAATGGAAGAAGTTTCTATGTAGATATTGGTAACGAGAGATATGTATGAAGATTCTGATAAAAATAGAGGCAAACACAAGTGAAGGTTCAAAGTGCTTGTTAATTTAATTGAATGCCAATATGTTGTCCTCGAGGCAGAAAACAAGTTGGATTCATTGACGTGCATCATTTTAGTGATGCCAGACTCTTTTCTACAAAGTACCTGAGATTCTTACGCTAAAAAGTTAGAATGTCTTTCTGTATGTAAGAATAGTGTGTCCATAAGATACAGGGAGAGAACAGAATTATCATCGATATGTTATATATTGTATGGCTTAACATAATCATGTATTTGGAGATAGACAATTATGGTTTCTTTGCAAAATTATATTTGCTATTTTTTTAGGCTTATAATAGGAGTAAAATACCCTATGGATCACATTCTGACTACAGAAAAGCACTAGTTGCAATCATATAGAAATATTTTTAAATGCAAGATGACTGCAAGGCAAAGATGTGTCTAGCTAGGGCTGAGAAGGATAGGAGGAGTTCACTATCTTCCCAAGTCTCAACTGCCAAATATGAACCTTATAATGTACAAAGAAAGTAAAAATGCATTTTCTTTGGCTCTCACAAAATTGCAGACATTAGACCCCACACAACCTAGTTTTTTACTGTAGAGGAAAAAGCGGAAACATTCAAATTAATTTAGCAAGAGGATCTTGCACACAAACACTGGTCCAAGTTCCTGCAAATGGAAACCGGTTGCCTGATAATTGGGTACAGAATAGTGCTGTATCAAGGTTTAATAATGTATTTAAAATACAAAGTGCAGAAATAAAAATTCTTTTCTTTCTCTCTGTTCCAGGTTCTCTGGGAGATGCTAACAAGGGAGGTCCCCTTTAAAGGCTTGGAAGGATTACAAGTAGCTTGGCTTGTAGTGGAAAAAAACGAGGTAAGACTACGTTTCTACATTCAGGTACATAGATCAGAAAACAGTATTGGGGTTTTGCAAAAGACTTTTTCATCTTCTTCAAATTGAAAGTAAGTTCACGCGTATGGAAAGATTAGCAGTAGGAGCTAACACAAAGGGTCAAAGTGATGTTATTCCTCATGAATGGACCCTTTACATCTAATTGTTGCAGCTTCACGTCGTGATGCTGTAGATCAAAAATTGTACAAGTACTGTACTAGTTTCTCAGTCTCAATTGTAAAACCTAGGGGTTTGTTCTTAGTGATGAAAGAAGCCATTGCGTCCAAGGTAGGGGAACAGTTTAACTCCATCTCCTGCGTTTAGGACATCTTTTTACTGGCCGGGAGTTGATATATCTGTAAGAGACCTTCAGCTACTTCAACTTAACTCTCCCAGCAGGAGTCACTATAGTACAAGAAACTGCCGCTTAGATGAAAATTTCAAAAATAAAAGAAGAAAAAATAGTTTTAAAAAAAGAGAGAAATTACAGTTTTGCCACCTACGTTCAACACTACATTGAAGATGAGCTCCTCACTGGTATCGGCAAGGCTGCGGCATAGCTGCAAGCCTCCTCATGCAGAGTCTTTCCATTTCAAAAGCACTTCAGTGGTGTAAACACCGTTTGTACAGTGTCCCCAGCCTCGCTTTTCTTCTTCTCACAAATTGAGGCTTTCAGTTAGTTGGACATGTGAGCGTATATCTGAACACATAGTCCCTTGATATCAAAGAGAGTAACTACATTTAAAAAACATTTAAAGTTGTGACTGTACCACACACAGACAAGCATGGAAATCCTCCACAAAGATGAAACCTCCTCTATCTAGACACAGCGGAAGCTTGGGAAACATTACAATGGCGAGGCAGTGACTGTGTAATACAGATTTCTATTATTCTACATAAACTGTTTCTCAAAATACTTCAGAGTTAAATAGTGGAGTTAGGTTTCCTCCTCTTAGTTTAATATTTTTTGCTGTTGACTATTTTTTGTTTCCATTGCTTTTTTTTTTTTTTTTTTTAAACTTATATTTGAGAACTGGATTAATTCCAGTGGGCAACACTGATGTACTGATTAGTTGGAAATGCTACATTACCAGTCTGAAGGTTATGACCATGGTCTTCTACAGTGTTTATCAGAGCAGGAGGTACGGTGGGACTCTTTCTCCTAGTTTAGGGAAAGCCTTATTATATCAGTTTGAAGAAGGTGGAACCAGTGAGCAGTGCTATGTTCTGTTATGTGCAATTTTATGTAAGTGGTACAGAGTGGCACTGATAACATTGTAAAGAGATTGTCCTATGCTTAAAGATGATAGAGATACAATGAACGTTTCTCTGCAGTTTCCCAGAGCAGGGAACTGTGTAAAATACAGCATGAGCAAATTGTGGACATAACAACTCTTTTACTCATGGCTGGAGGAACTTAAGTGTTGAGATTTTCAAAGCCAGCTATGTAGTGCCAGGTGTCACTAGCCTGTTGCCACCATCTTCTTTGTAATGGTGCCAGGAAACTTTCAGAGCATGAACTTGCTTATATAGATTTTATTTTCTCTGACCATGACTTGGGGACCATGTTCAGTGTATGCCTTGTAAGAGTTGGCGTACATTACTTTTATTTTCTCCATAGTTTCTATGTCCTGAAGCAAGTATGAGGATCAGGTTCAACCCTCAGTTTCATCTACTGACATTAATAGACTTGCATGGATCTACTTCACAACAGAATTAAGTCACTGTTGAGCTAGGCCTTCATTCTTTTCACTCTAAGTCTCTTGTTAAAATCAGTGAGGGACTGAGGCCAAAGCATAATTACTTAGGTTGAAAAGTCCCACTTTGCAAATCTGGAGTGAAAGAAACAAAATGGATTTTAAGGATTTTGTATGGGTCCTTTCCAGGGCTCTGCATAATTTCACAATGGAAGTTTTATTTTGGTACAGTTTTTATATAAATATATAATTTTAATTCAGAAAAGAAAAGCACGTGAATTCATATTATACTAGGCATAATCCCATACAAAATTACAAATGAAAAATGTCTTTTCTATTACAATCTGATAGCTTTGGAACCTGCTACCTCTATATTCCATGGCAGATAACATTCTGCACAAGTGAGACACATGTAAATGAGGACTACAGCTTATTTTCTACCTCCTGGAACTCTGAGGGTTACAGACAAATACTGCAGAAAGATGAGGCAGTGTATTTTTAGGGTAATGACTCAACCAGAGATCAAGTGCCAGTACAATTTGTTTATGCATTGTACAAATTTCTTTGTATTTCTTGCATAGAAAGCTTTGTGCCTTAAGGTATTTACATTATTAAAATAATCAGATTCCTGCAGTGCCCTGACCCTGTATGTCATATTTCCTGTTTTCATGGTATTCAAATGCTTGTATAGCAGAATTTGTTAACTCTTTGGCTTGTAAGGCTTTGCAGTAATACAGTGGTACAAAACTTGGCAGTTGCTTTGATTTACTTCAGAAATTTCAAGAGTAGGAATAATCAAAGGGTCTTCCTGGTAGGTTCGACTGGACAGGTTCAGGTTCTCACCTGCTGTAGAACATTTTTTCCAACTTGATTTCCTTATATTTGGACCCACTTGCACTGCAGAACAGCTTTTCGTCTTTTTTTTTTTTTTTTTTAAACTTAGTGTGAAGCATCTGAAGTAAGTTAGTTACATCAGTGAGAACAAAGGCATCACCTTTTATGTATAATGCTGTTGGGATACACATATGAGCAACTGGAGAGTCTTGGGTGTTTGTGTGTGTATTTGACAATGGAATTGGTTTTAGGGTTTGCAAAGGGAGGCATAGTCTTTAAGCTACGTGTTGTCTAATACTCACTGAACAAATACTTTTCATGGCTTAAAACTCTCAGCAAAAGAAATGAAGCCAGCTTCAAAGTAATTCTCTGTGGTCAGTGGACCTGGCTGTAACCAGCAACTCTTTGTCTTGCGTCATCAGAAAATATTTATCTGAGTTCACTGTGCTCTATGAGTGCTCTCTGAGATCTGCATGTCCTCATTAATCGTTCTGACCACAGGCTTATGAAATGTCTCTTGTGTCATTTAGAGCTTCACTTAACTCTATAAATGAATGAATGTACTCTCTATTTCAGCCATTTGGTATATCAAAATTCACTAGTGTTGTATATCTGTATGGGAGAAAGGAATTAAACCAGGCCGTACATTATGCCTATTTTGATAAGCATCTTAAAATACCATGCAGTGCAGTAGTTATGTCTACAAATTATGATATATTAGTATTAAAATCTCTTTACCTCATTTTTATTTTCTTGTCTCCTAGTTTTCATGAGCAACTCAATCGGTTTATTTGTTCCTTTCCTTCTTTATAAATATATTAATTAACAGCACATCTTACTAGTGTTAGCCTTTTTTTTTTTTTATGTCAGTCATCAGTTTTGTATTATGTTTAAATGAAAGAAGAGCATATCTCACTTCTTTTAATTGCTCTGTTTTTATAGGAAATATATTATTAGCACCTTAAGGGGAAATGTTTCTATTAACTGTCACGTTCTATCTCCATTAGAGATTAACCATTCCAAGCAGTTGTCCCAGAAGTTTTGCAGAACTGATGCATCAGTGTTGGGAAGCTGATTCAAAGGTAATTTAATATTTGTTATATTCTATATCCTTCACCTCTTATTTTTCTGTGTATGTTAAGCTATCTTTGGAGGACAAGTCTGAGCTAACAAGAATATTAGATTCACAAAAATATTAGCTGGGGATGTCTTTTCACAATATTGTATATTTGAAAAGTACATATTTATGTATTTATACTTAAATGTGTTTCTGTCCTTTTAATCAAGTGTTGTTACTCTAAATTGCCTTACTACAGAGATTGCAAATAGGGTAAGGTGGCCGTTTTTAATCAAGAGAAAAATAATTTTGTTTTTCTTATTTCAGTAGTCAATCCTTCTTGCATGTTTGTGAGTAATACATTTCAAATACCTATTTCAAGGGTCCAGTTTTGATTTTTTTCTTGCACTGGAAATGTATGAAGTATAAATTAATCCACAGAATACGGGTAGTAATGGCAGAAACACATTCAAGATTAACATTTTAAAATGTCCTCGTCCTTTCCCCTAGGACACTGAATAATTAATTTCATGACAATTATACTGTAATAGTATAGTAATGGAAGTACTGCAGTATACTGCTTAACTTTCCCCTATAAATCAGAAGAGAAATGAAAGACTA
The DNA here is from genome assembly GCF_039878825.1 of Excalfactoria chinensis. NCBI lineage: Eukaryota > Metazoa > Chordata > Aves > Galliformes > Phasianidae > Excalfactoria > Excalfactoria chinensis. The sequence continues at coordinate 18,481,101 of NC_092831.1, forward strand.
TATTTGCTCAGTAAATACTTTTGTAGATCCTGGCAATTACCTTCCTTAAATTGGCCCTGCTACCATCCTGTTACATGTAAAACTGGCTGGAAAGAACCTGCGGGCATACCAGTTCTGAGACCAAGTGTCAGGAGATATTTTATTTTGCCTGTGAGGGTACTTAGGAGAGGAAAGGACAGTTAAGGATAGGAAATTTTGCACTTTTTTTCAAGTCAAGGCACCAGGAAGACCTCTTAGTTACTGAAAACTCAGAAGAAAGTGCACTGCAACTTCAGAGACTCCAAGATTAATAACAAAATGAATTATAGCACTTAGGTGGCTTAACTCCAGAACATATTATCACTGGAAACTAATCACAGGAGAGCAGTATGAGAGTGGAGATTTCCCTTCTTTTTCATTTTTGTTCAATTTTATTTTTGAAGCAAGGAACTGCTTCCTGCAGAATGGATTTAGAAGTTTGAGATCATCAGCAATATGGTTTCTAAATGAATGCCCATTTAAATGCTACTCCCTTAATAATAGTCCTTTTTCTCCTCTCCGCAGAGGCAAGGGGAGAAAAATGCTTTCGATCTTTGAACATGTAATGGGGCTGTTTAAGTTCTAGGTCAGTAATTATTGAAGAGCCCTTCCTAGCGGTAACTACACGTCTTATTAATAAAACTACTCAATAAGCATCACTATTAAAGGCTGCAGAAGAATTTTTGGATCTTTTAGAGTGTGCATTGCTGCACATACTAGGCCAGCTTGCTCTTTAGATTGCTTTAACCAGATATATGGGAGTCTGGAATTCTGTTGCTGTATTTGCAGGAAAGAGAGGGATCTGCACATTGAAAACAGGGATGCCTGAGAAATTGACCTGGGTTTTAACTGAGTTTCTGGGATTGTTGTTCCTAGATGCATCTCTGGTGTGTGTAAAGAGCAAATACAAGCTTGGCTGAATTTTTCTGATAGTCTGCTCTTCACTGCTTCTTTTTTGATTCAGCTTCTCATTTGTTAAGCAATTATAAATGCATTGTTCACATGACTGAAATGGAGTAATCTCTGGTCACATTTTGGGCATGTGACTGACAAACTCGGTCACGTGTTGGGAAAGGATCAGTACTTAACAGCTATCAGAATGCCTTGATAAAAGGCTGTGAGGCCTGCTTGAGCCAAAAGATGGAGCACATTCCTCTAAAATGCCGCACTGTGCAGTTTTTCCTTTGGCCAGGATTAGCTTAAGAAAATCGGTGGTAGATGTATGAACTGGTTACTGAAGGTCAAGTGAGAATGTCAACTGCTCAAAAGCAATTGCTCATATTCATAATTTCAGCTCACAGAAAGCCTGAGGTATCTTTATGTGACTTAGCCCTGGGAAAAGAGGGATGTGCTTTTACTGTGGGGCTAAGGAGTAAACTTAGAGAGCTGCTGTAAAGCAGCTGCAGTATCAGATGCTGCTCACACTGTAACCTTGACATGGGAATTAATGCAGTTATTAACTGTGCTTTGAATTTCTAAAAATTTGTTTATTCTTGGAGGAAAATGTCCATAGTGTGCTGCTCCAGGTGATATATATTTAGAGTCTTCACACAGTTTAAGCTGTGCAAGTGAAGCAGTCATTGGTGGGTTCGAAGTATTTTACTAAAATGCTAAGTACTAATTACTCTAAATCAGTAATTATTTAATAATTTCTGTGGTAACTGAGTATCTTAAATTAACAAATGTAAGATCCCTATGAAAAAAGCAACTTTTGCTTGGGTACTAGAAAATTGTACAAAGGTTGCTCATCACTAATGCTTTCATCTACTGGGGGCACCTGCTTTGGAAACACAGGTGAGTGCATGTTTCTCATTTCCTCTGTTCCTTCAGTTTAACCCCACTTTAACATCAGAGATGATTGCAAATTATTGAATGTTATGATGGAACTCAGAAATCTGAGAACAGAGGGGCAGCAATAAAGGAAAGGCATATGGTATAAATATCCTGGTTTTACGCAGATGCGTTTAGTAAGAAATACTGAGTGGAAGGAAATAGTGAAAGCATTAGCCAGAACTATTTCTGGAGAAGTATATATATTTTAAAGATTTTTTGCATGATACATCACAGATATGAAGGGAAACAATTTTCAAAGGTGACTCATGCCTTGATATTTTGAGTCTATTACAAGGTATCATTTATGATGCCCAGCTTCCTGGGAAGTACCAAGCAGCTGTCCATTGGAAATAAGACTTTTTTTAAAAAATAAAGATAAAGCTCCTCAGCTTCAGTTTCCAACTTCAGCAATCACCTCTTGCCAGTTTTACCTAAGGTATTAGTCTGCACCTAGTGTGCACGTATTAAATCTGAAATCTTCATCCCCCTTGAGGGAAGAAACTGACAAAAACACATGCCAGTGTAGGCCTGTGTCTTGCTGTTAGCTGCACCTCCAGAAAAAGCTGTTACCTGTATGTCTGACATCTGTAAAACTGGCAGGATAGCTGACAGCTGTTCGCAGAAACTGCACAGCCAGAGAAAAGCTTTGTGAGTACAGTGACTGTACAGTTGTTCCAGCTGCAGTCCTGCAACACAACATCTCCTTTTCAGCCTGTAAAGATTTGCTGAATACCAGCTTGGTCCTGCTCTGTGTAGGACCAACAGAGTGTGTTATTGCTATTCCCAATTCAGTCTGTTGGTGCTTCAGCCTCCCTTCTTAAAAGCCCTATTCTCTGTCATTGCTATTCCAAACTCGAAATTTCCTAGGCAGGCCTGATGGCAGTGCTGATTATGTTCATTTGGTGTCCTTGGGTCCAGAAGCATCATGCATGCAAGGGGGCTGCTGCCTTCCCTGCCCTTCTGTGAGTGCATCTCTGTGGACAGGGTTCCCCACTGGGCTTTTGCACTGGGTGCACATTAACAAGTGCACATTGTGCTGCTGAAAGGCTTGTTGGGTGGTGGGTTAGAGGCTAGGCTGTACGGGCATGAGTGCTTGGGGCAGGTATGCAAAGAAACCTGAATAGCTCACCCCACTGCCCATTTGCCCAAATTCATGGAAATGGACCAAAAAGCACCAGACAAAGCCTCCAGTCACAGACGAATAATGCAGCATTACAATATAAGAGAACCTGTCTTTTTTTTTTTGTTATGCATTTGACGCTTTTTCATGCTGTTTGACATTTAAAATAAAGAAATTGTCTTCTTTTATAATGTGGAAATCACTTGGATCTTACTGGGAGAGACACCTCAGCATTGTTCCTAATTGTTTTTGTGCTCCCAAATTAAAATGCACGTTTTAATTGCGGCATCTGTAATTTTAGCAGAAATGGTATAATTAGAGGCGAGATACAGAGAGAATGCGCATCATCCCCTTATTATATATCTACATTTTGTTTCAACCTTTTGTCTCAACTTTGTCTGGAGTCTGTCAAACAGACTAACAGAGTCAGCGTTCTTTCAAGAAACGTGCTTTACTGTGGCTTTTTCAGTTATTCTCCCACTTCATAGCTTCATTTCAGGACTACAGGGGGAGCAGAAAAAGCAGAGAAGCTGTGACTGCTCTCCATAAGTGACGAATGTTGTTGCGCTATCAGCACAATGGGTGCTGGGCGTAGAGCTGGGGGCAGAAAGTTGAGAGAATGAGTCCAACACAGGACTGTTCCTATGAGCCCTGCTGGCAAAGGGGAGGCAGCATCATTTAGCCCGGATCTCTGCTTCTGCCCAGGCTACCAATGAGCTAACCAAGTGGGAGGCTTTTCTGGAAAGTGTCCTTCCCTGCAAGAACCCAGCTCTGCAGCCAGGAGCCCATTTGTGATGGGCAGCTAATAGCATCTTTGTGCATTAAGGAGTTTGTGTTACTCCCTGTAAAAGCCATCTGTCTAATGACCAGCTGCTGATAGGTCCAGCCTTCTCTCTGAGGTGCTATTTCCCTTGTTAGCTTGAGGAAAACATCATTTATAGAATGAAGAATCTGTGTAGTCGTTATTATTACTAACGTTGTTTAATGTTTTTATTGCTATCCCAGGAAGCAGCAAATGGTAATTTAGGTAGATACAGGAGAATAAGCGAAGGCTGAAGTCCTACTGCCTTATGTGACTCTTTCCAAACTTAACATTTCTTCTGTTGAAGGAATAACAAAGAAATAAGCATAAAAGACAACAACAACAAAAAAAAAAACCAACAACATTTAAAACTTCATGCTCCTGATGTAGTTGCTTGTAGTCCATCACTTTCAGCTGAACCAATGACACTACATAGTAATAGTCATATGTGAGTGCAAATGCTGATTTTTATTTTTATTATTTTTTTTCCTCAGAAAAGGCCATCATTCAAGCAGATAATTTCAATTCTGGAATCCATGTCAAACGATAGCAACCTTCCAGACCAGTGCAACTCATTCCTGCATAACAAGGCGGAGTGGAGGTAAGCTTCCTGCCTCCTGGGATGAAATGATGCAGTTTTCCTTTTTAGTGGTGCAAGTCCATGCTGTTTTCAGATGGACATCAGGCACTGATGAGGTATCGGCAGAGAAATTTCTATTTTTAGAACACGATTTGCCTTGTTGTTTTTCAAGAATGCCCAGAACGTTGTGAAACCTGTATTAGGAGCCAATACGCTTAGCCGTACACTATGTTTATTATTACATTGGTTTAGGTATCACGTTATTTATGGCTTTGTGATTCACATCTAAAAACCACCAGTGTTTTCAGTGAATGGTGAGGGCCAAACAACTCAGGTGTACGTTCTGTTTGGTGCAGTTTTGACAGGAAAAACATAGACAGCAAATGTTTATTTTAGCTAAAAAAGGACACAAAGGAATAATTTTTAAAGTCAAGCCTTTATTTGTCTTCACTTGTGTTTTGTCATAGTTGTGCATTCTTTCCCTTGCATTGACTTTGCACCCCTGCATCCAGGCCAGCCCAGCTTTTGCAAAGTGCAATTGGGGGAATGTGGGATTTTCTCTATTGCCGATCATAATTTCTAGTCAAGCACGATTATAAATGGAGATGAGGTTTGAGAAAATAGCAGCACGAGGCCCATTTTTACAGTAAAGGTGTCAGCCTGCTTTACCGGTGTGCCAAAACTTCAAAAAATGTCCCCGGAGCACATTTGTTGGTTGGAAAGCCTGCAGCCTCACAGTACATCCTGTGTTTGGAAAAGCAAATTGAAAACAGATCTGCAGAGGCAGAAGACTTTTACCAGATGATTGCACTCGGTCTATATTAAGCAGCTTGGCCCCCCTCCAGGTGAGCGGGGAGCAGAGCTATTAAAGGTGCCTTGCCTGCACTGCGGCCGCGGCAGGAGCCCGCAGAGCACGGGGACAGGAGCAGGGAAAAGGGCCTTGCAGCAAAACCCCAATCCCGTATCCCCTTCGCGGACTTCCCAGTAAAATCGAGACTTGCGCTTTTAATTGGAAGGAGTGGAAAAAGTGACTGTGAGCCGGGACGCTTCCCCGGTCACATGGCAGCAGTATAAATAGCCGGGACGGCTCCTGCCCTGACTCAGCAGCGCTCCGCCGCGGCCCCCGCACCGCCAGCACCTGCGGCGGCAGCGCGACACCTGCTGGCGGCCGCCCGCCCTGTGCCCGCCGCCGGCCCGGCCCCAGCTCCGACCTGCCGGCCCCGGCCCGCTGCTTCGGTGCTTCCTCGCGCTTTCGCTGGCCCTGGTGTGGTTCTGAATGGTTCTGCCGGTGGCACGGCTTTTGAAGAATGGCACTGTCTTCTCCCGAGTTCTGTATTACAAGGCTTGCTGTCTAAATTAAGGAAGCTCATGGTCTTGCAGCAGCAGTCAGTAAAATCAAATTGGCCAGAATGTGTTTGTGGGAATAAAACTTCGTTTTAATGATGAGCAAGTACACAAAATCTTTTAGCAAAAACAAGTATTTACTTAGATCTTACGAAGACAACAGGACAAAAGATGTTGTAGTTGTCAGTGACCTTTATGGAGGCAGTTCATTTTTTGGAGTGTGACCAAGTATTCATGTTTTCACCAAAAAAGTTCTTTTGATGCACCTAAGCTGCTGCATAAAGGAATGGTTGACAAGGTCTTAAAGGAAAGCGGGAAGTAGGAACAAAAGTTTTCTTCTGTGAAGTCAAGGCAACGTTTCTTTACCATGGAGGGTTGTGTTAACGGTACACTTGGCACATTTTATTTCTGTAAGAACAAATAACATGGAGACATGGAGATATGAGAGAGAAAAGATGAATTTGGGATTGAGCTTGATTTGCCTGAAAGCAATGATGACTTTTGAATTAAGCTAAAATGAAGACACAACTGCCAAAAGAGCACAAATCTCATGGGGACTTGTTCAGACACTGGGATAAGAGTGGTTCTCTTGTATGTGAATTCTGGTAGTTCAGATGGAAGTCATGTCTGCGTGGAGACGCTCAGGAAGGTTAAAACAAATTAATAGAAAGTATGTAAAAAAAATATGCAGGTCAAAACAGATTAAAGGCTTGTATACATAAAATGATCCCAAGGGGTAAACCAAAACAGGCTAAGACCATTTCTGAAAAGAGTTGTGCAAAAGTTTAAGGTGCTTTAACTAATGCATTGAAAAATCTTAGCTTTTACTCATGGATTTATTTATTCATTTATTTACTATCCCATCATCATTTGCAAAGAAATAACAACAGGGAAAGAATTGGGTGTGTTACTAAGAAATAGGAATTTTTAATAAAGCCTGGCCATCAGAGCACTGGATGGAGCCAGAATAAGTAAAGGTTATGCTTAACCTCCAAATTAGTGATCTGCACGTTCATGGTGATGCTGCACTTATCAAAGTGAATCAAAGCTGGGATAAGTTGGGTCACATTGTTTCCCAACCGTGTAATGTGCTCTCTGACCAGCTGGCATGGAAGCAGAATGTGCTGAATCCATACACAACTGGCACAGGTGAAAGGTTAGAATGTAATTTATCGTTTCTTTAATGCGATCTTACCGGTAAAATGTAACAAGTATTCATGCTTATATTAATAATGTTTTAATCTCCCTGTTCTATAATGTCCTTATTTTATTCCCTAACTGTTCTATGCCTCGCATTTTTATTATTAGTCGGATAAGGGCACTGTTGACACGCTGTCCTATGACTAAGTTGCACAGATCTGCCTTATGTTTAAATTCATGTTCTGTCATATCTTTGGAGCTCTTTCCCAAGTCGCTTTTACTATGGTAGGAAAAAATTGGTGTTGAAGTAATGATGTTCCAATTCAGTGAGAGATTGCATTTGTCTGCATTTAGCCATGTGTACTAACTGTGTTTCTTGAACTTGCATCCTCTCCCTACAAGTGACTGTTCAAATGATTAAAAGCAGTCATATTAGTGTATCAGTAACAATTCAAGACATATAAACAAATACCACTCATTGTTTTTAATCTGTGGCTGTTTATCATTATAATTCCTAGTGAGAGCATACACATTCCTCATTGTCACAGAATGAGATTAGTCTAGAATAAAGCAAGCAAGCTGAAACTGCAGAAGCAAACAAATACACGCTCTCTGCAATGTATAATGTTTCAAGCTGCTTCATTTATGAAGGAAGACTCATTAACTGGGCAATGTACGATAGCTTTCTCTTTTAATTACACAGTTTTATTATACAGTGGAATTATTTTCCAGAATGCGACTGTTTTTGCAGACTGACCTTCTATTATAAGAGAAGTTTCTAGCTAATGAAGAGAGGTAATTACAGCACAAAATAGACTTTTGACATATAGAAAGCTATTGTTACCAAGACATTGCTAGTGCAGAATGTTATCTAAAAGAGAGGCTTAATGTACGTATTTAACAAAATTGCAGAGTTGCATGTATGTAGCAGTGATGCCGAGACCTAAGAAAAGCAGCATGCAGCAATCCTGTATTTGTAGTTGCTGCAGTAGATTGAGGCATACATGTTGTGCTGACCAGGAAAAGTTTGTGACTGCTGTCACAATGAATGCTGGGAAAGGAGTTGCTTTCTGACCCTCTGTGCAGCGCTTTTCAATTTCATTCCTTTAGAGAATCACAAGATTTAGTCAGATTTCTGCCTAATGTACGTGTCAAAAGGTCTGCCTGGAGCATGGCTTTCAGTGTTTTTTAGGCATTTTAAAACAAATGTTGAATTTGCCGTTTATTAGGATATATGATGACTTTCCACCCATTGCAGAGATCAGCCCTGACCTTTACATGCCTAAAAAAGAGGAGAGAATTTTTCTTGAAATCTGAAGCATAATAATTGTGAGGGACGTTTGTTCTGACCACCACACTGAGCAGCTCACTCAGCATGGTTTAAGTGGGATAAATGCCCTTGCCCCAGGCGGCTGATTTTTGCAGTGGAATTAAGCATGGTGGTAGAGTTTGCAGTGGTTTGCTACTTATTCACACTCTGCGTCTTTTCACTGGACTTCTGTGAGCATTACTCTCTGATAGAGATTTCTTAATAAAATAGAGCTCATACAAAATTTAGGATATCTAAATTCTCTCGTTTAATTAAGTAGGATCTTTGGGTATGTACTTCCTCACATTAAAAGGCTGATCTCCTTTAGTTTGATAGTGGAGAAGAGCTCAATTACTCTGTATAATAGAACAGGGGAAAAAAGCACTTTATTTTTTACCAAGCAGAAATGACAGCTACCATTGTGCTAGATCCTTTATTTTCTTTTTGTAAATATCAGAAGGAACAGACTTTCTGCAGTATGTTTATGGAAAAAAATATTGTGAGTTTAAGCCCAAGTGTTTGGCTTTGCCAAGTGTCCCTAGCTATCTTAAGAGCTCTCTTCAGGGTCTTTCTCATTAGGAGCTTGCTCTCTTTTTTAGGAGCAAAACCAGAACACTGTGATGGACTGCTTTCACAGTGCGAATGGGAAGTAACCGAAGTAACTGTTTGCTAAATAGCTTCCATACAAATGAAGCATCTGATAACAAATGAAATTTTTTTTCTTTGGTGATCTTATGAGCAGCACAACCCAACAGAGACTGTATCTAAACTCCTTAGAATACAGCTTTTGCTTGCTGTCTTTCTTGTTTCTCTCACCTTTGCTTGTGTGGTGAAAAGCAGAAAAAAAATGTAAACAAAATCATTTAATTAACTATTCCTAATTTGAGAAGCTGGTAACCTTTTAGAGGGCTGGATCTTATGCTTTATGTTCTTGCTTGTATGTACATGCTCTTATCTTGTCCTAGAGAAACTGGAAGGTTAGCAGCAAAAATACTGAAATATTGAGTCTCTGTATGATGAACACAAGTTCAAGTAAAATTTATGGCCATGTTATAAAACATGGTAAATGTAAAGAACATGTTATACCTGTACTAGGCAAATGGGCTTCTCCAGACTACTTGTGTTGTATTGCTAATGATCGTCCCATTATCTTTACTTAATATAGTTACTTTATAGATAATATATTTCCTGATGTTCAGGTGGAAAAAATGGCATGTATTTTTAGAATTTTATCATAACATGGCATTCCTACTCTTTTTAAAATTTTGTTTTTCTTCATTTGGAAGTATTGTGGTTATTCTGAAGTGTATAAACATTATCAGTTGTTCTTAAAGCTCTGAAAGGCTTTGCATTTGGTAATTAAATGAACTGCTTGAGTTAGTATTGTACTTTTCATCCTTTCACATTTAATTAACATTCAAGTGGGAATTATGAACAATTTATATCTGTCGAGAAAAGACAAGACCTAACAAATTGTCTCCGTGCAGATGTGAAATTGAGGCAACCTTAGAGAGACTAAAGAAACTGGAGCGTGATCTGAGCTTTAAAGAGCAGGAGCTAAAGGAACGGGAGCGACGTCTGAAGATGTGGGAGCAGAAGTTAACTGAACAGTCCAATACTCCTGTAAGTAGACAATAATTCATCCTTTCATTTTACTTCAGAAGGCATTTGGAGTTTTGCCTATGTAAATCTAGGGATACACCAAGGGACTAGTGCTCCAGTTTTTTTGTCTTGTGTTGGGCCTATTTGTAATGTCACTGCAAATAACTATATTATTTTTTTAAAAATCATACATTGGATATCAGATACTGCCCACAGTTCATTTTGTGCCATGGGCTCTTGAGTAGTTTCCCATTGATTTAATTACAGTTCTCAGCTTTAAAATTTGATTGCGTTCAGTAAAGTCGTTTTCAACTAGAAAGTTGTTGACTTTAAATGGACACAGCATTTGGTCTTAAAAGTAAGATTTGTTTATTCAAAAGAAAGCTTGAGAAAACTATGTATTTTTTATTCTTTTACTATGAGAAGAAACAAATTTCCGTAACATGAAAGAAGGTCAAAATTACAGCTGCTAATTTGGGCCTTTGTACATAGTTAGAGTTAACACGCTCGGTCTGGCTGGTTGTTAGCTGTTGGGACCTCCACGTTTGTATTAATAAATTGAACAAAAAAAAATCCCTTGTATCATCTTGAATTTTTTAATGAAACATGGTATCCTCAGTGACTGATTGGCAGAAAAAAGACTCCAGGGTTAGTGCCTTAATAAAGGCATATTATGATGGAATTGTTAAGAAAAATACTGCTATCAACCCACTTATCTTTAAAGTGCTAGCCATAACGAATATGGAATTGAGTTTGCAATAGCACCTTATATACTTAAACTCAATTTTATCTTGCATATATCATTGATTCTGATCAGAGCCATTTACAAACAACTTGTATTCAAGGCAGAGCTTATTCCTGTTGTTTGAATGAAGTTACATTCATGTTCCAGCTGTGACCATGTAAAGAAACAATGAAGAATGAATGTTTTCATATGTGCAGATACTATGTGTTCTTAGTAGAAATCCCTGTGTCTGCTTCAACGCTTGCGAACTTCTAGTAACTGAGCTGTGGACTGTCGTCTGTCTTGCTCACAGCATGAGACACAGCTTTAATGAGCAAATCTTTTTGCAAGCAAGGCCCTAGGGTTTTTTGTGGTGTACCTGCTTATGACTACTACTTTTCACTTGTAGCTGGCATTGCTGAAAGAATAAAGCATTGTGCTATGGCCTGTTGTGCTGAGCATGAACTATCTTTTCTGCATAATATTAACCCAACTCTCCTATTGCATTTAAGTGCAATTTCTTCTGACAGAAAAACAGATATTTTTTCCCATAGGTCTCTAATGAACTGTTGCATGGAACAGCTTTAAAAAAAGAAAAAGGAAAAAAAATAATTACATATTGGCAAAAATTGACTTGTTTTAGCAGGATCGGTTTCTTCATAGAAAATGTATTTGTAACCAGTGCCTTGTAGAATTTCAACTCTCTCTTAAATTCATAGCTATATATCATTTGGAAAACATCCCTGGGCATTCTCTCTGCAAGTTGTAATCCTTGGAGTCAGGTGTCTCCCTCCATCTCTCAGTTCAGGGTATGTCTGCTTAGCCATGCCAAACCATATGATTGCAGCAGAGAGATGCGCTGTTTGATTTAAGCTACCTTGGCTGTAAGAACAGTTGTGAAGATATGCAACCTGAAGCTAATAACACGGCTTAGAGTGCCCACTAGGCTTATGCTTTGTTTTTAGCCGGCCCTAGTCCCTGATGTGTCTCAGATGGTACTGTTGTCCCTGCTGTGCACTCTGCAGTCACTTCTCATTTTGCTCTGCAGTAAAGACTGGAGGCCAGCAGACACTTTTAAAGTGGTGTGCGGGAGGAGAAACTCAAACCAAGTTAAAGGGAAACGGGGAAGCTGACTCTGCCACAGAGTTGGTAGAAGCTTCATCCTGGAATCCCACGTGGTAGGTAGCTCTGACTAGCAGGAGGCTGCACCTATTCTAAAGAATAAAACGTGTCTTTGTGCACAACAGCATGAGAGAAAGATGAGGCCAAGCCTTACAAACACTTCTGTGAAGGTAGTGTTTCTCCCTGGACTCATTTTGACTGTTTCTGCTGTGACTTACATAGCAGACATCTCCAAGTCTTATCCCAGCAAATTTCCTATGTGCAGAATGTCTTGCACAAGGGAATATAGAGCCTTTGGCAGGAATAGAATGTGTCCACAGCTGTAGTGAAATGGGAGACTTCTTGTGAAACATGATGACCTGGCTCAACAAGGGAGGTGCATGTAGCTAAGCTGAATCTCAGTCAGAGGAGGACAGCAAGCAAGACATGAAGTCTAAAGATTCACCTGTGGTGCCATGCACCTGCAGGTCATCATTTAAGAACAGTGATTTGTATAGAGATGGAGGATCCCAGCAATCTATAAAAGGCCTGGATGATGGTCACGACATGTAATGTGACAATGAAAAACAGGTCTTGTCACAAAGAACACCTAAGCTCTCAAAATGGGGGGTTGGACTCGATGATCTCTGGAGGTCCCTTCCAACCCTTGTGATTCTGTGAAAATAACAAGAGGTGGTAAAATGTGGAGGAAGTTAGGTTTTTATAACCCACAAAATGTACCACAGCTGTGGACTACTAGCAGCTTAGCTATTGCGGAACATTGCAGTGACACAGAAGTATGTTTTAGAGGAAAGCTCTGTAGCAGCTTTGTTGATTTTCGTAGAGTTCCTCCCATGCTTCAGGGGATGCATTTCTGTGGTTCTTAAGTGATTAAAACTCTGATAGCTGATTAAAGAACTATCTGACACTAAATCAGTGTGCTGAGCATCTTGTTGCTGTGGCTATTTCTTGTTTTTTCTCTATATTAGTAGGAGCTAATTGTTTTCTCATTCTCTAGGAGCTATTGGTGTTCTTGATTTAAAAAGCATTCTGATGATCATCTTTTCCTGTACAACCAGGTGTATGTAGGCTTATCTGGGGATCATGTAGACAACCATAGGACACAAGAGGAGTGTTAAGAGCTCCCCATCTCTCCAACTTGTTAATTTCACTTTCATTTCTTAAACAACGACCACTGACTTTTGTCACCAAAATGTAAATGGAAAGCCTATGTAAGCAGGAAAAATCTGAGAGAAACAAAAGGCAGATATTCTCCTTTTTAATCATAGACAGTTAGTTAATGAAAGTGGTTTTGAAAAGATGGGTGCTCTTTGAGCAGCCTGACCATAAAACCTCCTGTGCGGCAGGCCATGGCACCACTACAATCCTCTCATAACCTGTTGTGATCGACTGTTGTCAGTTTTCTGATTCAGTCAGTTTTCTGATTAAGTTAAGGAAGATGTAGAAAAACATGGCTTCCTGGCAGGTTGTTTTTGGGACAGCTTTGAAAAGAAAGACCATTTCAGTTGTTCACATGTAGCTCCTTTGCTCCTGCCTTAGTTGGTAGCTGAGTTTAGGTCCATACACCTGAGGTTTTGCTCCTTGTGAAGAGTAGGCAGGTGTGTCACTGAAGTTACTTGCTGCAGCACTCTAGGGAGGTATTGTTATTTAGCTGGAAATGGTTTCAATTTGTAAAACACTGTAATTGCAGACTGACACAGGAAAACACAATTTTCTGTAGATAAAGATTGAATCAGTAGAGATTTAATATCACATGCAACCAAATGGGAGATATCTAGAATTTTATACCATAGGAAAGATACAAGGGGGGGGAAAAAAAAAAAAAAAAAGCCAACCAACCTGAAGAATCTGGCCAAGCAGCTCCCTTTTCCCATTCCTGCTTTTTCCCAGAACAGCTTCCAGAAGCAGTGTGCTGGCACAGGCTCAGGGTGGTTCCTGTCTCCTTTGAATTAGTGAGAGGCTTGTTTCTGACTGTGGCTATAGCAGCGTGACCCTTTCTTCTGTTGAGTATATGCTCAAAAAGAGTCTTTGCACAAATAATACTGCTGCTGTTATTTCTAATATTTAGAGGGCTGCTTCTTCTGCACCAAACTTCAGTAGTTTGTTTGGATTCTGTAATCTAATGTGATTCATTCTTCAATCCTGAAAGGTTCAGTTAAGCAACTCACTCAGACTTATGTTGTGACCCAGGAGCCAGTCAACCTGGCTAGAAAGCATTATAATCTGTTTTATGCTGTACAAAACGAAGGATTGAAGAGTCTGAACCTCCTTTTATCATGAAAGCTCTGCTACCTGTGGTTCTTGCCATGTGATTCCTTGATTACGCACTTCCTTTTGAGAACAATGAGCACAGAATTAAGCTGTTGTAATGAATTCTTGATCTCCATGTTTAGATTCACTAATCATCATGCTTTCTGTTTATTGCCAACTAATCTGGTGGTGTCTTTTTCCTTGATTTTTAAATTGGTTCTAACTTTCACTTTTGCTCTGTCCTTTCCTCCTTCAAATAGTTTCTCTTACCTCTTGCTGCAAGAATGTCTGAGGAGTCTTACTTTGAATCTAAAACAGAGGAGTCAAAGAGTGCAGAGATGTCATGTCAGATCACAGCAACAAGTAACGGGGAGGTAGCTGGCATGAACCAAAGTCTGAAGGCCTTGATGATGACGGGCTTTGGGGATATCTTCTCTCTGAACCAAGCAGGATCTGTCCTGCGTTCTGGAATGCAGATAAACATGCAAGCCAAAAAGAATTCTTCTAAAACCACCTCTATGAGAAAAGGAAAGAAAATCAACATGGCTTTGGGTTTCAGTGAATTCGACTGGTCAGATGACGATGATGATGATGATGATTTTGATGACACAGATGATAGCAGCGAATGAAATCAGTTACAGAATTAAATCTGAAATCGATTTTAGCAAAGCAAAACAATAAAGTTTAAGAGCAAGAATCCTGTCAGTTTGGTCTGTTCAAATCCTGTAAAAGAAAAAAAAGTGAGACACTTTCCAGGCTGAGCATGTTTGTGTGTAGAAAGACATTGTTCTTGTTTAGATTGCATTGACTTATTTCTGTTTTGATGAAATTTGGTACTAAACTTCCAAAGTAATTGAGATTACTATTAAGAACTATGATTATGTCTGTAATTCTTTATGCCTGATTATAGAAACTATAGCGTGATAAACTTAAGAACTGAAAACATTGGGGGAAACTTCAATGTCTTTAATGCAATTAATGTACTGCAATTTTTTCTGTGGATTTTATTTTATTTTTTTTTTTGTCACTATCTTTACCCCTTTAATTGTCAATCATGAATATACTTGTGCTTTCAGATTTGCTGTTCTCTGCAATCCGATTTTTCTTACTGTTGCAGTGAAGGGGTTTGCTGTGTTTCTAATTTAAAGCTTTTTCAAGGTGAGGTTATGGGAAGTCACGTTTCTAGGAAAAGAGAAGCTTAGCTGAGAGAAATAAAAGGGTAAGCTAAATATACAGTTTAAAAACTGAATAGCAGCAGAATCCAGATAATCCCTATTAGTAGATGATTTGTATAAATGCTTTTCCCCTTGCGTGTGTGTGCATGTGTATATAATTCACTCAAGCAAAGCGAATTGCAATCAGACTTCTGCATCTATTATCAGATATTGTGATCTAGAAGCTAATTTTCAGTTATGTTGATGTAAATCCAGGAAGCTTCATTAACTTTGATGGACTTACTCTGGTACCTGAGAGTAAAAATGGGTGTTAGCAAATTTTGATTCTGTTGCATCTCTTAAGGCACATGTACTGTCCTTACAAAAGGACAAGGAGAAGTCACGGTGACATTTCAGCTTGGACCCTACTTCTGTGGCTCATGTGAAATTCTCAGTGGTGGCAGTAATATGAGGAATATTTACAAGTCCCCGAGTATCTTTTTTTTTGTTTTGTTTTGTTTTGTTTTGTTTTGTTTTTGCAGCTAAATCACTTCTAAAGCATTGCCGCTACAGTTACAACTTACCATAAAACTCAGCATGTAACAATCTGCTGCAATAATTGCCTTCTAGGCACTTGTGTTGAAAGCAGTGAGTATGTTTCTCCTGATGACCCCTTTAGCAGTAATGCAGGAGGAGGGAGGGAAACTGGTGCAAACACAAATGCAGGTTAGAAAGGAAGCTGATGTAAAATATTTGCCCAAGGAAGAAGGACAGCATTTCAAAAGAGAAATGTTACTGTTTAGTTCAGCTACAGTGGGAATAAGTTGTCAAAATTCCATTCTCTGTTACTGGAGGGGTTTCTTTTATGAAAACTTATGTTTTTGAGTGGCTTCTTTAATTATTGGCTTGTCTGTTGCACAGCTCTAACCTATGTATTATGGTGAGTATTTTTGTAGATAGCTTAGAGAAAAATGGATACATTAGATAACAGCAGGCCTGAAATCCAGACAACAAAAGAGAAAGTTCTTTGAAGGAGTTTTCCTACAGTGATGAGTGGGCACCTCTTTGCGATGTGAGACAGAATTGTTTTATTCTGAAACAGCATAACTGGTCTGGTAGCCTGCGAGGCAGCGAGTGCTTCGACCAGAGCTAGTGTGCTCCACTCAGTGTTCACCGGGATAGGCCCTCCAAAATGCTTCCTTTCAAGTAGGATATCATTCCTCATTCCCCTTCTTCCTAACAGTTGTGGGTCCCTTGGCTTGAAGTTGACCCTCGTGCGTCAGGAGGCTTTTTCATGTCAGAACTGTAATATAAATGATGTGATAAGCTTACTCTACATCCTGGGAGCAACGTGCTCCTTAGTCACAGGTAGGGATGGCATTTTAGGTCCATCTGACTTTAGAGAGAAGAGATACCGAAAGCCAAAGAATAAACTGGAAATAAGAACAAACAGGCTATTTCCAGGGCAGATTTGCACTCTTTCTATAAGTTTATGTCTGCTAACACCCATTGCAGTTATATTATTTTTTTAACTTCCACATTGCACACAGGAAAATTTGATCTGATATGTGCACTTAAGATGTGTGTCGCTGTGCATAGACTAGTGTACCACATATGCAGTGTAGTGTTGTACAGCTTTAACTGAAAACAAAATTTGCTTCAGTATGATTAGCATTCAAAAAATAACTACTTGTCCCTAGCACTGATGTTTTGCACTTTCTTTAGGATCTAACACTCTCAGAGCACTTTATGCATATTTATATTTGTGTAAGTTTTAATTGAATTTTTATGTTCACTCCTTAGCGTTTACAGAATTAAAAGTAGTCCTTGAGCAGTACACTGCAGGAATTCTTAGTTACAAAATCCCCAAATTTGGGTCTCTTTCCAAATTTTTACACTTACTACCCATGTGCATCTCCTATTTCAGCAGAATGTTATCAGAATTTGGTAATATGCTCGTAGGAGTTTCAGCTATTTATTTAGTTCCAGTTCTTTTATGGAGGGGGGGGGAGGGGGAAGGTTTTATTCTTCACTTTCTCCACACTTCGCTTCTCAAACCAAGTTAAGCTGTATTAAGGATAAAATTATACTCTCTTAAAACAACTTGTTTTGTGCTTAAAGTAGCAAAGATCTCTGAATTCCTAAGAAAGTTAAGATATGACAGATAACATATGATAGGCTCTGTTGGTGCAGTCCTATCATCGCAGTGTTATACTTAGGATATTGGCTGTGCTTATAAGAAAAAAATTATATTGATTGAATTTTTGCTTTCTGTGATGGCTTTCATAACAGATGTCTGCAGTTTACAAGCCAAAAATTGTATGTGAGAATCAGCTGTGTTGTTTCTGCCTCTGACAAACTTCTAGCTAGATAAAGGTTTTGGAATCATCTCTGCTGGGCAGGTGTGTTGTTCGGAGGAGATCATAGTATTTTCATCTTTCAGACCTGATTTTGCTCTGCTGTGCAATCTGGCCTGTTTTCTACCCATGTTAGTACCACAGCCACTTGCTGTGCCAGCTTAGGAATGCATTAACCAACCCACAGAGGTGTTTCTCTGTCTACTCTGGGCTGTGAGCAAAACTACTGAAAACCTTCCCATGCTTTATACACCTCTAAGCATACTCATTTCTGTTGGGCCTTTTGAGGTCACAGATTTCTCTGCCTTCCCTAAAGTTCTGCAGGTATCTGTAGCAGAATAGTGTTGCTGTACTTGACAGAGGGGAAATGCAAGAACTGGGTCTCAGCTTCTCATTTTCACAAGGCTGTTCTGCCAACATTTACTATGGTAGCTCAAGAGAAGAATGGTGAGGATCGTCTTTTGGCTCACTTAAATATTCAGAGTGAGCTGGGACCAAGACAGGATGTCCTAACTCCCAACTCTGTTTCTTTTCCTTCAGAGTTGGGGGAAAGAACAGGGGAGGAATTAATGGCATAAAACTCTTGATCTGGTCATTTCTGCGACTTAATCTGACCAGTTTTGTGACTCCGCCAATTCCATGGAGGTACGGGGTGTAGGTGTGGTGCATCCCCAGCTGGCTGGAGGCCTGGCCTGGAGTTTGTCCCCTCTAGCTGTGAAGGGCTTTGTGGAGGTGAGGTCTGGAGTAGCTCCTTGTCTCACAGTTGTGTTTGACTTGTCATTTCTTTATTGTTTGAGCAGTTCTGTTAGATGTTGATTCCTTTTAGATGTTAAACAGCTATTAAGAATTGAATATTTGTTGCAATAACGAGTCATTTTGCTCTCAGCATTAGTAGTACATCTGTAGTGTGCATATAGCTATTCAGTATCCAGCAGAGTCACTGTGTCTTTAGTACTGTAGTTTCTTTTTCTGTAATCAGGCAGCTTTTACAGGTTTTTAATAGGACCTCTAACTTGACAGAGGTTATGACTACAGTCCTACGTAGAATGTTCAGGTAAAAAGATAAGTTCGTTTAGTAATTTTCACAGCCCTTAAAATGCACTGGTAGGAATCTGGAGGAGAATCGTTTCCCCTTTTCCCCAGACTTCGGCTTGGTGTACACTGTAAAACCTGCACAGAGGTTTCTGATGTGTGAAGATTTAATTTTGAAAATGTAGAACCAACAACCTTTAAACATTTTGTATCGTGTGCCAAATATCCATACACCTTTGAAAGTCAGATATAGTCCACTGCATTTCTTGCTTTTGCACTACTGAAAAAGTTTTGTACTGAATTATAGAAATCGATGCCACTTACACTCCAGGTGTGAACAGATGAAATTCGAATAGAAAATATTTTCATTGTTTAAAAAAAACAATAATTTTCCCTTCTGAGAATACGGTGAGCACTGCAGTGTCTGTGCCGAAACTCTTGTGTTGTAAACTGAATATATAATTTGTGTGGAACATGCAATGTTACACTTCTATGTGGTAAAACCTTGCAGCGTCAGTTACTCTCTTTATTGCACTTGACATATGATGTCTTGTTTTATTCACACTGTGGATTTGATTTTCCAGTGTAAAGACATAGCAAACAACCAAAAAGAAACCATGCAATGTATTCAATTTCCTCAATTGGTGTCATAAACTTTCTTTTGATGTGAACTTTTTTCCTTTGCTTCTCTTTGTTCCGAACTCTATTTTGCAATAAACATTTTGACAGTAAATTTTCTGCATCTGTGTCCCTGTGTAAAATGCTGATGTTTGAAAAGGTTCCTTATTGTCTGGTGGTTCAAGTCATTTTTATGTTACTCACTGTGTAACATTTCTACTTTACTTTGCCCATCTTTTCTTTCCATTTTTTATAATTTTGAAAGAATATGGAATATATTCTGTCTCTGGTTATATTTAAATGTGAGAAAGCCTGAAAACATCTATTGTACAATCAAAAATGCAAGACTGGACTTCTTCAGTGAGCAGTTGAATCATACCAATTATTCTACAGGCTCCTCACGCAGCACCAGCCCTTCTGACAATAAGTACCTACAAAAGGCACGAACTGCTGCCTTCACAAGGGTCTTTGTGGTGGACACTTGTCCTTCCTTGAGCTCAGTTGTTGCCTCAGCACTATTACCCGGGCAGCAGGTAACTTAGCACAAGATAAGACTGACTAGCAGTAGGTATATTTAGAAGATTGTCTTTACAACACCATGTTTTCAGTCAAGAAGTCGGGTCTTTATTTAGCAAGTGCATTTTGCCATATGACACTTCACTATGATGCCTTTGGCTCTGTCCATTTTGGGGTTGCAGTGGGCAAGAGGCCCACCAGGTTCTTCTCACAGAGGTGCTTTCAGGTGTCACAGATGTTTTGTGCCCAGCAGGCACAGAAGGCATTGAGCCTTCAGGAGATTCTGACTATCCAAATGTGTACATACAAATTAATATAAACTCTTTTTCTGGATGGGAATGCAAATAAGATGAAGCCTGCGTAGCATATGCTTGTGTGACTAAAACAGCAGTCAGCTTTTTGAAATCATCCCAGAATTTCACATCTATCCTTCATGGTTTCAAGAGCTACGACAAAGCATGCCACACATGGGCTGCAACGCCAGAGGGGGTGGGAAGCGCTGTGCTCATGGAGCCTCAGGCAAACAGTTATGGAGCGTTGGCAGAAACCAGAGGAGAATTGTCCCAACAGGAAGACTGACCACAGAAGTCAGACTCCAAATCCTGTCTTTGCTGATGTCTAGAGGCAGTTTTACTTCCTTCTGCAGAAAATGCTCATCATTTTGGAGGGTGTCATAATCACAGCATTGTTTTTCCTGCAGAAGTCAGGTGGTATCAAATCCATAACAAAAGCAGAAGCCTTTTCGTACTGTCAAACAAGAAGTGCGATAGCTGGCGTAAGCTATCAATGGGTGGGAATCCAAAGGGTTGTTCTGTTGGTCTGGGAAGTACTCTCTGGTGCCCCATATGGGAGTTGCAGGTTAAAGTTCTCCCCTTCACTGGAGGAAAAGAACCAAATAAAAGTGGCCACCAGAGTGAGTTTTGGGTGGAGGAGGGAACAACAGTCAGATGGTTTCCTTTTCAATTCGTATCTCTCACACAGTTGCTGCCCTCCTTTGATATTTGTGCATGGACTGAAGAAGACGTGGTGAGTATCTTGTGTTAACATGGCCAGCGTTGTGCTGCTGGAGCTTTCTGCAAATTGTGGTGGGTATGAAGGGAGTATGAGCTGGATCAGAACACTTCGGTGAGATTTTACTACTATTTGCTTGGTGGAACTTGTGTCCCAGAAAGGCTTTTAAAGTGACCGTATGTAAATTAAGAATTTATGTGACCCTGATAAAACAGACATGCTCTTCAATACCCAGGAAATAATTTCTGCTGTGTATTTTCAGCAGCCAGGACTGCATTCCTCAGCAATTGTTGAGGAAATGTGAAAGTTGTACAAGAAGACCTGTCTAAGCAAGGCTTTTCCTGAAGAGTTTAAAATGGGTTTAAAGGTTTTACCTTGCTGTATGCTACTGGAATGGAAGTTAACTGGCAGTTTATTAAGGGGTGTGGGCTATCTCATATTAAAAAAAAAAAAAAAAAAAAAAAAGGTATTGAGCCTTCTTCTTGTGCTCCTATTCAACTAAAATGCTAAGCCAGTAATACCAATTATTTATCTTTAGTATGTCACTGTGTCGCAGTGATTTTCATGTCCCATTTAGCGCACTCCTTGTGTATGGTGCAGCATGGGATTGTTTAGCTAAGGCTTATTGAAGGACTCCCTGTAAAGACAGTGCAAAAGCCAGGATAGCTCTGGCTGCTTCTGAGGGCTTACCTAAAGCCCTTTTATCATGTGGCAGGTTGCTATACTGTTTGCCTCAGTCGTTTTGATTGTTCTTCATAATGATAAGCTAAGGAATGGACCTGCAAAGTAGAAGGCAGTTTAAAAAAGATAACTAAAAGTAATCACTGACACTGGAGAATCTCGAGTCCTTTAATGGAAACTTATAAATAATTTTAAAATTAATTTTCTAATTATTATATTTTCTAATTATTACATTTTATATTATTATTATATTTGTGAGCTCCAAGTAAGTGCAATATAAAATTTTGCTAGCACAAACTTCCAAGATTGATTCCTTTTTTTCTTTCTTCTTTCTTTTTTGCAGTTTTTCTGGATGCAACAACTTACTAGAAAAGGTAAAAGCTGCTCATGTATACCTTCATGTTCATATTAATGAATACAAATACATTTGTCTGTCTTTTTCTTCCCTCATCATAAAGCCTTATGGATTTCTGAATAACCTCTCTTACCTTAAGGCGATGCTTCTGGTGAAATGAGTGCATATGCTAGCCTGTTTAAAGAACATCATATCACTGGAAAGCGATTGCTTCTTCTAGAAGAAGAAGATTTAAAGGACATGGGAATCGTTTCCAGAGGACACATCATCCACTTAAAGGTATCTAGTAGTATATGTTGAACATCGGAGTAGATTATAGTGTAGGTATTGAAAGAGATTTTACAGTTTTATAATAGTATTAAGGAATTTTTTTTTTAAGTTGTAAAGCTAAATAGAAAACTTGTTTGGTACAAAAAGAATCAGTTACAGGTTCATATGGCTCTGAAACCCAAAGAACCCTGAGCATTCTGTGAGGTGTGAAATGTGCCACAAATTTCATTCTCCTCCTTATTTATTAGTTTTATTGGGGGCAGGCCCAACAATACTGCAAGAGATTTGCCTAACAGGGCAGAGCCATTTACCTAGCAGAAAGTCTTGGTTATCTTCAGAGTGCTGTCCTATAAGGTTTCTCTTAAGCTAAGAGAGGATTGGGTATGGAGGAAGTTACTTGGAACCTCCCAGCTTAGACTACTGTTAAGCTGATTGATGGCCAGGTTGCTTTGCTTGTAATGCTTTGTTTCACGGGCTTTTGAATATATAATATTTGTTATGAATTCAGAATATTATGGTCTGGAAAACATGATCACAACAGCAGTAATGGTATTAATAATGTAGCCACAGGAGATAGTTACATTTCCTGGCTGTGAGCTTTGGAAAACAATCTCACTAAAAGCAGCATCTGGGATTCTGTTGGGTCTCGGTGACTTTATATCACAATTTGCTGGTAAAGCGATACTTTTATCCTAATTGCTAGTACTGCAAATTTAGCCTCATCTCTGCAAGTCACAGAGATTTATTCCTCTTTGCTCATCAGCCATTTTTCCATAGCACACACCATTACTGATATCTTTAATTTACATTTCCTACAGGGAAAATTATTGAAACTTAATAAAGTCAATAATGCCCAAAATGAAAGACTTCGGCTTCCTGGGTTGATTAAGCATAAATAAAAACAACCCAGACAACCCCCAAACATTCCTTTTTTTCTGATTAAGCTGTTCAGATTCTGAATGAGAAATGCGGTTGATCTACCGAGACAGTTTCCAGAGCAGAGCTGTATTTTAAACTGCAGTCACATGCCCTGATGTAGCTGCAATGAAAAGCACAGCGCATGCTGAACTGCTTTGCTTTTCGTGCTGGTATTTGTGGTATTTGATGCTGAATAACGCTCATTTGATTTTGTTGATTGTTTTTTTTTTTACAGACTGCTATTGAGAAGTTAACCCATGACTACCTAAATCTGTTTCATTTTCCACCATTAATTAAGGCAAGTCTCGTTGTTTATATAAGAAGGGCTTCTGATGTTGGTATAAATACTTCACTGCTCTTGTGTCTCAGCTCTCTGCCGTTGGCAGGAGGGTGAGGCAGCTGCTTACACAGGGGCTCCACCACTGCTTCTGACAAATGTGGAGGGTCACCAGCAGCAATGGTTTGCATGATAACAAGTGGTTTGATAATAGATGTTGTTTTCAATGAGGATCCCAGATGTTGTCATGAAACCAGTGCTGGGTCTGATCTTGTTCAACATCTTCATCAATGACCTGCATGATGGGATAGAGTCCACCCTTGGCAAGTTTGCTGACTATACAGAGCTGGGAGGAGTGGCTGACCTGACAGAAGGCTGTTCTGCCATTCAGTGGGACCTGGAGAGGCTGGAGAGTTGGGCAGAAAGGAACTTTTGAGGTTCAACAAAAGAAAGTGTAGAGTGTAGAGAAATAACTATATGTATCAGTACAGGTTAGGGACTGTCCTGCTGGAGAGGAGCTCTGCAGAAAAGGACCTGAAGGGTCCTGGTGAACAACAGGTTGGCCATGAGTCAGCAGTGTGTCCTTGTGGTCAAGAAGGCCAGTGGTATCCTGGGCTGTATTAAAATGAGCATGGCCAGCAGGTTGGGGGAGGTGATCCTCCCCCTCTACTCTGTGCTGGTGAGGCCACATCTGGAATACAGTGTCTGGTTCTAGGATCCAGTTCAAAAAGGACAGGGATCTCCTAGGGCAGCAGAGGGCAGCAAACAGAGGGCAACAGAGGGCAGCAAAGATGATAAAGGATCTGGAGGAAATCCCAAAGGGGAAAATGGAAACTGAAAATGTGCTGTGATTGCAGTGCTGGTGGCTGCTGCAGTGTCATAAAACTGTGGAGCAGGAGCCAGCCAGCATCTCCCAGCAGAATCATGGCCCTCTGCTGTGGGCGACAATCTGAGCGGCAGGCTTGTGACATAGGAAAGGCAAATCCTTGTTCCAAGAAAAGTCCTTGCTTCTGCCTCCTAGAGGGCTGAAGTAGGTACAAGCTCTCACCTTTGTTTTTGTTTTTGTTTTTGCAGGACTCTGCGGGAGAAGCTGGGGAAAACGTAGAGAAAGTAGTGAATCTTGAACTCGTTTTTGGCTATCACTTAAAGCTGGGAAATGGTCCAAAGGTAATCTGTGTGTGTTGGATATAGCTTGGCTATCTTTTTAAGTACCCAGAGTGTCCCATGTCTTCTGGATGCAAAAAAAAATGAATCCTCTTGTTCTGGAAACAGCAGAGCTAATGTCAAGGTGGCAGGTAGGGCTGAGCAGTGATAGGCAGCCACGCCTGAGAGTGGGCATGGGAGAGCACAGTCTGCAGAAAGCTTTGAATGAAAGCTTTTGTTTCCTCACCAACAATTTTTCTAACTGTCGTTTCTGTAATTTGGGCTTTCGCTTTGTTCCCTTTATCCCAATGGGTGTGCACTAACAAGCCGTTTATGCAGAAGAGCCTATTCAAACAGAGGAGTTTAGTGGTGAGAAACAGTTGGGCAGCAGCACGTGCATAGTATCTGTGGACATGAGTTGGTTCTGCCTCAGCAGAAAGGTGGTGTCTGGCTCTGCAGCCAGGAAGAGATGGACGGCATGTGGCCTGTGTGGCTGGGGAGGATGGGATAGGTCCCAGTGAGGCTGTGTTCCCTCACAGTGCAGTGGGGAAGTGCAGTCCACTGCAAACAGCAAGACCTCTGTGCCAGGGTGGTAACAGGACTGCCAGAGGGCCGCACCCTGACCAAACCTTGGCTCCGTGATGGTTCAGGTACCTCTTGGTACACCCAGTGTAGTGGGAGCGTTGATGACCCCAGATGTTTCTGCAAAGCATTTCCACCACGTTGTCTGTTCTCAAAAGCGAGGATTATCCCATGCCTTTCATTTTCTTTATCCAGCCTGCCACGGACTTTGAGTTCAAGGGTTTTAGAATTAATTATCTATGTGAAAATGGTGTGCAAAGCATTTCTGAGTTGGAGTCAGGGGTTGCGACAGCAGGATTTGTTTCCTTTTGTATTTGGCAGATCTGCATTGTGTGTCCACCCCAAACTTGTGGGTGGCTGACTTTCATCTTGTGTTATCTGACTGCTTTGCTTTCAGGGCACATTGTTTGCAGAAGTCTCTTGATTTCAGTACTTAGTGGCGCTTGCAGAGAAAGCATTTAGGTTTGTACTTAGTAGGAACTTGGACTCGTACTGAAATCATTTCATCAATCTGAAAAAAGCATTTTACTTTTTGTCTGGAGATTTCCTTTTTTGTTTGTTTGTTTCTTTTATCTTGAGCACATTTTTCCTATGAAAATCTTCTTTATCGCTGTGTGAATTACTTAGACTTTCTCAGTGTTCTTGAATGCAGGTAGCTTACAAGCTGTAGAGCTGCTTTTTTTGTAGGCATACATCTTTCCCTGCCATGTGCAACTCCACAAGGAACTAAAAGGCTATGCAATATCTCTTGTCTCACTTGTATTTCCTGTACAGGCTGTGAGCCATAGCACAGGGAGGTGGGCAGACACGGGAGTGAACAGACCTCTTGAGAGTTGCAGGGAAATTCAGTTTGCCAGCTGAGTTTGATGACAAGTAGATATGTTAGCTGGACAGCTGCTGTGAGCAAGTTGTTTGAGTGAGCTGTGCATAAACACCAGCAAATCATGCTCTTGTGCTTACAACAAAAAATTTGGCTAGCTTGCTTCTTTGAAAACCCCTGGATATAATCTTCTAGCTCCCCTAGAGGCTGCTTTAATGCAACTGCTGCTGCCATCACCCACGTTTGTTGTGAAATGGAGACACTGGGGAAACCAGGATTGAAGAGTTTCATTTTCCTTTACTGTCCCATTTTTGTGTAAGAGTGGCACCTGTTCCTGTAAAACTGAGTCAGCAGAAGCATTCAGAACATGCTTTCTGCCATCTTTATAGTGAAGATATAGTGATTCTGCCCTGGTCCCCTGGGCTGCGCTCCTACCAGTGATTGTAGCACATCTGCTAGGGTAGGAGTATTGGCACCTGGAAGCAAACCACCCCATGTGGCCAGAAGTGCTCTGCCAAAGCCTGGCATAGAGGCAGGTGAGACAAGAGCGTGCTCCCCATCCCAGCTAAAGCACTAATGCAGCACAGCCACAGTGATTTTTAACAAGGGTCCTCCAGGATATGCTTCAGGATGGTAGCTTTATCTATACACCAGATGTTCAGTCTTGTCTGTATACTAAATGAAATGTTGACTTCCCAGTATGTGACCTTACCATCCTCGGATTTGTTATCTAATTTAAACCACATCTTCTAGTGAGATTATGTTGGTTTCCACCAGCTGATAGACGCAGTCATTTTGTTACAGTTTCCTTCCCTTTTTAGCTTCATCTTTAGAGGTGATGAAAGCTCAGTGACCTTTGTGCTCTCTGAATGCATCAGGAGTGAGCGCTGCAAAGCTAACCTGGTTTTTAGAGGTTTCTTTTCCAACTCTTTTAGTTCAAGTTATGTGGTTACTTCCATTTACTTCCTGTTAATGACCTTTCTGTACACAATTCCCACTGAGCTGAAAGGTGATAGCTTTAGACATTTTGTAAGAATTTCTATTCCACAAATTAAAAAAAGTGGGGGGACACCAATTAACTCCAGGATACCAAAGAGGGTCAAAAACAAACCCTGGCAATTGTGGCTTGAGCTGATACACAGAACTGCAGAGGGAATTTTCAATGGTTTTCTCATCCTAGGTGGCTCATTAAAATTTCCCAATCAGGGAAAGGTGTCTGAGCCGTGTTGGCTCCACACGGATGAATCATCCAACCCCTTAAGAAGGATGGTTCACAGTCCTTTTTGTCTCCTGTTGATGCATTCCTTAGTTTTGGTCCTCAGAAAGGCAGATTTCACCATGCCTTTGGGTGTTTTCATTTTTGCCGACTGTGGCACAGTCTGACCTACATCCGAACACAAAGCCTTGAGGGTGGCTCACCATTTTTTTCCTCCTTTTCCCCGTCTCTCTCCATCACTCCATTTGATAATGTAAGGAGCAGAGCCTTGTCAAAACCATTTGCTATCTGAACTATTTTCTAGCCTCAAATATCCAGACTGGCATATATTTTAATGCTGTTATTTAAATACATAATGCAAAATTGAATGCTACTTTGTAGAGAAATTGTGACCAGCTCTTCATGTGGAGAAACATTGGCTGGCAACATGTGGAAATACCAGACAAAACAGTGCTATAACATTCATTGTAACTGAACTGCAGTTTCATGAGGGTTTGAGACCATTTCCACTACTTCTTCCTCTCCAGCCTCCCAATATGTTGACTCTGATAAAACCTTTCTTTGCTCTATTAAAAATAATTCCCAGTTCGAACAGTTATGATATAACATGTTCAGTTTGCTAAGGTTCTCAGCACATTACAAACATGGCAAAAATGAAGCAGTGGCCTAGGTTGCAAATTAGAAATTCCAGTTTATATGTTTTTCAGTTGTATTGCACTATCTTTATCCTACCATTCCTTTGCAAGATATTTGCAAGTCGCTTGGCTTTCTAGCATGGGGTTATCCAGCCTTACCTCAAAACCTCATTCAAAGCTATGTCTTTAATTTCAGCTCAAAGCATGATGCTCTCACTACTAAAGGCTGAGTTAATGAGAGCAACAGTGGCATTCTGATAAGTTTAATTTGCTTAGACTCTGATAGGTAGTTGGTACAGGAGGAAATACGTTGTAAAGGCAAAAAAGCAATACCTAAGATGTTAACTGACACCACAGCCATATATGAATATAACCAGCAAGAGTAACTGCTGTCATTGCAGTCTGCCAAGGCAGTGGGTTGGTGGCAGTGCCAGACCTGCAGTGCAGGTGTGTTCTTCCCAGAGGGTTTTCTGGGCCATGTCCTGGCAGGACATGCACAGAGGCAGCCCCATATAAGCAGGGCTGTGGTACCTGCTCTGCTCTGCTCCACTCTGTTGTGTTTCCCCAGCAGTGGGCGGGAAGTGCCCTCACAGCATAGTGCCCACTGCAGGGCCTGTGCTTTCCCTGCATTCACTGGAGAAGTGGAAGGCTGTACGCCTGTCCAGGCTGGGTCCCAGTTTGCTACAGCCAGTGCCTAGCAGAGGAGCATGAGGGCTCTGGCTTTCTGGGAGGCCGAGCCAGTAACACCAACACATCTCTTGCTTTGTTTCTTTGCACTGTAAGGCCGTCTCTCTGACAAGGCCTCCCCTCCACCCATGTTTTTCTCTTCCTGGAGTGAAAGAAACCAGCAGCACAGCCACCTTGTCTTGCTGGAGCCTGGCTGGCAACAGCCTGCCCTGACCTGAGACATGAGCCATTGTTAAGGGTATAACACATTTACATATTTTGCAATAAAACATCAGTTATTTGCATTACTGTGTCAAGTTTTATTTGATTCTTTCACCTAAAAATGACTCATTTTCCTTTCTTGTATTTTAAAAACCAACTACTCTAAGCTTGTTTGAGAATAATCAAAAATTGCCCATTTAGCTAGAAGTCATTTTCTTTTCAAAAGGCAAATGTTATTTAATCTTTCAGCTGTTCATTGTGCCATCATAAATACTTTCTTTTCAGCACAGTTGTGGGGACTGAAATGAGCCCACTAATTGCCTCCCATTTCGACTGACATGTGGTGGTTTAGTGGAAAGAGAACACAGCGGGGAGAAGGAAATAGGAGGCTGAGAAAATGAGAGCTAATTATTTTCACTGCCTCATGTCAGGCTCTGTGTCAGCCTTGTTTTTACAAACTGGAAGGTTTAGCACTAAATAAAACAAACTGGCGTCATGTTTTTATATACTGGCAGTGTCATGGAAGCAGCTGCACATCTCAAAGACAATATAATGCCTGCATTCGCATGGACACCATCTGACAGCCACTGTGAGCCACTGCTAATGAGGATATCACAGTGGTGCCAAGTGAAAGGTGCTGAATTATGTATGATTCTTCATCAGTGCAGCAATAGTCCTGTACATCATTATGAGACATTGTTTTGCTGAAGAGATTAAAACATTCTTAGTTCCAGACCCTGCAACCTATACACGCTACAAGAGGTTATTAATGGAATTTTTAGGGAGAGTTTCTTGTGGATTTCTTTTTGGTTAAAAATATCTCATGGGACAAAGCCGTGGTGGGTCATGACACTATATATATAAAGAAGAGAAGCAAATTAACCATAATTGTGTTATCTTCCTTTAAATCCAGAATAATAAAATATAGTGTAGCAGGGTGATACATAATGATAAATAACCCAAGTGCTGTCACTAGATGTTCAACTCTAATGCCTTTAAAACAGCAGGTTTCAGCAGCTGAGATAGATAATAGCTAAGAATGTAAAGGAGCTTCTGGGGACCTAAATCACCAACATGCTACTACTTTTAGTACCAGCATGACTGATGTTTTTTCATATTTGTTTCATCTCACGTTACATCTTACTTTTCTTCTAATACCCAGTTGCCTGCTACAATCGCGTGCCTATTTTTTTCTCTAATCATAAAAAAAAGTAATAAATAAGTTTATTGCAACTGCTGATTTTGAAATGAATCCTGAACTTGGGCCTCCTTGGGAAAGGAGGTGTCACCCAGCGAGAGTTTGAAGCAGTTGTTGCAGGAGACATGTTTGTCGTTTAAACCTGAGCTTTTTCATTTCCCTTTCTGTTGTTTCTTTCTAAAGATGTTAGTACACGTGGGGTTAAAGGAGCATCGTCGCCACACTAAGCAGGAGCCTTAATTTTCAAAGTGTTCTTGTTTTCTGTTTTGAAGCTGGGAAGTGGCTCAAAATGCATTTGTGATTTGCTTTTCTGCTTCTGCTATCAGTTACAGAGGCTGCCAATTTAGTAGCTTTATCAAAACGTTATTCAGAAGTGTTTTCCACCCAAAGTTATACTGGTTGTGCCTCTCCATTACAAAGCCAGATTTTATTTATTTATTTATTTATTTATTTAACAAAAAGCTGAAATTATTTAAATCAAAATTGAACAGGTAAATATTGAGAGATAGTTTGATGTTTGAATTGCAAGATGTCTCGGGGAATCTCTTTGGAGCATCTTGTGTAAATATATTTGTCAACAAGACATTTCAAAGGAACCGTTTCCAAATTATTTCCCTCAGTAAGGCAGTTACTGAGTGTAGCCTCGGTCCAAGAAATCTTCTGGCTCCAGTTCGTCAAAGATTTGAGTTATATGCTCTTGGTTTTCTAGCCACATTTTTGGTTATGTGATTGAACATCTCTCTCTTATTCTTTTGAAAGTAAGAACTAAAAAATCAATTGGAAAACAGGGAAATATGTCCCTTTTTGTGGTTTCAAACCTGGCTTTATTTACTGTGTGGCAGAGCAGAATGGCTACAAGCTTATAAAAAAAGCAACCCACTACTCCTCTTAGAGATTTCCCAAGGACCTTGCTTCTAAAGTCACTGAGCTGCTTGTTTTTTCCTTCCTTTTCTTTCTTTCCTCTTTCTTTTTCTGTCTGTTATTTCTTTTCTGTCTTTTCAGTTTTTCTCCCAGCTTCTCCTTACTCTGTTTTTATTTCTCTCTTTCCTGCACTCTGCTGACTCCATTACTGTAACACAAAATGAAAACCTTTGCAGATAAGACACAGGCTTTTGATTGACCAGAGAGCAAACATTCAGTGCTGTCATTTTCTCTTTTGGTCTCTGCACAGTGTGCCTGGAGAGGACCCCGAGGAGGATGGAAGATTTCAGGGCTGGATTTTAAGGATGGGCAAGCATGTCTCTGCCTCTAAAGCTGTGGCTTGTAGCAGGGGAAGGCAGTGTTCGTGCAGGGCTTGTGTATCCACAGCTGCATGGGGCAGTCTGATTTGTTCCTGCACAGATCACTCCTCTGTGCGTGGCTGATCTGGCAAGGGGCTGCGTGCTGGCAAGTGCCCACTGCGTGTCAGACCCCATACTGACAGGGTCTGTCAGCCTTGTAGATATGGGAGTTTGATTTACAGGGTTAATTGAGACAAGCTCATTCTTTTCAGATGTGGTATGTAAGGAGCAGAAAACCCTGAGCCATGAAGGTGCAGGAGCCCTGGCATAGGGCAGCAGGCAGCTTTGGCACTTGGCTTGGCACCAGGTTCATGGCAGGAGATGCACCAAAGTAGCTGGGTGCTAATGATTTTTATCAACACGTTGGTCTTTACTTGGCTGAGGTGGTTTTGTCCTTAAGCACTTTGTCTCCTATCTCAGCTTAGGTCTGCAATAGAGAATTTAGGTAGCACAAAATTAGGAAATCCTATTAAAAAGTCTGGCAACAAAGACAGTGCAGACAGCAACAAGAGTACAGGCTCTGAGAGGCAAGGAGTCAAAACCAACTTCCTGCACTGTTGCAGTTCAGTCACACAGCATGAACAGTCCTCAGCTGACAGCCTGTGCCATGTCATGCTGCACCCACCCGAGAAGAGGCAGCCCACAGCACAAAGCAACAGGATAGAAAAAGGCCATGCAGTGTGATGCAGTCTGTGGTTATGAGATGGAGGCATGGAGTGACTTTGGTGCCTTTGTGGGTCATTCAGGAAAATGATGGCAGGTCTGGAAGCTGAGCTCAGTGCATGCAACAGGCTATGGCGGTGCTCAAACCAACTCCCATGTCCACTCTCCTCATAAAACTCATAAGCTTTCAGTAGGGACAGATGGACACACCGGGCCAAATGATTTCATAAGTGTCATTTGTTGCCACGATTTGGAAATGATTATACTCTGGTTTTCTTTTATCTTGGAATTGCCAATTCAATGCCTGATTGAAAGCTTTGAGACTTCTGAGGGCTTCCTGCGTTACATTTATGAGAGATGCACGTGCAAACACTAGCAGATAATCGCATGTATGGATGGGTATTTCTTAGGCTGCTGTACATTCGTGTGTGCAAATAACTGCTTCTGCCAGCCCTTGGCCCTGAGCGGCCATCTGTGTTCCTGTTGAAAGTTTTTGCGTTTTTGAACAGCCTTGAGGAGAGGACTGCTTCCTGCGAATACCAAGACTGCAGCTGCCTGGCCAGCAGCATGTGGGGATACTCCTGACCCTCAGGCACACCTGGAGGGGCTCCTCCTCTGCCACGGGCAGTCCCCGTCCAGGCTGCACAGAGATAGAGATGCCCTGCTTGGTGTCAACCCCCTTGTCCCTCTGGGAACAGACTTCTGAAGGAGCACAGTGCACTGGACAGCATCAAATCCCAAAATCACCTGCTTTGGTCTGCAGCACATCTGCTGTCCCCTGCAGGAGCCTCCCTTGTCATTGGCAGGGACACTGGCCCCAGTGCTCAGCCTACCTGATATGTCCTGCAGGATGCAGCCAGAGCCATCAGCCTCTTGCAGGCACCTCCCAGGCAAAATGCCAGATTTGGTGCTATGTTCAGCCCGTGGGATCATTTAAAGATACCTTTCACTGCTTTGGTTATGAGACTTGCTGTTTCAAAGCTGAGCTCCCTTAAAATTACCAGTGCTACTGGAGGTGAGAGGAGCTGAGGATGCTCAGTGCCTCACTGGGTGCTCAGGATCTGAAGGAACTGAGCTGCACTAACCAGCTCATCTTCCTGCCCATTATCAGAGCAACTGTCCTGAAAGTGCTGCACATGCCCTCTGGTCCTTAGTTCCCAGGTTCACCAGGAAGATGCTCCGAGGGCCAGCTGCCAGCTCTGGCTGTGGCTCCAGGTGATAGCTTTCATGAGTTGTACCTCACCACCACTGCTCATATGGGCATGCTGTGCTGCTGGGTGAAGTGCTGCCATCCTGGGCCCCTCCAGGGGACCACTGAGGACAGTCAGATCTGCCAAGGTGGCTGCTGTCTCTCAGAGGCACCTGAGCAGGAGGCGAGCCAGAAAACGCAAGGGTTTTCTATTAACCACACTCATTGTAAAATGTGCATATACTAAAGCATGTATATGTTCCTTGCCTTCGTCATTGTTGCTGGTTTTATTTTTTCCCACTATACAGTGATGGCTAGTCTTTGGTTTTTTATATTTTTATTTCGATTTTTTGTGTTCTAACAGTCCAGCATTCTTTTTTATTATTATTATTCATAGGACTGTAAATGGAAAATGTACATGGAGATGGACGGGGATGAAATTGCAATAACCTACATAAAAGATGTGACATTCAACACTAACCTACCTGATGTAGAGATTTTAAAGATGACAAAGGTATTTACAGCCTTAAAGCTTTCACGAATTCACAGATCTCAAACAAAGACATTAAAATACCACAGCAGTCGACTTTTGTGCTTGCAGAAGCTCAGTCTCTTGACAGCTTTTAAATAAAATGCACATTTTAAACAGATGTGTATCATAATAAGAGTTAGCTATTTTGGTTCTCTTTTAAGCTGACAATAATGTTACCAGCAGAAAAACAAGAAAAGGAACTAATTTATATTTTCTAGTTTTAATTCCATGTTATACCATCTGAATTTATTACCCCTTTTAAAGATGAGAATGTTAAAAACGTATGTTCCTTTTCAGGAGGAGAAAGTGATTTAAATGTTCCAATTTGAAACTTCATGTGATTTGTCTGGGTTTTTTTTCTCTCTCTCTTTTTCTTTTTTTGGGAGGCGTTGGGGAATGATTTTAGAACTTTTACATGCTTTTAAAACTCCCTCTTTCATGCAGAGATGTGTTCCAAACACTGAAACCTGTCAACATGTTGATCACGGGCATACAGCCCTGCACATCTGCAATTCAGTGCCACTGGGCATTTACCCTATTTGAGTAAACCTGCCCGAAAGCAGGTTTTTTTACCAGCCAGCATTTAGACTGCTTTTACCATAAGCAACAGAAGGTTTGTTAAAACACAGAATGCACTGGACATTCTGTTTGCTATTATTTTAATTGATTGTTTTTATTAATGAGCTCTACTTAATAGCAGCTAATATAATAAATGAAAAAATACACATTTTCATTACCAGTTAGAATGCTTCCCTAATGTGCACCGATTTAAATACAAAACAGAAACAAACAAACAAACAAAAAAGCCCTCTTGAGTGCCCTTAACTGCGGATTTTTGTTGCAAAATTAACGTTTTTTTTTTTTGTTTTTTTTTTTCTGAAGGAAAAATTGAAAGTCATACTTTCAACAGAATATTAGGGAAAATTTGTCTTAGAATTCTTGTATTTAATGTCATAGGCATACTAAGACTATTGTTGCAGCTAGGGGTTTCTTCACTGTTGTAATTCTAATGTTGTTATTATGTCATTGCAAAATAGCTTTCTGTTTCATTTCCAGAAATTCCATCTTCCATTTAAAAAAAAAAAAAAAAAAAAAAAAAAAGAAAGAAAGAAAAGAAAGAAAAAAAGGAAAAAAAGGAAAAAAAAAAAAAAAAAAGAAAAGGCTTAAAGCTAAATGTCACAGTCTCCAGATACAGTAGCATTAGCACACACTTCAGGATTTGTATTGTATTATCTGTCAGGGACTGTGTCCAGGAATCTTTATTCCATGTGTGTGAAACTGAAGAAGGGCAATGCCCCCATGAAAATATTCCATGCTGTCATACCTACAGTTATGTATAGAAATCTCTGCTTCATTCCGTAAACAAGGAGGTAAATAATTTCAAAGTATGTTTGTCCCATAACATTTTTAGATGCTCGCAATATGGAAAAGGCTGAGAAAAGGCACAAGTTAAGAAGTACTTTTAGGGTGTTTCAGGGACAAGTCAGGAGATGATGAGCACCTCATAAATCACCACTGTGTTCTTTTCAGCCACCGTTTGTTATGGAGAAGTGGATCGTGGGGATCGAAGAACACCAGTCTGTAGAATGCATTGTTACATATGAGGTAAGTTCTAAGAAACAACAACATGTTTATCTGAGATAACCTGTATGGGAGCTATGGCAATAGCATCCCCACAGCTCCGCTATATCCTGTAATCAAGTCTCAGCACCCTGTAATTAATTGTGAAATCTAAAGTTTGGAGCAAAAGCTGAATGAGATGTACAAAGTCTGTGTCCTCAGGCAGCTGCCTGGGACGGCTCTTTTTTTCAAGGACAAAAATTCCTTTTACTTGAAGTGTAACAGCCAGCTTGCTCACAATATTGGTGGCTGTGGGTTTGTTTTTTTTTTACCTTTTCAGTGAAGTGCTAATTAGGAGAGCTGAGGAACAACAGGAGAAGAAAGAGAATGAAAAGTCAAAAGTAAAAGAGTAAAACCAAATATCAAAGACAATATAGCCATGTAAAAAGACATAAATTAGCCTTTGTAAAAAGAACTTGCTGTAGCTTACAGAAGTGTTTTTATGAAGAGTAATACTGTGCTTCACAGTGAGACTACCAGCTCTGTCCTGGGCAAGGAATCAAGCACTGATGGAGCGATGAGGAAATATCTTGTACCTTTTTGGTTTGTCTCAGAAGTGAAGAGCAAGAGTTTTCTGTTGCTCCAAGTTTCTTTCAGCCTTTCAGAATTGCAGTCAGCATGGCTCCTCCAAAGGAAGAGCTTGATACTCCAAATGTGGAGTGTCCTCCTGCAGAAATACCTACTTCTTTTAGCAGAAGGCGCAGTCTATTTGGTGATCACATTATAAGACAAGTAGAATACTCTTTGCATTTGTAGAAGAAGGCCTTCAGATCTCTCCTCCACGTGGTGCATGAATTGGAACACTTACTCACTGCCACATTTTTAGCATAATCATAAAATACCAGCCAAAATTATCTAGTCTAAAAATACATGAGAACTGGCTAAGTGGTTTTGCAAAACAAACTGTATTCGCAGTGCTGCTGCCACCCAGGCACAAGTGGAAGTTCCCGGGCAGGAGAGCTTAGTGGGTTGTATGTTGCTATGTCCTCACATGCTTTGTGTCCTTATGTGTGTTGTGTACTTCCTGAGCAGAGCGACGTTCGAGCTCCCAAATCCACCAGGCATGTCCAAGCTATCTGCTGGAGCAAGGTGAAAGCACAGGATGAGGTCAAGGCGGTACAGCTTATGATACAGACCTCACTCCCCAACTCAGAGGGGCACTCACGGAGCAGGTCTGACTCAAGTAAGTTGCTACACGTGAACTGCTTACCTCTGTTGCTGGTGTGGGCAAAGCATTTATGTGGAGAACAGCAAAAAGACAACGCTATTATTCTCATCCAACAACAGAGCACCATCTTGCTGCTTCAGCTGGCATTGTGGTCCCTATGACATCTTCATGAGCACATGCAGGAGCATCCTGGCATGTATGACTTAGCTTAAAGGCTAAAAGTTAGGTAGTGGCACATTTTATATCACAGTGTGATTTAAGGAGAGGTGACCTGTGTGCTTCTATATCAAGTATGCTGGAAACAGTCCATGGCAATTAGCTGCAAATCTGTGGTATTTTACTTGCAGTAGCAAATCAGTAGCTCAGATCCTTCTGCTACAAAACCCCCAAGGCTACATATCTTCCAGTATTGAGCAGGACCATAAAGCTGCACCAGTGCAGGACTGACACCATGTGTCTGAGTCCACCAGCAAGGCGGGGCTTGTAAGCAAGGATGTGGTCATATGGCAGTGCATCTAATCAGCTTTGGGACTGGACTGAGAGCATGGGCAGGATACTGTAATTATCTGTGTAACTGTGCCATAGAGGAAGATGTGTTTCTCAACCAAGATTTCAGGAAGGCATCTGCCAAGAAAGGAGACAATCTCTCGCATCTCTTCCCTCCATCTGTTGGGAAATATGGTTTTCCACAGTCCTTTTGGGAACCTGGGAAGCCAGTGCTTTCAGTAGGTTTTTATGCTGACTTTCTCTCCTTGCGATCCAAACTCACCAAAAGTGCTGTGGTCAGCTCTTCCCTCCTGCTGTTGGCTACCCAGCGTACAGACAGCTTTGCACAAATGTCTAAGATATAAGCAGACCCAAAACGTGTTCCTGATGGCTGTAAAGAGGAGTGGAAGTCTGCACATTGAACTTTTCTTCCACAGCTCAGTCTGCCCATTCTGGTCTGCCCTGACTCCACTTCTGGCTTCTCCTGGAACAGGGCTTTGGAAAAGGTTCTTTGCATCTTTTAAGATGTAGTTACTCTTTTTGTACAAGTGTTTGTTAGTCAAAGTGTTTTGGTTTTTTTCTGATTCAGTTTAGAGTAGTGCTGTAGAAATATGTGGGCTGGAACAAGATAGCTGTCAGTGGAGAGTGAGTTTCCCCAATCACATGGCACTATTGCTGCATCTGGAGCAGTAGCCTTGTGAGCCACTGGTGATATAGGCTACAGACACGTTTAAAACGGCTGCTCACATTCCTAAGTAACCTATCAATTTGCAGAACAACTGTGTTTTGTAATGCATGTGGAATGCAGCATGTCCTAAAAGACATGTTTTCACTGCAGATCAGCTCCGGTGATCCTGGTCCTGGGCTGATGAGCCATACAGCCATACCCAAGTGTGGTGTTGTATCTTCACAGGTTGGCTCTGCCGCAGTAAGCCAAGCTGCTTTCATTTTTTTGTGGCAAGCGGTGGGAGAGCTTGTCTGTCCCTCTGGCACATGGAGGAGTTGCATGAAGTCACTAATGTATTGTCTGCACCCAAGTGAATAGGCACAGTTCAGAGGAAATGGGTTACCAGCCAGCGTGAAAGCTGCGCCTCAGCTCTAGCAAATCTCCCGGCCTGTCTTCTTTACCAGATCACCTACCCCAGGTTTAAAACAACACCAAATCCAAGCACAAAGGTAAGGGTAATAATACCTATGTAGAGGCTAAAATAACCTGCAGTGAAGGTGCTGCCCATGCAGGTTACTGTGTGGAACATTGAATTCAACATGCAGAACTGGTGGCTCAGAGACCCTATGAGGGACAAGACTCCAGCCTACGAGAGGACTGGGCCAAGGGCCCATCACATAGGTAGTGCTGAGTGATTCCCACTGGGCAGCTGCTCTCCAGGCTGGGCACTGAAGGGAGCTGGTCCCACAGGGTGTGTGGTTGCCTGAGCCAGCTGCTTCCAGATTTATGAAGTCTGCATTTTACATCCAATGTCTTTGTAGGAAAAAATGGGGAAATGGCAGAGGAATCTGCCTAGAAAATACATTCCAGCATGCATATTTCTTTTGAAACAATGAATTTCAAGGTTAGGAAGCAGGGAAGTTGATTCCCACCTTTTTGTGAAAGGAGGTTCATCTCAGTGCAGCCAGAGCTCTTTGCTGTGGCAGCATCAAATCTGCACTTTGACAGGAAAGACGATTTCTTCTTGACATATTTGACATTAAGTTGAAGTGATTGAAATCTCTTGGGACTTCAGCAAAGTCTGGGGGAAGGGAGAATGGGAGAGATCATCCATTACATCCTAACAAGGAGCAATCTTAGCAAGGACAGAGCCACTATCAGCTCCCACAGAACTCTCCAGGCAGATGCAGTGTTGCCATGGGAAGGAGGATCTTGCAGCAGAGGATCTCTCCTCTGGAGACCTTCAAAAGGTGAGAGGAGCTGGGGTCCTCTGCTGCAGATAATAAAATCTTGTTTGTGTTTATCCTGCTGCAAGCTACTAGGGCCATGCTTTTCTGTTGGAGTGACATAACATTTGATAAGGAAAATCATTTGGATTTCTCTAGAGCAAAATTACATAGGCTGTGTTTTGTGCCTGAATCTGGATGGAGACTGTGGGGTGTGGCTGGATCTTAGTATCATGATTATGTGAAACTGATTGACTTCTGTATTAGTAGTGGTAATAACAAAGTGGCTCTGGCTGTTGTGGTGAGAAAATGGAGAGAGGGTGAGTCTGGCTGCCGCAGCAGGGTTTGCACCACCTCTACCACTGTGAAGGGCATGGCCAGTGCTAGCTGGCAGCAACACTGGGTGCAGCAGTGGTGCTGGTACCAGGAGGTGCCCATGTTGTGCCTGCTCTGGAGGTCTGCAGGCTCTTTTGTTGTGGAAGTGGAGGAGGAATCTGCTGAGTCTTTGGGGAACAAAAGAGTTTACCATCTTTGGAAGAAGGGGCAGGCAACTTGGAAAGAGTACAAGGATGTTGCTAGGGTATAATTTTAATCAGGGGAGACCTTATCACTCTCTACAATGACCTGAAAAGAGGTTGTAGCAGGGTGGGGGTCAGTCTCCCAGCTAACAGTGACAGGATGAGAGGGAATGGCCTTAAGTTGTGCCAGGGGAGGTTCAGGTTTGAAACTAGGAAAAATTTCTTCTCAGAAGGAGTGGTGAGGTGTTGGAACAGGCTGTGCAGGCAAGCGGTGGAGTCACCTTCTCTCGAGGTGTTCGAGAAAAGAGTAGATGTGACACTTGGGAATGTGGTTGAGTGGGCATGGTGGTGATGGGCTGATGGTTGGACTAGATGATCTCAGCAGTCTTTTCCAAACATGATTCTATGATTCTGCAGTCTGTAGAGGTTTCTCAGAGACAGATAACCTAACTTGCCCCATGTCTGAACCAGAATGTATTTTCCCAGCAATTCACACAACGCTGACCTTGTTTCATTTCCTTGCCAGGCATCGACAGCCAGTGGATGCAGACACTGCGCATGCACCAGATAGCCAAAGCCATTTCCCTGCAGCACGGCCACCCGCACAACCCCACCACCATCTCGCACTACCTGCCCTACCTACAGAGCCAGGACTCCTATGCCGCTGCTGTGAGGCGGACACGTGGGCCTGTCAGTTACCACTACACCTCCATCAGCCACTCCAGGAACTCCTCTCCCCTCTCACACAGCTTGGTGAGAAACCTGTCGAACCTGCATCTCAACTCAAAGGGCAGCAGCACTTCCAGCACGGCATCGGACACTGCTTCAGAGAGGGACAGGTCCACAGGCAAGGCCAGGAACGCCTCACACAGCGGCAACTCCCGCAGCTCCTCTGATGGGCGGCGCAGCGGGACGAGCTCCCCAGTGCCACCCAGGTCCTCGGGCAGGGCTGGCAGGACTGCATCCATGCCTCCAGCCCACGAGCAACGCAGGTACCCCCGCAACTCCAACCAGCCTAAGGCCATCCCTGGCATGCCGCTGCAGGGGGAGAGCGAGCCCAAGAGAAGCGAAGGGGAGGGCAGGGTGAGCGAGGGAGGGTGGATAAAAGTGCAGCACGTGAAGAAGCCCCACAGGCAGAGCACTGGCAAGCAGGGTAAGGAGAGGCCCAAGGGCAGCTGGCGGGGCCGGAGGACGTTCTAACAGGGAAGAACAGCTGTGGGCTGCGATGGAGCCAGCTTCCCTCTTATTCCACTGAATATTCAACTGGGAGATGGCACATGCTTCTGCTTGACGTGCTCCAGCTCTCGGCACACTGCACTGAAGCCACGACACTACCTCGCTGGGCAGGCTGCACGGATCTGCTTGCAGCTGGCTGGTGGGTGCCTGGAAGGAGCCTGCCCTCAGCAACGTAACCTCTTCCCTCTCAGTACTGATGGATGTAGTATGGTTGTCTCCCCTCCCTTTGGTTGCTCGTGTTCTTAGCTGACTGGATGTGCACTAAATTTGCTTAATATTTCAAAAATAAAACCAGTAATACACAGCCATGTGCTGTAACAAAAACCTCTCCGTCTCATCTACAGAGGAGTTGTGCTGCTAACTCTCCCGTCACCTCTGGCTCTGAGCACAGTTTCTGCACATTTTGTTCACTCTGCTTCTGCCAAGGCCATTTGGAAAAGGTAGTATTTTGGTCAGACCACCATAGTCACAAAAAGCAGGAGCAACAGATTTTTCTTCAGGCCCACTCTGGTAACTTCACTTCTCCACTTCCAGCCATCCATCCCCTGTCAGGAATTACTCACCTGTCTCTTTGTTAAAACCCAGACACCGGTTTCTGACACTGACGAGCAGACACTGCGACACGTACAGTTGTCGTAATCAGAAGGATAAAAAAAAATAGGCTTTATGCTGTTAGAAAAAAAGGAAAAGAGAGGGAGGGAGAACAAGGCATTGCCTTTATAATGGATAGATCCATCCCCTCTGAGGTCTGTGATAATGTTTATCCCTGGGCAGCAGGCGTTTTTTAATTGAATTTTTAAATGTGGCCAGGCTGTGCTGCCTTTGTCTTTCAGTCTTCAGGCAGTAAAGACAAGGTCAGCAAAGTTTGCGATTAATGTGGTCTATAGCTCCACTGAGAACAAAGGCACAGCCGTAGACTCACTTGTCTTCAGAAAGTTCCTTGTTGGCCTTTTCACTCCAAGTTGATTTCACACAATTAAACAGGGAAAAAAAGTTAGGATTTCCCAAGATGCAAGAGGGAAAAAAAAGGATGAAACAGATAAAGGAAGCTGAACCCAAAGCAACACATGGTACCCTCTGAAAGCCAAGAAACTGTAAATTAGGGATGCCTTTGAGTGAGGTACTAGATACCATCAGTGCCAAGCGATGCTCACTGGCATGCAACTGTGAGCAGTGCTGGAGGAGCTGCCAGCATATCACCCCTGATGAGCCACCATCACCACTGCCCCATCACAGGACTGTCAAAAGGGCACGTACTAAGGCTGCTCCAAAAGTAATGGCTTTTACTTTAGTACGTTGGCCCACAACAACAGGCAGTTGAGGTTGAACCTTCCTCCATCTGTTGTACTTTCCATGGAAGTAAACAGAAGGCATTACTTTCAGAGTGACCTCCATACATCCCCTGCCCTACACAGATGCCAACCAGGGCTTATGTGCTGTTCACATTCCTCTGGTTCTCACCAGCCCCATTTCACAGCTGGGCCAGCACAAATCCTAGAACGAAATTGTGAGGGTTCGGAAGGGTGCATTCCTCGTGCAGGGTGATGAGGACAGCGGTGTAGTTGCATTACAGGGCCCTGCCCAGCAGACACCGAGGGCTGGTGGTGGCAATTCAAGATTTATCAGCTGCTTGTGGTTGATTGTCAAGATGTCCAGAAGGACTGCTCTGCT
The DNA here is from genome assembly GCF_039878825.1 of Excalfactoria chinensis. NCBI lineage: Eukaryota > Metazoa > Chordata > Aves > Galliformes > Phasianidae > Excalfactoria > Excalfactoria chinensis. Next base: position 18,522,872 of record NC_092831.1, read on the forward strand.
GTTTGTAAGCAATTTAATGCTGTGCCTAATTGTAATCTGCAGTGTACTGTCTGTCCACATCTGTTGTATTAAAGTGTTCATTAGCATTTAAAGGAGGAGCGGATGGCATTGATCACTCCTTTTAATGTTAAACAATCATGCAGTAGTGACTGATTAGGAATCCTCTTGCATCAGAACTGCTGGTCAAAGCAAGAGAAACTGATCTTGTGGAAAAAAATAATCTTATTCAGTGCATGCCCTAAACCACAGCACCAAAGCTCTTCTTGTATTAAAATAGCAATAAATACATTATTCAGTGGCAAACAATTTTCAAAATCCCTAAAAAATCTCATATTGGAATATATTTACATACAGTTCCCACTTTAAGAGTGGAAACTTCCTTTAATTTTAATTTTAAAAAATACAATTCATATCTTCTTCTGTATACAGTCTTCCCCTTAAACTTGCTTAAGTGAAAATTTCTCAGCAAGATCTCATTTTCTATCTCATTTTTATCACTCTCGCCATATCCAGTCCCTAACTTGGTAATAATTCATTATAAGGCAAAATGTGCCCACATTTTCACCCCCAGTACTTTGTGAAACTGAGGAATTTATATCCATGCTTTACCACCACACAGCCGCTGCTGGCTGGAAGGCCACACACAGCTATATGGAAAATCAATATCTTGGGGATGTACATCCCAATAAATCTCTGCCTTTTACAAAGGAGACATGCTGTTTTGTTTTGTTTTGTTTTATTTATTCATTCATTTATTTATGTATGTATGTATCATAAATCCATCAAAACCAAGCATATTTAGGTACTGGTAAATCTAGAACTGCACACTAGTCGGACACCCTGCCCTCCAGTTTACTGTCATGACTGACCCTACTAATGGCAAATCTTATCGCTGCTATAGAGACAACCCTTGTTTTCCTGGCTCTCCTTTCCCTAGGTCTTCATATCTCTGTGTACAGATGTTGCAGTTTTTCTAATCCCCAGGAGGTACCTGCATTTTCCCTTTCCAGAGTGTAAAATGCAGTGAGTTACAAGAAGCCAGCTCTGGAACATCTTCTGGCTTGGATGAAGGCAAATGCAAAACTTGGATGGCCAAAGTAAGTGAATATCTGTGTCTAATAGGGAGCATGTTTATTAAGTCAGATATATATATATATTTTCTTCTTTTTTTACTTCACGAATGTGTGAGGCTATGACATGAGATCTGCTTCTTCACTTGGTAATGTTTGACTCTGGCTCTCCTGGGAGCCACAAGAGTTGTCATCCTTGCACTCATATTTACATGGATCTCCTCTTATCACCTGCTTGATTAGTGATAACATAGCAAGACTGGTTCTCTGGGTCCTGACATATTTGGACAGGCCGACAGGATGGCTGCAGTCACAGCCAATGCCTTTTGAACCCAGCATCATCTGCTTATTAAAGAAAATATTAGCTACTGTAATTTCACCTCTTCCTATCCTGCTCCCACGGAATGCTTTTTGGCAGCTGGTGATGTCTGAGCACAGTGACCCTCACTTGGGCACACACCATGACCCCATGCACTCACCATGTGCTTGCTGAGCCCATTTAAGGAGCAAAGGTTGCCCAAAACCTCTGTGCCTCCTCCACTGCTCCCCAAACCACACTCCTCTCCAAGTGCACCCCGTGCTAATAGGGACCAAACCCCAAGCATTTTAGGACTTAATGCAAACCTTCTGCCAAGAATACTGGGCTGTGTGTCAAAGACAAGCACTTGAATTTTTTGACTGTGCTAGTGAATGCACTTTGACCTAAATATTATTCTCATTACTACTTTAGGCTGGGAAGGACAGGCAGTTGCTTTTGTAATTGTGGGGAAAAAAAAACAAACCGGAAGACCTCCTGACATCTTGCATCACTTAAAATGGAGCCAAATAGCTGTGCTACCTCTGCAAATTACATCTGACAGCATTATTTTCTGTATATGTTTCCACCAATAAGGGTTTTTTACATAATTTTCTTATCTAATGAAGTGCCAACGCTTGGCAGTTCAAGCCAGTCTGTTGCGAAAAGTTAGAGGTTATGGAGGAGAAGTCTATTATGGCAATAACGCTAATAAGGGTCTGCCAAGATCCTGTTTTTACACAGGGCGTTTGGGATGAACCTCTCAGAGGACAGCAGCAGCAGGGGGTGGCGGACTGCCCCAAGGGTCAGAGCCTCTGAGAAACCCCATGGGATGGTCCTGTAGGTGACGCTGCACAACAGGGTGACTTCACACACCTGAGACTCAACATACAGATTTCTTGCCCAGCCCCAGCAAGAAAGGTCAGCTCTCCTGCAGCAGAGACAGGGCATTTTCCTTGTGCTGTGAGAAAGCACATGAAGGACATGAAACCCTGGGGGACTACCTGCCTGCCCCCATCCCACCTGTCCCTGCTGCCCTCCTGGAGGCTGGCGGAGGCAATGCAAATCAGCCCTCACAGCAAAGCGTATATAAAAGGGCAGAAAAAGAGAGCAGAGAGCAATTTTGATTACTTCCTGATAGCCTCCTGTTTCCCACCGCTATGCATTTGCAGAACATTTTGTAAGCAATTTCTCTATGATGTGACTTAATCTATTTTGTGTTTTCAAAGGGAAATATAAATTGAAGCCCAAGAGCGAGAGGGCCGGGATCTCGAGCTTTCAAAAGTGGTCTCTGCATATCAACAACAGCCACTTCTTTTTTTTTTATCAACCTTTTTTTTTTTCAATGCATTTTGTAGAACAGCTACAGGATACTCAAACGAGCGTTGTAATTACGCTCCATAATGTGCATCACAATGCCCTGGGCTCCGAACGATCTGCTGCGATGTGTACTTGGAATAATCATTAAGATTTCTGTCAGAGCTGACCACATTTCAGCTGTTCTCTGAGGGCACTGATGAATGCAGGCTCCTAGAGGCATTTATCAACCTGTACTTTTCCCCTCGCTGGGCTGTAGTTATTCCTTTGGCTTTCTTTTCTCTTATTCTTTCCATTTTTATGGCCTCAGCAGTCTGGGTCAAAGAAACACGCTGTCAAATAGGACCAGACGTGGCCACTTTCAATTCAGCAGGCAGGACGTGTCTGCACCCAGTCTGTGCTACCAAGGAAATTGCAGCAAAGCACAAGGAGATATAAATTAAAAAGCAAAAATCATTTTTTTTTTCCTTGTGGAGAGAAAAAGGGGGAAAAGGCACTAATTGCACTGCAGAGGTATTTTGTGGAGCAGCAGCCTTGGCTACGAACCCATTATCCATGCTAAATTCCAGTTCAGAGCACAATGCCAAAGCAAAAAAGGCACTTTGTAAAAAAAACTAAGCCCGGCAAACATATGGAAGTGCAATCACAATGAAGTCCAGGGAAGCAGCCACCCTTCCTATCTTTGGGTGGCAGCCAATGGCAGGGGAGCTGGCGGTACACCTCACACATCCCTACAGCAGAGGTAGCCACTGCAGGGTGGCAGCTGAGCAAACGCACGTGTCTGATCAGATCTTTTACAGAAACACACCTTTCACAAGAGAGGAAAACAATTAGTGCGTGTTATAGGTTACCGATTTACAATTTACATCATAAATCCACGCCTGATTATTTTAATGCAAGACGTTTTTAGCTTCATTTTGTGGCACTAACGGTTTTACTAACACACTATAATTTGCTCGGATGAAGAGGTGATTGGACAGCTCTTAGAGAAATTTTTAATTACTGTCATTAGTGGCTGCAATCTTATTCTTTTCTACGGAGCCAAGATACATGTTATTGCTTTGTGCCACAGGTACTCTGCGGTCATGAGAGTCTCTGCTCTCCCCTTCTGCTGGAACAAGAATATGAGGACCAAGGAGACAGAGGTGTCCAGCAAGCACGCAGAGGTCTCGGTGTAAATCTAAAAAAGCAGCCATCCCACTGCACCCGCATAACAGCAAGTGTCTTTCTGGGGCTGCAGGAGCTCAGCATGTCAATTTATTCCCCACCTCACCAAGCAGGGCTGCAGCCCCTCTGCCAAATGGCTTCCCGACTCCTGGCCATTTTCCCCATGAAGTCCCTGCTTGGGCCAATACATTTTAAAGCTGACTGATTACACACGCGGCTTGGAGAATGCTGTTTCCACGAAGCATTAATTGGGAAATTAGCTGCACTCTGAAGCACAGGCTCGGCTAGCCACATAATATTTTACACAATGGTCATTTTCTACTAAAGTCCTGAACTCTCACGGCTCAGAATGTTGACATGAGCTGTTGCCATTGAGAAACCGTGCAGTGTTTGTGATTTGTTTCCTGGAAGGAGCAGAGCCCGCGGCTGCTCAGGACGTACCCCTGCCTTGAACTGCTTGGAAGCCGCCTGGGTGGCCTCTCCGGGCGGTGCCCCTGGCTTTGTGGGCCGTGCAGGTGAGGCTGTAATTACAGGCTTACTGAAAGCGGAGCTGCTTTCACACGAGGAGACTCGCCCACCGAAAATACAGACCCTGGTCCGGGCCGGCGCCCATTGTGTCGCAGCTATTCACAGCCCGGGCTGGGCTGCCGGCCTGCGTGTGCCGGGCAGCTTCCCTCGTGCCTCACGTGGGCCGTTCCTGCTGCTGGGAGGCCCTCGGTATCGCGGAGCAGGATAAAGAATAAAGGCAGGATTACAGCAAGCAGCGGGGCTGCAAATCACGAACAGCTTTCGGGGCCTCACCCGATCCTGGCTGCCAAATCCTGGCCGCACAGCAATCATTTTGTGGCACGTAAGGGCTGTGCTTGATTTAACGAGAGATTGCAATGCTACACAGAACAGTTTGCAGTCACTGCGGATTTGTTTTCCTCTGGCCCGACTTCAAGTAACTGCAGGGTAACGCAGACAACTTCCTTCTGAAACCCCATTGCACTGCCGTACCCTCAAGGGCACGGAGGCCTCACCCCTAAGGCTCTGGCAGCACCCCGCCTGCATGGCAGCAGGGCACACAAACCCCGCATGCTGCCGGCCATCCTGCACAAAGCACGCCGTGCCCCCGCAGGAGCTGTCAGCCCTGGGGTCGCAGGGCCGCCGGCTCCACCCCTCCCTGCAGGGACGTACGGGGGCACGTATGAGAAGCCCTCCGGCCCCTCTCCCCAGCCCTTGAAAACAGGCAGTTGTGTGGCGGCCTTTTACTTTTTAATTATGATTATGTTTTTCCAGAACGGTGGGGAAAAAAGCAGCAGTTACAAATGGGAGCACAACAGAGCCACAAACCACGCGGCCACCCCCGGCACCGCCCCTCTAGCGCTCGCCTCCCGCCGCGTTCCGGCCAGGAGATTTTCGCGCCACACGGCCAGGTCCTTGCAGCTGTACAAACACCGGCGCCTCCCGGAGGAAAAAATATAGAGGCCCCCGCGTAGGGCCCTCTGGGGTGCTCCGGGAGAGCCTCTCCATGATCCCTGTCGGGGTACGCGGGCGGGCACGGGGAGGGGGCGCGAGGTGGTGGGTGCCGTGGGTGTCGGACGCATCTGCCAGGACGCGGGCAGCAGCGCGGGAAAGGAGCCGCCAGGCCCCGCCCCCTTCTGCCCCTGCCGCTTTGGCGCGAACCTTCATTTCCCGCCACCCGTCCCGCAGTCAGCATGGCTCCGCAGCGCCCGCAGGTGAGCGCTCTCGCGTGGGGTCGGGTAGAGCCGGGGTAAGCGATGTGCTGGGCGCTCGGCTGGAGGAGCAGCCTCGGGGCGGCGGCTGTGGGTATCCTTAGCCGCGGGGTTGGGGCAAAGCATCGCTTTTTCCTCCGCTTCCCGTCCTGCCCGGAGGCCGTCGGGGCTGCAGTGGGGGGAGGCAGCCGGCGGGGCGGGGGGGGTTCCCTGAAGGGTTCTATTTTAGCGTGGCGGGCGGCTGGGGCGCGCTCCGTGCTAACGGGCCCGTGGTTCGTTGGCCCCGGCCGGGCCGTGGTTCGCAATGTGCCGCGACTCTTCCGGCTGCCGTTGGTGGGGGCCCCGTGGGGAGGGCTGCGCTGGTCATTGTTGGAGCGGTGTGTTTCGAGTGCTCGGTGTGTTTAATGCTTGCCTTAAGCTAACAGTGCCTGGTCAGTCAAAGCAGATCTCGGAGTGATGCTCTCGTGCACGTTTCTAGCCTTATCTATAAGGAATGGGAACAAATGTGATGTTTATGTGCATTCTTGCTTCATTGTGGAGATAAAAAAAAGTACTTGTAGAGAGCAAGCAAAGCTCTCCTATGAAAGGATGTGAAATCTATCAGACTAGAACCTGTCCCACTTCAACTCAGGGGTTGTTTTGTTCCATGGTGCTGGTCCTGCTGCGGGGAGGTGTGCTGTGTTCATGCACAACAGGTATTCTGAAGTGGGTAAGCCTTGCTGGCAGCAGCGGAGGGCTGTGCGTCAGTGCTGTGCTGTACAGCTGGTGCCCATCGGTAATGTGGTTGGCACTGTTCCTTTGCAGCGCCGTTGCTCTGGAAGGAGAACCTTCGCCACGTTCCGAAATACCAAGCTGATTCCCATGGAGACATCCTCATCCTCTGACGACAGCTGCGACAGTTTTGGTTCTGACAACTTTGCTAACACGGTGAGTATGGGACTTGAGCAGATAAACCTGAAGGAGCACCGCTAGTGAAGACCTGCATGTTGGCGTGTGGTAAACACTGCTTATGTTTTGTGCAGCAGTTACAGATCTGTGCTATGTGCTGTAATTCCATGTCACTGCTTGCTTGTGCTCCCAGCTGGTAGGTGCTGGAAGCAAATGAGCAACCTTTAAGACATCACCTAAGCTGATGTGCTTAGTAGCTTGCAACTGCAGTTCTGAAACTGCCTGTAAATTCCTTAACTAATATTATTTTTTAATTAAAAAAGCCATTTGCTTGTGTTTTGGTTGTAAATGCAATTTGTTTTTGCCCAACTAAAGTTGAGGTGTGTTTTGTTCTTTTTCAGAAACGCAAGTTGAGGTCAAATGTTAGAGAAGAGCTGGCCAGAATCTTTCACGAATCCTCTGATGATGAATCCTTCTGTGGCTTTTCAGAAAAGCAAATTGAAGGTGCTTTGGTAAGATGGCTGATCCCAGTTTGCAGCCTTAGTTTTGGATTCTGGCACATTCTTTGGTGTAACTGAAATATGTCAGCTTCAAATTCCAAGTCAAATGTTGTTGTCAGAAAGAAACGCGACTTTATTTAATGTAGTAAAGTGTAAGTAGACATAGTTTGATTTTTCTTTTTGTCATCCTGAAAAACCCTCTTTCTCCTGAGCTTTGCAAGAGCAGAGTTGAGTCTTCATATGGGCTGGAAAATATACTACTTGGTAAAACTGTTCTTGATGGATGTTGCTCTTCGTTAGACTATAACATACCTGGTTTCTTGAACACAGAATGTTAAGCTAGCTCATGGGCCCTAGCAAACCCGAGGGATATCTCTGCATACACTGATGTGCAGTCAGATGTGCACTCTCACAGTGTAACAGGGAATACTGTAGCACTTGAGCAGCGTAGAGATAGTAATAGGTGGTAGAATCTTCAGTGCAAGAGCAGGTTAGTTGTTAAAAATACCAAGAATTTGTATAGAGTAGAGAAAAATGAAATGGCACTGTGTTTGGTATCAGTGAGTTCCTGTCAGAACTTAAGAACCTGCCCAGGAATAACTAGGTTGGCATCTGACTGGGAGAAGATGCATTTCTGAGTTATAAAAAGCAGTAAGGAGAACAGTAAGGAGTCAGACTGTTTAATTGCAGAGCAGCTCATTTTGTTCTGTCTTTTTGTTGTAATTTGTTAACAGAAACTGGAATCTGATTCAGAGGAGAACAGTGTCAGCACTGACAGAGAGCCACCTCTCAGACTGAGGAAATGCACTGTTCCTCTCAAAGTAGCCATGAAGTTTCCACCTCGAAGATCAGGGAGGAAGAAGGCTGAGGTGGAATCTCTTCCTGAAGATGTGATGCCTGCTCCAGATTCGGACTCTGATTCTGAAGAAAAGGGCTCCCTGTTTTTAGAAAAGAGAGCTTTAAACATCAAGGAAAACAAAGCAATGGCAAGTATTTGGCCTATTCCCTGCTTTCCCTCTTTTTCCCCCTACCTTGACTCTTAGGGGCTCTCTTCTATTATTCAAAGAGAGTTATGTGAATACATTAAGAAGAATTTATATTCTGAATGCTCAAATCAGATATTTTGTTTGCTGGCATTTGAAAAATCCATAGGCTGAGAGAAGTCCTTCAGTAAAAATCTGTATGCTTACGGCCTGTTCTTTGTTTAGTCTTGAAGTCTATTAAGTTTGAGTGTTTTCAAATTACCTGTAGTCACAAGAACATATAAGTGCGACATAAAAGTCAAAAGTTAAAAAATAGCTGCACTTGCTGTAAGTAATTAGAATTCTAGCCAATTGCCCTCATCTAGTAGTCTGTAATGGCATCTGAACTCCCTTTTAAGATTCTGCTTTCTTTTGTTAGCTTGCAAAACTGATGGCTGAGTTGCAGAGTGTTTCTGTTATCTTCGATGGGAGAAGATCGCTGCCAGCTGCCAATAATGTAAGTACAAACATAATGTATTTGCCTTACGTTTCTGAGTCTTGAATTCTTTTGCTACAATACAGGACTCTTGATTACAAAGCTTATTAAACTTCATAAATCAAAGTCCAGTTCAGAATTGTGTCTTTTACTGAACCAGACATCCTCATTGTGCAGTTCTCTTCTGATTTACCACTGTATAAAATGGATCAGATTAATACACAATGGCTTAAGTGTCTCCACAGGACAATAAAAACAAATGTGCTGCTGTGTAAATACCTATTTATACAGGGGCTAGAGATAAGGGAAGGCAGCCAAAGCTTTGAAGCCCAAGTCTGAAGCTTCTTTGAGTTCAAAGCCTCAAAAAAGAACCTGACCTTTGGATTAGCTAAGTCCTTAAAGTAATAGGGTAGTGAATTAGCAATGTGATGGATTTTGCTTCTGATTTATCTGTAAGCTGTGTGAGAAACAGTAAAAGCAGAAGCTTCCCATAGATGTGGGTTCTGCTGCTCTGTGTGGGAATTCCTGTACTGTGAGGACAGAAGTTGTGTCATTGGGTTCTCTTCAACTTCTACAGACACCAAAACGACTTCCAAGGCGCTCACTTCCCAGAAGTGCATTGAGAAGGAACCCAGACCGAAGTTCTCGGCCTCACACAAGATCCAGGTCCCTGATTGAAGGCCCTCCTACTCCTTTACCAGAGGAGGAAGATGATGACCGGTACCTCTTAGTGAGAAGGAGAAGGATCGCCAGTGAAGACCTGGAGGTATGCTGAGGTTCTGGTTCTCCAGTTGCAAATTGCTACTGACGGTGGTTTTCTATCCCTTCAAGAATATAAAAATTAATTCAGAGCATGTTATTCTGGATTAATTCCTTTTGTACTCCAGTTGAAGGAGAGAAGAATCTGGTGACATTTCACTTGATCTGTCATCCTTCCAATGCTGAAGCATTGGATGCATATACATCATAGGTCTTTGCAAAGATTTATCTCTCTTGTTTAACTATAGAATGGATCTTTGAGACTTGGGCATTGATTTTTGAAGAGTCTTGCCTTGTGTAGAATTCCTGCTGAATCCAATCCTAACAATGTTGTCTTTGTTATCCAGAATGATGCCCAAACTCCCAGGAGAGGTCGCCGTGGTGCCATGGCTCTTCCACACATTGTGCGACCAGTTGAGGAGATAACGGAGGAAGAGCTGAATAACATCTGTGGATCTGTGAGAGAGAAAGTGTATAACAGAACCATGGTAAGTGTGTTCCAGCTTTCTGAAATGCATGCTGTATGAAATCATTTCTTTGTTACTCTGTCTTTGTGGTGTAGCGTGAAATTGAGCAGACTTGCTCCTTGCTGAAAGGAGGGATGTGATTTCTGGGAGAAATATGGTTGTGGTTCTGGGACACCATCTGCCATCTTTCCTGGAGTTAACAGAGAGGCCTTTACCAAGCCAGCTGACTTGTTCTCACCCTGGATCAACTGTAGTACCTTGGTGATACCATTCTGTGAGAATGTTTGTAAACAGACACAGAAGATGGAATCTTGATTCAAATTTGTGAGGTTTCTGTTTCAGGATGAATGCTGCCAGTGAGATTGCTCATTAAATGCTCTATTAGCTCAGCTGGGGAGCTACCTCTAATGTTTTGTTTCTTGGATTACTTTATCTGTGTTGTAGGGATCTACCTGTCATCAGTGTCGCCAGAAAACCATAGACACCAAGACCAGTTGTCGTAACCCTGATTGCATAGGGGTACGGGGCCAGTTCTGTGGGCCGTGCCTCCGCAATAGGTACGGGGAAGATGTCAGAACAGCATTGCTGGATCCAGTAAGTCAACTTTTAATACTGACTTAAGTTGATTGAATAGCAAATGCACCTCTCTGCTCATAGCTAAAGAGTCTTAGTGTAAGGGAACTGCTTGCAGTGTTGTAGTGCATAAGGTGTACTTAGAATCATGAAGGTTGGAAAAGACCTCTAAGCTCATCTGGTCCAACCATCAGTGCATCACCACCATGCCCACTAAACCGTGTCTTAGTTGTGTCAAACAACAATAAAATGTTGTTGTCTGGAACTCTTTTGTATTTCTGCAGTTTTTGTTTCAGGAATAAATGGGGAGAGCAGAGCACCTGACAGAATATTATTGGATATTCAGAATAGCATTTTCTATTTAGTTTCGCATTAGCACTTAATGTACTCTGGAGGGGAATTGTATCACAGAGAAAACAGTCAGGAGCTGAGCAGAGTATATTTTCTGTGGTTCCATACCAAGAAGACGAAGAAGAGTTTAATATCTTGCAAACTGAGGAGCTGGGACTTTTCTGTCCGAGACAGACAACTTCTGCAGCACTGATGCTCACTGAGTGGAGTGTGGGCTTTATTTTTAGCTATGGCTGTTAGTTGTGCCTCATGCTGCAGTTCAGTTAAAGGGGATGACATCTGTTTGTATTTTGTTTTTCTTTTGTCTAGACCTGGAGGTGTCCACCATGCCGTGGAATATGCAACTGTAGCTTCTGCAGACAGAGAGATGGCAGATGTGCTACGGGTGTCCTGGTCTATCTGGCTAAGTACCACGGCTATGATAACGTCCATGCCTACTTGAAAGGGTAAGGATGCCGTTGTGTCTGTCAGTAACATGACTCTGCTCTGTATTGGGTAACAGCTGAAAACTGGGAGAATAGAGCTCTCAGTTGTTGCTCAGATATCTCTAGATCAGTCCGCGTTGTCTTTTGAGTCTGGTATTTTTTCACAAGACTTTTCTGACTTGTTAGTTCTTATAAAAAATAAGTGGCATATCCACCTCTTGCTTTTTAATCACCTCCGTTTGTTGTCATTACCTCCTGTAATTTGTCTAAAGGATTTCCAAACTTTTGCTATAAACTAACTTGAGTTTCTGCTTGTCTTTTCAGTCTGAAACAAGAACTTGGAATGGAAGACTGAAGCTGTGACTGTCTTTGACTTGCCTGCTCTTTCACCAATGCCATGTTATTGCCTACAGTGAATTGTTTAATCAAATGAGACTACAAAGCCACTGCCTGGGTTCCCTCCCCTTCTGGGTTTAAAAAAAAAAAAAAGGAAAGCATATTGCTGTGCAAATCATACTTTGAGAAACTATTTAATAGAGAGCTTTGCCCACAGGCCATTGTTTTTTTTTTTAAACAACTTTTGTAAAACAAAAAATGAGATAGCATCAGTCCCTGCTTTTATGCCAACAACATTTTATTTTTTTATCCTGAAAGAAGATGGGGCTTTAAGCCATTGGAGTTCTGTTAGTGCATTGATCTGTACTGTAGGTTTATTTGTGCTTTGAAGTTGATGACAAAAAGATAAGGATGTTCTGAACATTCAGGGCATTGTTCCCCACAGAACCAACTGGGAAAAGGTGTGTGCTTAACTCCTGGCCAACTTCTGCTGCAATAGGCTATTACTGAACGTAAATGATCAAACAGAAGCTAGCAATCCTCCAAAACAGCAATTCATTTATGAGTTCTAAAAGGAAGGCCTCAAGGTTGCAGTTGAGCAGTCTCCAAGCATTAACATTTGGGTTTATAGAGCACTTGAAGTGCACGTTGGCCATTTTGAAGGAGATTCTTTTCTGAATGATTTAAATTGCAGCAGAAGCAATTAAGGTGGTAGGCTCTTGTGCTCTGTGTGTCCTCAGATGAGGGGAGGCCACTGCTGTTGGGTAGTGGTTACTGATCTGAGAACGTGGGTACGCCTCATGGGATGACCTCTGTTGAACTTATGTTGTTTGGGGTTCTCTTGGTTGTCCTTTCCCTTCTCTTGCTGCCAATTGCAGTATTTTTTCCATTAAGCCTGGGGCTTAACCAAGTGGAGGCGTAGTTGATGTAGCCATTGGCCAGCAGCAAGTTGGGTGAATGGTGTTGACTTGCTGAGCGCTATCAGGAGAAGGGTCAGTGACAAGTGGTCACTCTATTTTCTTTTCCCAATGAGCAAAAATAGAAAGTTCAGGTTTTCTAAGCTACAATCTAGGTTAAAATGAATTATTCCTTGGCTTGCATGAAGAAGCACAAACATGGAAAGTGTTCTCAAGAGACGCCCTGGCTGTGGTAGCAGATGAGGAGGAACAATTGATTGAGAAAGGCTTTTAAAAATGAATAAAAAGGGAGATGTGTGCAGTTGTAGCTGGTGCCGTGGTCTCCTCTTTAACAGCCATCCATACTTATATTTATTTATGGCTCTTTGTGACTGTAGAAGGATATTTTGCATGATGTTAATGGAGCATGAGTACAGCAAGAACTGAAGAATAAGCTGGTGTTTTGTGCACAGCCCCTTCTAAATGCTGTAGAATAGAAGGTGCCATGAAAACTGTTTGGAGAACCACAGTGAATGCACGTGCTTAGTTTGATAATGGAAGACTGCAATGTTACACATAATGTACAGTTGAGTAGTAGGAAGAGTCAGCTTGAATTTGTTGAGCACTAGAACAAAATGCAGCTTCTGGTCCTTCTGCTCACACGGTATTTGCGCTCTGTATATAATGACCCTTGTTTTATACCTTCCTGGGGATGAGAACAGAGGACCTTGGAAACAGAATATGTTTGTCTCAGACTTGCAGATCTGGTTCATAAATCACCTGTACTGCTGAGAATCTCCCATCCCCTGCTTCCATAGTGTGACTAGATGTGCAATCTTAGGTGAAGTACACCTCATTCTCCAGGTTCATCCCCTGAAGAGGGAACTCTAAAAGTTCATGTTCTGACAGATAAGAGTGATTTTATTTTATTTTTTTCTAATTGCTCTGCTTGCCTTCTGATTGCTGGAGTGTGGAAGAACTGTGCTGAAAGCAAATCCTCGCTCTGTATCCTGGAGACTGCTGTATTTAGATTTCTTCCCATCGACAACTCTGTATGAAGGTTTTTATTTTAAAAATAAAACTCTTTCTCAGTTAGAATTCTTGCCTCTGAACTGTTCTTAAAAAAGCATGTTGTTGCTTTTCAGATGAACTGATGTACCCACTGCTGAGAAGCAGTGTTTAAGCTGCCCACAAAGAACTTGCTAAGTGCTCATTGCGTTACTCTTGCTAAAGGCTGTGGGTGCTTGCCTTTCATCACAGTGCTGGTAACATGAGTAAATTTGTATTTAATTTGGGGAGTCTGTCACATTTAAGGTTTATATGATTTTGAGATATCTCAATGCATCTCTTTCCTAATACTCTGTATTACAGCTACCTCAGTGCTGTTGATATTAGCCTGATGAAGAGCCCGTGGTTTATATCCGCAGCCCATAGGCAGCAGGTAAGATATTTCATGCAGAGGAAAACCCTAGCTGATAGATTGTTTGGAAAACAAAGATGCATGGAAATAAGAAATCATGTAAAAGGGAGAACAGAACAATGCACATCTGGGAGGTAGGATGACTTAACTCACACAGCATTTTTAAGTGGTAAATTATTTCCTCACTACTCAGCTCTAGGGCTAGGTGATCTTCATCTTGGTCTGATATAACTTTAATATGTATTTGTTTGGTTCCTTACTGTCTCTAGTTAATCAACTTCTGATGAAATATTAGATCTCTTCAAAGGGGAAGAGAAGGAATTTTTGGAAGAGGCTTTTTTAAAATTTATTTATTTATTTTTAATCTTCCTTACCTGTAGTGTAAGATGTTTTCATGGTGAGTAAGCTACAGAAATAGCACTGAAGAGTTGCTTCACAGGCTGATAAAGTAATACACTGTACATTCCTAAGTGGGTCTGTTGCTTAACCAGTTAGATTTGTGTAGGGGAATGCAATGGAAATTCTAAAAATAGGGACTAGCTGTGAGAACAATTGCATCTGGTTGAAGAATGGCTGTTGCTGTTGTAGCACGAGGGAGTACAGCTCTCTTTGAAACCTTATCTGATGTGCAATGTGAAGATGCTGTTCTCTGCATCTGATGCATTTAGCAAGGGAATCACCCGCTGACCTCTGCTGGCATAAACCAGTTTGTTCTTTCAGCTCTCACATGGCTGATGGTAGAGGCTACTGTGGGGGTTTTGGAGAAACTGCTTGGAGTTTGTTTGTTTTTATTAAGATTCTTGGCCTTGAAACTAAATCAGTGTGAGTAAAAAGATAGAGCTTCCTCTGTCAAGCTTAGGCTGGCTGGTCTTGTGGGATCCTGACTCCAATGCTCATGCAGTGCTGGGCAATATTGTAGAAATACATGAATGCCTCAGTTCTAGTTGTTGCAAGAGAACAGGAGTAGTTCTCATTCTCACTCCATTTAAGTCTGGGACTCCTAGATGAACATCCAGAGCAAGTGAAAAGATAGAAAAAACCCACCTGTGCTGTGTAGCGAGGGTTGGCAAATGAAAGGGAACTGTATGTGTGAATCCAAAGGTGTAATGGTCAGTGGTAGTGGTAGGAGTCCTGGAACTGCAAGGTGACGGCAGGATGGCAACCTGCTGTGGCTTATGAGAAGCTGTGGATGTTGAATTTGTATGAAAGTATATCTGGGGGGTAAAGCTACAGTCATGCTACACAAGATCTGCTTGGTATTGGCATTCTACTGACTGGAGTTGAACCTTCTCTGGTGGCAAGGGTGACGTGGTTCTATTATGTTTAAAGAAAACATTAAAATCGCATACAATATGTTCAAGGTGAGGTTTGGGGGCATTGCATTGATGTGGTTTTTTTCATTCACACCAGTTCAGAAGGGATTCTTGGAGCAGAAAAGCTTCCATCAGTTAAGCTGTAGATCCTGCTGGATTGAGCTCTGCTTATTTTCCTTCTGGAATATGTCTTCAGGTAAAACTTACCTGCTCCTGGAAACGGAAACAAAATGATGCTTATGGCTTTGCATTTGGGCTCAAGTCCGCTTTGTATTATCTGTATGTTAATATCATTGGAGATGGAGAAAGAAATCACGTCCTAGGCTGTATGAAGATGTTTAAGCAGCAGAATCCTACAGGAAGCACCCTCATATTCTGATAACTACATACAGAGTAACAAAGCTGTCCTACCAGCTCTTCTGGTGGCCTTGACTTGTTTTCTTTTAGTTTGAATTCCCTCAGGCACAGTCTGTTTGTGAGTCTTCCATAAACTGGGTGTGCACAGCTGACTGCCACCAGGTGTGGGGACAAGAAGGCTCTGACAAATACATAATTCAGATATTCTCCCTGAGTATGTAAGTACGAGCCTGTTTGGAAACAAAGCCACAATCAGAATGTACTGAAAATTACCTCTTATTGCCTTAGATTTCAGAGATACTTAGACATTTTCAACTTAATCATATAGTTGAGATCAAGCAAGTTCAACCAGTGCCAACCATTTTGTGTAGTTGCATGAAGACTCACCATCTTTACATAGGTTCTGAAGTTCCAGAACTAGCAGCTTAGTTATTTTTGTTCACCTTTGAGTGGTAACATAAGAGCTCTTGCGTGATTCTCTTCTCAGATAGCTTATTAGCAGAACTTAGTGGGAATGATCCTAGTGTTTTTGTGGCATGGGTTTTGTTGTTAGGTGTAGGGGGTGGGGTTGGTTTCATTTTGGGGTATTTCTTTTTGAGCCTGGTTATAATCTGAACACAAGTGATAACAGTGAATCATCAGGGGAAAAAAAAAAACACTTTGGAAATAAGCCAGAGTCAAATTCTTTTCTTGTGCTCTGTTCAATCTGCTTCCTCTTTAAAAGAAAACTTTCACATTAGCAGAAAAATAAATGCTTAGCCAGAGTTCTTTTTGTGTCCCTTTCAGCAGGGAGAAGGGATGAGTGTGCTGTGCTCAATGCCCATGCTGGCTTCCTCCTGCTGCGGAGAGTTAGCACTCTAAAGGCTTTTTCTTCCCCCTTTATTTCTGGTTTCATTTAATTCTCACAGAAAAAGTTGTCATGTTATAATTTTGGCACTGGAAACAAACACAGAGTTTTGTTGTGAGGCACTGGCCTGCTTTGGTATGATCCCAGCTTTCTGTAGAAGTAATTCCAAGTTTTCAGGTGGCTTTCATCAGGACACACAGACTTCCCCACAGCAAGCAGTAATGCTCTTTTACTTCTCACTTACATTCTGAGCACGGATCGAAGGTGCCTTTCTCCTTGCAAACAGATTATTTCTTAGTCGTGATAAGTATGAAGTATATTTTCATGGACTGTTTTCTGCATTGTAGTTTGAAAGAAGGTAGTTGAAAGTATTGCAAGCCATCAGGTACCACTTATTCTTACTGTTTTTTCCATTTCCCAGTCTTCAAAAGGTCCAAAATGCAACATCTAGAAACAGTTTCTTTTGTTCTGAGGAGAAGTGGTGGATGAGATGAACACTTCAGATATCAGGCTTAGTTAACTTGCTAACTGAGCCTGCCTGAAGTTTGGCTTCTGGTTTTCTCCGTAGAGGTCACAGAATACTTTGGGCACGCTGGGCTCCTTGCTGTCTAGTGAAGCTGTCAGCCTTGCTGGAGAGTCCTTGTTCCTCATCTGCCACGGCTTACTGTGTGATACGCAAGGAGATGTAAAGGGGATTCTCAGACATATTTATGGTGAGTGACTCAACTATTCCCTGTAGCTAGATACACCAAAAATCTCTTTCTGCATCAGTTTCTGAGCAATGTTCTCCTTGTCTTTTCTTGGTATATAAGCCGCATCAGCCTTATCAATGTGGGTACCAATGGTAGTTGAAGAGCAAATGCTAGGTATCATGGTGTACAGACACTGTGGAGTGAAGCAGCAACGAAGGTGGACCCAGTTTTAAAGTCCTGTGGAGAGTTAGCTCCCTGCAGGTTACTTGGAGGTGATGTGTAGGGAGGAAAGCTACATGTTAGAGAAAGTCAGTGAGACTGTTTTGGTGAGAAACTAATTTAAGTCTGTAACCACACTATGTTACTGCATTTTTTTCTGGTGAAATTTGGTGGAAGGCATATAAGAGCTTAACCACAGCAAGGAGATGGTGGGAGAAAATAGAGCTAACAGTCTCAGGGCTTCCCCAGTTTTTCTTAAACTAGACAACAAGCAGAGAAAATACAGCTAATTCAAAACTGTCTATTAAGAAGAAAAAAACAGATCCTGTCAGTCATACCGATTGCCTTCAGTGACCTTGGGCTTACCTACACACCTTTTGCTCTTACTCTGAATGAAAGACTTGCTTAAAAACCAAAGCTGACTGCACAGTGCAGCAGCACTATTTGGTAATGTAGAAAAAATTTACTTGAAGAAAATGCTATTTAAGTAACCCAGGAGCTCTGGAATCAGAGCGATGTAGAATGGTACCATATAGCTGGAAAGTGCAGAAAACATTCTCAGATGGATATTTCAAGGCTTTTGTCCTGATGCTGAGCTCCTCTGATGTGCATCTTAAGATACTGCCAGTGTGTGCCTCTTGTTACATTTGAAAGAGGTTTATATGTTAAAACCTGCAATTGCTGAAGCAGACATAATTGATGCTGAGAAGATAATTTAGAGGATTTCTTTGTACTACAGGTTCATATTCAGCATATAGTGTATATTTTTCTTTAGCTCGTTTCATATAATCAATTGCATCTATAAGCAAATGAAACATTAGGCACTATTGCTTGTTCCCAGGTTAGTTCTCTGAGATAAAATGCTTTGTTGTGTCCTACTAATACAGCCTAAATCGTTTTGTAGCACTGGTTTGCAAACAAAGCAGAAGGAACATAGCCTAACCCAGGCTGTTTTCTTGAAGGCTGGGAGAGGGATACACATCAGCCATTCCCAGACCTCTGGACAAAACCTTTATCTTCACTAATGTGCATTATTTTCCTTTTTTACAATAGATACCTCCAATTTTTGTTTTGCCATTTCCTCTGTGGCAATTGATGCTTCAGGGGGCTGGCTATTTATTACTCGCTAGGCATAGATAGGAATACAGTAAATTCTTTACAAAATAAAAATCAATACTCACTGCCATACCACGTATTGAAGAAAATAATTGTTTATGGCACTCAGCTTAAGCTGTTCTGGTAATCACGTTGAAAAATACAATATTTATTCATTAGATCAAATTTAATGAGGCCTCCTGGCAGTAATTATAAAAATTACTGTAGCAGTAAATTACTAATGAGTTGTGATGTGCTTCCTACCTGTGAGGAAGGACTGGGGGTTGAAAAACCTGATATCCAGACAACACGAGGGAGGGTGAGATCTGGAGGCTAGAAGTCATGCTCACAGTGGCGCGGAAGGTGTTCACTGCACCTGAATGGTAGGAAGGGGGGGTGGGGGGATGAAGAGAGAAGCTCACAATCAGGAGTTTCACTTTAAATAGACACTAAACTCTAGGTTCATTTCCAAGCCTCCGTGTATAGGCAGGGGAACAATGTCATCAATGGGGGGAAGAGGCTCCTTTGTCATATGTGCATCATCTCATCTACAAAAGCAGCTGGGGTGACCTAATTACTCAGGTAGATCTTAGGCTGGGAACACTTTCTTACTTTCTCGTTGTTACTGAATTTAGTGGAAAACACAGCAAAGAGGTGATGTTTTCTTAGTGCCCTTGAATCTTCAGAACAGTCACCTAAGATGTGGAGCTAAGACAAAGGTTGAAATCCCCCACCAGCTTGCTTTGATGTGGGGGGTTTGACCCAGATTCCTTTCTTCTGAGACAAAGCTTTAAGGAATGCAGAGGCTTTTGGTAGCAAATTGTCCACAGTCTGAATAGCACCAAGGCATAAAGGTGTAGAAATGGTGCCGCTTCTTGCAATGCCCGAGTTTCTTCTAAGCACAGGGTGCTGCTGCGCTAGGAGAGCACAGCTAGGAAAACAGTTCTGCTGCAAAAATTAATGCACAAGTGGATTGGCATATAATTATGTTTCTATATGTAGCTTGCAAAGGTGCTGTGGCCTTCAGGATTGTAAAGCAGCAAATAAGCTGCTTTTGGTAAATATCTGCTTCAAAAGATTGGTCTCCAGTTTAAACACCCATTCAAAATCAGGTAGAAAAAGGACTGAATTTTAATCTTTCATAGCACAGAAACTGTTCTTTATATGCAGTCTTGAGGCTTAAAGGGGGTGGGTGGAAAGTCTAGCACAATTTCTCTTCCCTATGCTGGTCTGCTGCACGGAAAGGGACAAATGGGCATATAGATTCTTCCACTTTTGAAACCAAAGGGGAGAGAAATGTCTCTCTGCCCTGTAATCACTTCTCAGCCTCCTGAGAGCAGCTGAAAATTGGGTCCTTCGTGCAATGTGCTGCCAGGTCCTGTGCGGAGATGTGATTTTGTGAAGCTAGGGGTTCCTCTGGCTTAGAGCTGGGTTTTGCAGAGCCAGTTCTTGGACCCTTTATGGTAGCAGCCTTGCGTCTTGATAAACATATGTGCTGAAAAATATAAAGAAGAGCTAAAGTGCTTTAGTAAGTTCACACCACCTAGCTTGTTATTGAGATAAGGCAAGGAGATCTTTGGCTTAGACACAGTTACAACAAGCCAGCATCTTGCTGCCAACCAGAAATTAACCTTGTCTAACTGCATCATCAGAAACCTGCAGAGCCTGCTCTGTCTGCACTGTTACATCAGCACGACAGAGCAAATGCAGTTATGCTGCAGAGAAAAAAAAAAACTCCATTTTTGGCAGTGAAAGTGATATCGTGGCTGCTGGGGTGCTGGGCTCTTTCCTTAGTGCTGCTGCACATTTCTCTGTCTCCCTTTTTAAAGTATGGAAATCATCCTTGGGCTTTCCCTCGCATTCTGGTCCTATCTAGAGGAGAAAAAAAGTGTGTTTATTTATTTATTTATTTTATTATTAGCTAAACTGAATTTGGCAATGGACAGATGTTCACTTTGCATACAGCTGTGCTGGCTAGAGATGCATTTTCCTGTCTTTCTGGAGCTGTCGTGAGGCTAAATTAACACTGGTAGAAAATAACACTGGTGTTCTCCAGATAGAAGACACTTTAGAAATAGAAGGTACTGTGGGCTGGTTTTCTGAAAGTGCTGTCAGCCACAGCCAAACTCAGTGGGAGCTGTGGGCTGAAAATCATGGTGCAGCCCTGCTCTGCAATAGTTTACATGAACGTGGTAGCTTCTCATGAGTGGCACGAGAATTCAGATCAATCTATTTTTAAAACTCTCAGGTAATTAGAGAAGGTAGAGGGATGGAATGATCCTGTTTGTTTGGTGGGGGCTTTAAAATTTTATTAAAAAAAAAAAAAGCAGCATGCAATTCTGAGGACTTGAACACAGAAAGCTACAGGCTCTCACGGGCTGGCTGTTGTCTCATGATGCAAAATGGGTTTTTAGTTGGTACTGTGAGTTCTCACAGAATCCAACAGTAGCAAAACAAAAGCAATTTGCCTACACCGATGAAATCAATTTAGTATGTGTGTGGGGAGGAAATGCTGTAGAACTAAACCTAAAAACTAAGCAACGGTGATGAAGCTTCTAATAGAGAACATCTCACAATCTGACATAAGTAGTAAGATTGTTGCTGTGCACTATTACTATAATTAAATTACATTATGCTATTGCACTAAACTAATCCGTCAGTAATACTGTACTTAGCAGTAGGATTTTGTCACATAAACATTATGAGACTTTAAACTTCTGCATTTTATCTTGCAAAGTGCAGGGAAAATACTGAAATTGGAGCAGCAGAATGTAACATGAAAAGCTATAGCAGTGGGAAGAGGCCAGCTGGTTCAACGTGCCCATCCTTTCAAAGCAGGTAAGCTAAGAGTGTTAGAATACATTTACTAAAAGGGTAGAAAATGAGATGTGCATGAGAGGTGCCTGTTAATACTTGGAGAATATTAGGTGCCAATCCAGACATTGTTTGTCAGTTTTTTGTGGTCTTCAGAACACATAAGGTTAAATCAGAAGCTGCTGAGAGTACACTGTTAAGAAAAACACGCAAATAACTGACATGAAGCTGCAATCCTTTCTCTGAGCGGAGACAGAGAAGGGAGGCTGCAGATCACTTAGGCTCTGATCAGTGAAACAGGGCAGCTGATCAGGGGATGCAGCCTTTAGAGCAACGTTAGCTTTGGCAGACCCAGAAGCAGAGAACAGTGTTTTTCAAGACTTTACTCCCATCATAACAGATCAAAGCATCATTCGGATGAGCAGATCCCATCCTCTTTCACCCTGGTAAGCTGCTGAACATTTATTTTGATGCTAGATCTCTTCCAGAAGGGTTGCTGCAGCATTCACCAACGACCCTTTCTCACTTTGGGAAGATACAGTCTTACCTGTTCCTTTCTATTAAAAAGAACAAACGATTGCTGGATTTTAACATTGTGGGAAAAACAAGCAGACTTCTGCCCCTCTGTTTACATCTTGTATGGGTAGCAGAAAGATGCGTACTGTAAACATATACCACTGTACCACACCGCTCTGACATTTGCTGTACTTTCTCTTTTTGCCACTGCCTCTAGGTATATGCTGTACCATCTTGGTGTGCAGGGCTTGCAGTCTAATTGTGCATGCAATATCCACGCTAAATGAACAGCACGGCAACGGAATGGCTATGCTATTCATTAAGGATTCAGAATCTGCGCAGAGGTCCTCTTCTAGCTCCTGGGGGTAGGAGAAGGATGAAAGCGTGATCCGTTATTAAGCCTTGTGAGAGCGTCACCCCTTGCCTCTGGCAGGCTCAGGAATGGGACTTAGCATCTACAGGGCGGTTACCAGCCGTAATATATATTTACGCTGTGTCCATCGTGTATAAGAATGCTCTCAGTAAAACTTAGTCTAGGCTGTAATAATACTTTGCACTTCTTTGTTGCCTTTCATCTGAGGACTTCATTGTGCCTTTAAAAGCTTTCATTAACTAAAATTCACAACCCCATTGTGCAGTAACTGTGCATTAACACCTCCACCATATGTAAAATACAGTGCAGGAATGCAGGAACCGGTGTAAGTGATTTGAAAAGCTGGGAAGAATGGGGGGGGGGGGGAGGAAACAGGATTGATTATTGCTAAATCTATGTGCTGGCCCTGTGCTTTCCATCTAAAATGTCTCAGGCTTGGATTGATGCTGTAACTGTGCTTTGCTGCGTTTTTAAATGCTGATGAGTGCCAAATTTAGCATTGTTTCAAAAATCTCAAGATATTCGTTTCCAGGTTCATTTATTATCCTTTGATAACAGGATGCAGGCACAGCAATGAGTGTGCTGTAATTGCCTGCAGAGCTAGGTGTGCGGTTTTTTCTATTGTTAAGCTGCGGGGTCTTGTTTCCCCAGGATGTGTATGATTTGTGAATGCTAGTTACATACATTCCCTAGAAGAGAATGTGCTCCTAAAGCTACAATGTCCTTCGTGCACAGCCTCCGATCCTCTACAAAGCTTACATTTCACAGGATTCAGTGGTATTGGTTCTTTTGGGATCAATGAGAAACTCACCACCCATCTCCAGTATCTCTGAATTACAGAGCAGAACCAGATCAAACGCAGAAGAGTTCCCTCATTTATCCTGCCTCTGTCATACATCAGAGTGTGTGCTGCATTCATTTCGTGTAGGCGGGCTGGTGTCTAATGTACTCTGTGAACATATTTATAGAGGATTAACCCATGTCGGGTATTCCTAAAAACTGATTTTGTTAAAATACAAACATTATTCTACTTGTCTCAGCCACAGAAATCATTCCTGCCTGGCTTTGTACTGGCCATTTTTGCTGGGGTGTGACACACTGAGCGTTATCAGTAGCCCTGCTATGTGTGACAGCTTTTTCCCCCAGCCGACGCATCCTGGCACATTGTATGATCTGTGTCTGAGGATGTCAGCCTGCAGTGAACGCGCTCGCTAATAGAATGTACTGTGTAGCAAATGCTGAAACACTGCAGCTCCGGCCTTCAAAGTGCTTAGCAGCAAACTGCAAGTAGGAAGTGGGGAATGGCAGGTGCTGGGGAGGACCTGGAGGCACGGTGTGCCTGGGGATGCTGTGTATGGGCACAGTGACCCAGAACCTGCTGTCCTAGGACCCGACCCGCAACACGAAGCTACAGGAATGCAGACAATGGCAGTCCTCCTTTCTTCCCCCGGTCAATAATATATTTTAAAATATTTACTTTGGCATAGGCAACATTTAAACATTTATCTCATGTGGGAGAAGGATTAAAAGGAAATACAAAAAGATAGCTTAGCAAAATTCTGACCCTCATCTGCAGTTTGTGAAGAAAGCTCCAAAAATCTAATGGCAACTTGAGGAGTTGCCAGCTAGGAACCTGGGCTAGAACTGAGGAAGGGCAGACTTCTGATTAGGGGCAATTTACTAAAGATCAGAGCTGCAGAGATAATGACCCGAGCAAGCAGTGGCAAACCTATTACTTGGATGTGTGACAGCAAGATTTAAGGTTTTCTCTCACCTGGATCTTTGGCCTGGCTCTCTGGGTTTTGTTGCAGTTTTTTTTGTTTGTTTAAATTTGTGTCATCCCATACCAGGACAGAAATTGTGTGACAAGGCCTAGAGAGCTTTGTTTTTGATAGCTAATGTCTTCTAGTTTGAGTTGACTTGATATTTGCCACTTATGATTGCCTTTGAATTCAAGGAGTGAATGCTGTTCTTGATACTTCATAGGTTTGTTGTTGTTGTTTGTTGTTGTTTTTTAATAACTTGTGTCAAACATTATTTGTTGTCCCATCAGTCCATCTTATCTGGATGTAAAAATAACACAAAAATCAGTGTGTGGGGGGGAGAGGAGGATTATGCCCAGCAGCCCATCGAGCAGTTTATTTTTTTGGTTCGTTCTCTTCTTCTTTGTTCAGGTACCAACTCAGAAGCTTGCAAATGTTTTTTCTTCTTGCCAAGACAGTGGTACTTTTGCCCCCAGCACACACTAATGTGTTTTTTTTTGTTTTTTGTTTTTTTTCCCTTTTCTCATGTTTTGAGTGCAGCTGAACAACAGATTCCTCTATTTAATAAGCAACTTCCTCATGTTAAGTTTTTGCTGTACCAAAGGGTCTTTTCTTGATTTCAGCAGAGCTCTGCACTTGTTTTTGTTGATGAAGCACTGACAAGCATACAGCAGCAAATGCAGCAGTACCGCACATTCATAGGCATTTCTCAGCCCCTCTGCAGCCCAAGCCCATGCATCTGAAGGAGCCCTGGCAGCAGTCGCTCATCAAGAGGTATCCAGCAAGAGGACAAGTGGGTATTCATGAGATGAGAGGCACTTTCCTGAGAAATCTGACCCCTATTCTGTTGTCCAACAGACAGGCTTATGGTACTCTCAGAAAATATCATGCATGTTACATCCATTTCATACTTCTCCCTGAAACCTAGATCATTTCAAGTTGTACAACAGCAAAATAATGTGTTACTCATTTCCTGACCAATTTAAGAGGCTTTCTTTAAAAGGAAACCGGCTCATCAGAAACCACTGGTGGACATGAACAGGGGGATGTGTGTGTGCATCTGGAGCTCTTTTGTTCTCTCTTGGTTAGCTTTGGTTGTTAAGACAACCATTTTGGTAATTTCTTGGCTGGCTTTGCAGGGAAGAAAATCTTGGTCTTTGCTGCTCGTGGAAGAGAGGATGTCATAATGTTGCTCTCCCACTTGACTGACAGGCACCTCTGCCGAACACACAGCGTGTTTCATCTTGGAGCACTCGATGAATATCCTTCCCCCCTCCCCAGACCAGCCCACCTCTACTCGCAATGCTCCTTGCTTTTTCTACCAGGATTGCAATCCCTGCCTTTTGTTCCTTCTTCTCAGCAGTGAATACCTCCCCACCTTACAAGTCAGTGGTGGATTCTGTCAGATAAAAACCCAAATAACAAACCATCCTACCCTGAGGGCCTTCTCCTTTCATGTGTGCATTTTCCTAGCCTGCAAGGGAGTTGGTGCCATAACCCCAAGCTTTCATGGAATAGTTTCTAAGCCTGTATCTATGCATTATGAATATATTCCAGAGGGAGAATGAGCATCCCCTGTTCTGGCAGCTCATGCATCGCACGACTTCTTGCCCTTCCCCTCTCCCCCACCGCTTATGACCTTGGCACTTCTTCCCCTCTGTGTGTAACGTCTCCCTTCAAATCCTCCAGCACTGTGCCATCACCTCGGTCTGCTCCTGCCATTGTCTGGCAATGCAGCAACAGCCCAGAACCAAACAGATTTGCCTCTGTTAAGATGCCCTGCTGTTGTGTTTTTGCAGGTTTCCAGAAAGCTGTTTGACCTGTGATAGAGGATTCGCATCCTTCTCTTCCATCTGTACTCTTCTTCCATGTTCATTTCAGAGACCTGGAGAAGGATCCTAAAGGCAAACCAAAGGTCTGATGTTATGAGGTGATCAGATATCACATCCTTCATTTAATCACTCACATCTGCTGCATCTGACACATTTATTGAGCCCACAGTGCTTAAACTGTGCATGCATTTAGATTTACTTTTTTTCCTCTTCACTCCTTTGCCTTACTTTGGAATGGCAACTGCTTAAAAACCCAAGGCTTTTCTCTGTCTCAGCTAGGGGCATGCCAGGTAGGTATGGAAGACACAGGAAGGTAAGGCTGTCAGGTGGCTGAGGCCACCTTGTGCTTTGCAGGGTGGTATAGAGAGGACAACTTACACTGTGGGAAGCTCACAGCTCCTGCTACTGACAACTGTTCCTTCTGTCACTTTAAGTGGCCAGTAATTCAAATTTTGCTTTTTTTTTTTGTATTCCATCTCCCATGCCCACAGGATGGGTGGCCAAACAGAGCTTGCCTGTCCCCTGCCTATGACTGTGTGTGACCTGGTGCTGATAGCAACCTCCTGCCTTCCTGCTCCCCTGTCCCTTCCCATCTGCCTCCCATCCCAGCAGGGAGGCTGTCTCAGAGCCCAGCTGCAGAACACAACATCTCCTGGCAATGTTTTTGCTCCCTAGTGACTCACTGCATTTTGCACATGATGGTACAGGATAATCTGTCACCTCAAATCCTACTAGTTCTGCACAATGGCTTTTATGCAATCAGTGGGTACTTTTACCCTCTTTCTTCCAAACATGAATGTAAGGTCCAGCTTGACTCCCCCATACACTTTGTTTTTAAAGAAAGCAGCTGTGTTGTCCTTCATGAAAACAGCTCATAATTTAGCATTACTGCATTATATCCCCTTGGCAACGCTTTCTGTCTTCAGGACATATATTTATCACAGACATCACTGTATCTCTATGGTGCTTTAGTTTTCCATCAAGGGAAGCTAAAAGAGCATTTCATTCCATAAAGCTTTGATTGATCTTTTCCACAACTTTTCTCTGGTACTTCTTGCAATGTCTCTTTCTGCCAAACAGGATTTCTTCTTCCTTTCTTGATCATGCACAAGTCTGAGCTAATCTCCACAGTGTGAGCTTGCTCTGTCTTCTTGCAGTACCCATTTTTGTGGCAGGCAGAACAACTTCTTCAGTCAACTCTTCAGCCCTGGTGAGCTCCAGCAGCCAGTGGCTCTTGGCCTCACCCAGAAGCTCCCAGGGTGAGCTGAATCAGTAATTTGCTGGTGATGGATGGCTTTTCAGTTTGTTCTTTAACTTTTGGTATTGCAAGGCATCTACCAAGAGTAGATAGATGGACACATAATAAAATAAGTTCCAGATGAACAGAATATGATGACCCTGTAAAACTTCTCTCTGTTTCTACTGCAGGATGCTTCTGCTGGTGCCCACTCCTGGGATTCCAAGCTTAGTCTTCTGATTAGGAGATACAGTCTGCTGCCATGCTTGCCAAACCTATTTGATCAGCACACACAGCCTGAGAAAAAGCAAGCAAGGAAGAAGTAGGAATGCAAATTTTAGAGAAATCTTTCAAATTCCACAGTAATTGGCAAGGTAAATGCAAGGCTTTTTCTGCTTTTCAAAGCAATGGCAATATCAGTTTATGATAAAAAACTATTCTGGGTTACGCAAGACAGTAAAGTATTTGCCAAATATATATATATATATATATATATCTTTAGTTTCTGATCTATTTTTTATGATGGACAAGAAGTGCCATCCATACTGATTGACTGTTGGCATGCGACTTACCACTGAGCAACTGTATGTTGATGGATAAGCCAGTCTCATCCAAGTGTCAGGAAGATTATCAAAAAAAAAAAGAGCTGTCTGTAGTTGCTCCATCTCTGAGGAGATTGCCAACTCACCCTAACAAAAGAAAACATTAGTGTGCTATTTGCGTCTCACAAAGAGACTGTGATAAGATGACATGATAAATGATAGAGGGCTTTTTTTTCCCCAGTAAAAACACATAAGGTAGCTAAATTGTCAAGTGTAAAGTATATCTTGGCTCTTGCAACTGGAGTGAGTCATTTATATTTTAAAAGGGGGAAATGGTCAGAAAAGCAAGAGTTGTTGGCTCTGGGCTTTCTGTATTTCTTAATACTACTCCAATTGCATTAAGAAATTACATGATATAGTAATTGATATACATGTGCACAGAAGCACCCACCTACACATATGTTCAAGGAGAAAATGATCAAGGGCCAAATTACTGACTTGCTTTCAGATATCCCACAGAAAATCGTGCACGCAATCAAGTGACCATTCTGCTGCCTAGCCTGCACTAATGGCTATTTGAGTGCCCCTGTTTTATTACTCTGAATTAAAGATCCAAAGGAAGGTAATTCTAGGTGGTCATGTGCATTAACCACAGCTATGTGTGCATATGGCGTGATTGTCAGTGCAAATCACTAGTGACATGTAAGAAGCTGTTTACCCAATGTCATGGTTGGGATGTATGTTAAATTTTAGTATAGCAGTTTGAGATTTGGCTGTTTGAGATTGCTAGATAAGGTGGAAATTTGGCCCTGCGTGAGTACAATCTCATGCTGTATGTGGCAGCAAAGAGTATCCCCATCTTACCTCCTGCTCTGCACTGCAGCACCAGAACAACATGATGATCGGGGGCCTTGCTTTTTGCTTCCAAAGTTCCAGAGAAAGGAAGAATTTCAGTCTCCTAAGCACTTTTGCAGCAACTTTCCTCATTCATATTAAATCATTTGACACACGGAGACAGGTTACGTGTTTGGAGGAGGCAATTTATCAAGACACAGTTCTTAAGTCAATGAAATAAGAAATGCCCTGAGGTGAGTAAAGCAAAAAAGTACAGGCATCTTCAGACACAAATTAAGTGCATGAAGAGAATGCCTTACCTCATATATTTACCTCATATCTTGTATTCTTGCAGACAAATTGGTTTATTTCAAGGAGCACTTTACTGCTGCGTGTATAAAATATCTGATGTTTTTTCTTTCTCCTTAATACTTTTTTTTCCCCATTATATCATTTAGGGCTGCTCTTGCCTTGAAGAAGGACAGACTGTGCACCCAGTTCTGTGCTAATGGCAAGTTTAAACTTTGTGCATCATAGCTTCATGCAGCGTAAGTAGTTCCACTGCCTTCATGTCACTGAGTGAGGGATATGGAGGATTTGTTCTGAGAGATGGAGAACTGGGAGAAGCAAATTCTGTATTGCAGTTTGCAAATAGTGGCATTTTGCTACCTGACAAAGGACACTTGGTGGCTCAGTTCTGTTAATGCACTGTAACACACCAGCAACAGCTTTTTTTGTGCAGTGTAAAATAATATATGTGTTTGTCTCATGCATGCTAGAGATCATTTTCCCACATTAGGAATTTTGAATTGGATCACCACAAAGAGAAAGCAAAACCAAATAGGTATGCAAATATCTAATTCTGTTGAAATTTGTGGCCACAGATACAAACAAACCCCATAAAGCCTGAGAGATCGCACCATCTTTTGACAGGAGTGCTGCCTGCTCTGTGTTGTGACTGACCTTGTCTTCCTCAGCTTGGGAGACTCCTTCCCAGTGACCGAGTGTCTGAATTGCAGTCTAATAGCATATGGAGCAGGTTGTCTGCAGTTATTACTGCAGAAGCAATCTCCATGTAGGGGTGTGGGCCATAACGGCCGGAGCTTTGGGGAGGCAGCATTTCATCCCTGTTCTTACGGCAACCTTCGCAATCCAGGTTTGAAAAGGCTGCAAACCCCGAAGCAAGCACCGATTTCCTATCAACCTGTCAAAGAAATAATAAAAAACCCTGTCACCACGACACCGGTGGCAGTCCTCGCCAGGCAGAACAGCAACCTGCTTAGGCATAAATCAGATCCTTCTGTTACGGAGTCGTCGCTGAGAAGACTTCTATATCACTCCGATATCCACGGAAATTAATCTAATTTGTTCCCCGTTTTAATTAACCTCTGCATGTCACACCCAAGTTCCGATGCTCACAAGAAGAATTTGCTAATAATCAGATTATTCTTCAATCAGAAAATAGTCAAGAGAGGATTTTAATTCAAAAATAAAGAGACAGAAATGTTTTAAAAGAAAAATGTTATTTCTTCCAAATTACCAAGTGCTGCTCTCTGGTGTAACATTATTATTCTGTGTAGCAATTTATTAAATGAAGCAATTTATGGTAGCATCTTTGCAAAATGCCATCCTTTATTGAAGTGAAAGCGAGTAACAGCATAAGGACTGTAGAATAAAAAGGCAGAATATCTTCTTTTAGGCTATTACAAAAATACACGCATTGTCTATTTGACGATCAATATGCTACTATAAAATAAAACGGGGCTGTGGTATCATCATCATAATTTCTATTTCAGATGGATTGCCGAGAGCCAAACTGTGCCTTTTATGGAGAAGAATGACAAATGCTTTAATTCAATATCACACGCACGTGTATGTGCGAGCTGAAATTCTGTTGTAGCTCAGAGCCGTGAGGCAAATATTTTAGGATCATTGCGAGTTTAAAAACAACAGACATGTGGGAGTGCTTCCATTTATTTACACTTGTACTGACTTAAAATTCAAAATGTTATTTGATGCTTTTAAAGCGCTGCTGTGGGATGTTAAATTGCTGCCACGCTCTTGCTGCTCTGAGATACCTTTCAACCTGCCAAATGCATGAGGATGATGATGATGATAATAGTAACAGCAGCAGTGTGGGGATCTTTAAAATAACATGGGGCTCCTTCCTATAAGATAAACAGCATTCTCGCTACCCCCCCCCCCCCCCCCCCCCCCCATTTTATGATTCAGCATTTCTGATGCAAGAAAGTGAAATAATGAAAGTAAAATAACAACAGGTTTGTGTGGGATGGGAAAGGGAAAAGGAGCGTGTGCATTGTTACAATTTTTGCAGAAATGGGGGGAAGGAGGGAGAAAAAAAAAAAAAAAAATTAAAAGAAAAGCTTTTCTAAAAAGCATCCCCCCAACACAGGAAAATTCCTCCTCTTGTTTTTATTATTCACCACATTTCCTTCTTTTATGCCTCTTTCTGATCTCGCTCTTTTGTTCCCTTTCCCTCCTCAGATGCTTCTCCTCTGCGCAGCGGGAGCTCCAGCAGCTGGGGATGCAGGACTCGGGGCTGGCAGCAGGTGAGCTGTTGCGGCACCGGCGGCCGAGGGAGGGAAGGTGGTGGCCCACCGGTGCGGCTGGCAGCCGAGCAGCACGGGGCCTTCCGCCCCACCTAACTCCCCCGAGGACAGGATGGGTACCAGGCACCCGCGTGGTATTGCGGCGCGCTGCACCTGCCTTGCTCAGGGCCGGGGGAGAGAGGGAGGAGGGACAGATGGGAGAGGAGGAGGTGGGATGGCAGATGTGTCCTCTGGTGGGGATGGGGCTATCAGGCACCCGTGGGCCATGCCGCAAGAATGTGGGTGCTGGCTGCCGCTGACCCTGCCTCCCAGCCCCATCCAGCGTAATTCTGAGCACAGACACGTGGCAGTGGTAGCCATGAATGGCCCCGCGGGGCTGGGAAGGAGAGGGCTGTTTTACCTCGTTTTTCTTGTTTTTGCCAAAGTAGTTTTATTGCTTGTGGGCACTGAGCCGGTGTCGCAACCGTGCTGGCAGCATCTCACACAGTGTCTCGGCGCGTTGAGGGGAGATCAGAGGTCAGTGCTGCAGTGTACTGAGGGCTGATTTACTGAATAGCTAAATGCATTTAAAATGTAATTTCTCAGAAAAGGTGGCGTAGTTGGGGTCACGCAAATGGGTAAGAGCACGGGCTGCTCAGTGCCCCTCTGTGTTCTGCAGACACAGACCCCCGCTCCAGGCATGGACACGGGCTGCTGCAGCCACCTCTGGCTTCACAAATCTGTGGTTTCTCTGGGCTGCTTCCTGCTCGTGTCACACCCGTGTCTTTGGGACGAGAAGTCCTGGTTGGGAGAAAATAGCGTTTGCTGGTATTGCTCCAACAGCGCGTCCTAAGCAGTGGGGGAACAACTAGGGATCCCACCGCTGCCAGGCCAGGAGGGGCGAGCAAAGAACCTACTTGAAAGTTTCCCGGCGGCACCCAGCTATGGGGCGGTGCTGGCCGAGACGAGCGGTGCCCGCACGGAGCTCCAGGGGCTCTCCGCAGGACTCCCCTCCCCGGGGCGGCTCCGCGGGACAGCCCAGCCGGCCTCGGGCCGGCTCGGTGCCCAGGCCGGGCGGCGCCCGCCTCATCCCATGACGCCGGCAGGGGGCGCTCTGGCTCCGGGAACGCGCTGCCGCCGTCGCTCGGGCCGCGTCCCGGTCCCCGGCCCTTTCGCCACGGACCCGGCACGGCCGTGCCCCACGTGCGGCGGGCGGGACAGGACGGGACGGGGCGGGAGACGCAGTTGCCTTGGCGGTACGGTGGTGCGGAACTGGGCTGAGGGGGCGGCCGACAGAAGTTGGTGACAAAGATGCCGTGCCCGTGCTCGCAGCCGGAGGGTTTCTTTGTGCGTTTGGCAGCGCGTCCCGAGACCATCCTGGCTCGGTGCGATCGGGGGAACGTTCTGTCCTGTGTGAGTCGCTTGTAGAATTTATTCTAAAGAAGAAGAAAGGAAAAGCCTTCCTAATCTTTGCAAAGGTTTTCTGAACGTGGTGCTGAAATGTCAAGCGAAAAACAATTTTCTTTTTGGTAACTGGTGAGTTTCTTAAAATTCCGGTTAGTGTTCAGCACAGAAACATGCTCTGAAGAGCCCCTGTTTCTTTCTCCTGTCGGTGTAACCTCACCTGTGGTCACTGCTCCCCTCCACCTGTGTGTGCGCGTATCTTTAAAGCTCGGTCACAAAAATGGTTTGTACGAAAAGCCTTACAAAACAAAGGTTAAAGAGGACGGAGGAAAATATGAAAGCCCAGCAGGCAATGCATTCCTCCCTCAGTGAGGTGGTCCGGACAGCTGGGGCCGAACCCTCACACTTCGAATTGAGCACCATGGTCCCACGGTTCCCCCACTGGGACACCCCTCCCACGGCACCCTTAGACCGCGTGAGCATTGCAGGGGCACAGTAGCACAGTCTTGCATTGCAGGAAATACCCAACTAAAACCAGGCTAGCCTGAAATAATGCCTTACTCTGTACTACAGTAATTATCTGCAATGGCTGTAAATTCTTTGTTTCCTGTGCACAGAGATGTGCTTTTAAACCAGAAGCTGTATTTGGTGCTTTAGAATGAAAAGAACTACTTTCTTCTTGGTGGTTTGGTTTATTGGGTTGTATATATGTGTGTGTGTGTGTGTGTGTGTGTGTATATTTGTGCAGTTCTTTCGCTCTAGGATATGCAAACCAATCTTTAGAAAATAGGATGCATTCTGCTTTGTCATCCTGCTGCTGGCTTCAGTGTTTGGAGTGGCTTTGAGGTGAGAAGTTTTAATAATCTCATTTTTGAAGTTTTATTTCTGTGCACTGCAGCACGATGGTCAGGCAGCGCTTCAGGCAGTGGCTCCTCGGCTGTTTGAGCAGGAGGGCTGCAGGATGCCCTCAGGAGTGAGGTGTTCTTTAGGAGAAGGGGCAGCTCCCTGCACTCGGCCCGATCACGCGGTGCCTTCCTTCAGGGGGCTCCTGCGGTAATCTCTGTAACATGCCAAATCGCTTTGCTGCAAAATAAATATTCAGAGATGGGGAGGGAGGAGGGGGAGAAAGAAAGGAAAAAATGGGCTTCCCGGTGAGCTATTGATTTGAAATATGAAACATTTTATTGATACGAGAAAACCCGGCCGTAAGGAAGCGGTTTGATATTGCACAAAATGTGAAAAAAAAAATCACGTGCATCTGTTTAGCACAATATACTGCATAATGACAGCAATCTTCCCTGTTTGTATCTACTCATCTGATTATATGGCGTAACAATTCTTTTTGTTACACATTTATTTACTGAAGGATTTTTTTTTAATGGGTAATAAATTAGTAAATCAAATATCATGTGCTTGGGAAAATGCGTTAGCGGGCTCCCTGTGCAGAAGATAGCTGCAGTTGGTATTTTATGTGAGATGCTGAGCTTCTCACATAAACAGTACCTCGCGATGAAGTTATGCGCTTCTCTTGTGGAGAAGACAAAAGAAGTTTTAAATCGCTATTTAGGACTCTTTCATCTAGGCACGTATTATTTTGAAAAGCTTCGGTTTTTAACACTGCAATGCAGCACTGATGTAATGAAGAGCTTTGACTTACTTGAAGTATAACCCAGTGGCCTTCTTTTGATGCTTTTTCCATAGCTATTTCTGCTGCTGCTTCCTGTCCTTGACCCAGAGATACATTGTGAACTTCTCCCCAGCCGATGGTAAATTCAAACTTGTTCCCTAAACAGAGCAGTATGCTGTACGACTTCCAGCCAGATAATGAAGTGTTCCAACAAGCATGTGTGCTACACACCATGTGTAAATGGTACACAGCACACGGGGCACTAAAGTTAAAAAAAAAATACCCCTCAAAAACACGGTTTCAATCCACCAGCAGAGCTAGGATGTTGAATCATTTTCTGGCTGGGTGTTCTGTCTCAGCACAATACTGCTGTACTGTAGAGCAACTCGAAAGTGGAGCAATTGACTCCTGCTAATGTATCCCTACTTATAGCCTAGATAAACATTTCAGTGCATGCAGAAATGGATGTGCTGTAACTGTACAGCTGATTAATCTGAAGAGAAAACGAGTTCGGTGTCTCACTGAGGTAACAGTGCATGCAGGAAGTAAACAAAGTCCTTCGGCTGACACGTGAAGGTGGTTTGCTACAAGGAGGGGGTAGCAGGTTCTCGGCTTGTCTAGCAGTAGGGTCAAATCTGTTGCTCAAGCACACTTAGGCAAGGTGGATAGCTTGATCTAGCAAAATGGAGAAGAGCAGACAGCTACCTCTTGTTTCAGAAAGCAGGCAGCATTCACCCCAGCAGCTGTCAGAGTCAAGCACTGCAACTTTCATCAGATAGTGTGTGTTCCAGCTGTAACACCGTCTGTGCATTAACATGTGACAGCACTCAGCGGTAATGGAAGGGCCTCTCTCATTTCTCTGCTTGTGGTAGTTAGAATAAAGACCAGTAGCACTACTAAGTAATCTGGTAGAAATATCTTTAATGGGCATTGCTGTGTTTTCTTATGATTGTTAGCAATAGGGTCTGATCTCATGGTTCGTAGTCAACACAGGGCCCAGATCCCTCTGGGAAAGTTTTTATCGATGCTGCCTTATGCCTCTACACACTATATGCTCCAAGCTACATTTGGACAAAGACCCCACAGATTAAGAAATACAGTTGACAGAACCTCAGGGAAAGCAACAGTTAAGGTGTAAGACCCACCTCTGGGGCATAATATTTTATCATGACTGACTGACACTTGGTATTGTTCCAAGTACAACACACTTGTGTCACTTGTGGTGCAAAACCTGTCCTTCTGAGAGCTGAGGCTGCTGATGTGAGCTGGCAGCCCCAGCCGTGCCAGCCACTCAGCTGTCTCAGGCCATTATCAGGTTTGGGAGATAACTTTTTGCTTTTCATTCTTCCAGAAATTTCTCTATTCAGGACATATTATAACCACAGTGCTCCTGCTTCTTTCCAGGATCCTTCAGTATCTCTGTCCGAGTCACAACATTTATTCCTTGTTATCTGCAGTTGAAGAATTAATACACAGAGCCAGCACATTTGAGCATGAGCATGTGGATTCTGAAGATCAGCATAAGCAAAGGTCCTGATTTTTTAAAAGCACTGTGTAGGATGTTCATTATAGTGGTGGCTCAGTGGCTGAAGGTATGCTGCACACTAATTTCTCTCCATGCAGAGTTACAAAATCGGCTAGCTGATGAAACAGTGGTCAACATCAATTCAGAGATTTTATTAAGCATTCATTTCTTTTTTTTTCTAACTAAAGGCCTTAGGATGGAATAGTCATTAAATTAATAGAAGAAATAAATTGTAATACTTTACTTATCAGTGTTTATTTTTGGAAAAGCTTTGTATTTTAGTTGTAGCTGATGTCCCTGCTTAATTCCCAGATAGTCAAGGTGAAAGGGCCATTTAATTGAACCTCCACCAGCACAGGGAGAAATTCTGAGTGTGAGGCTCTTCTGAAAGCTCTACTTTTACAAATTA
Organism: Excalfactoria chinensis; assembly: GCF_039878825.1. Lineage (NCBI taxonomy): Eukaryota > Metazoa > Chordata > Aves > Galliformes > Phasianidae > Excalfactoria > Excalfactoria chinensis. The sequence continues at coordinate 18,558,460 of NC_092831.1, forward strand.
AATGTGGGTTTTTGTGTGTAAGCTTTTATTATGCCAACAAGACAAGAACCTGTAAATTGTGTTCAAAAAGGATATTAATATAATATTCTAAGATTAGCTGAGCCCAAATTTCTCTAGGAGCAGAATGGTTCCTATGAAGAAATGGTCAGGTAAAAGATATGTAGTGAAAGACTTAAAATTTTAGAGGATTGTAACATTTTTCATGGTTGTAGAAAACAAAAAGGGAGTTCTACACCATTATTGTTGTGTTGTAGAGGGCTGTACTGTTAGTTGATATGTAATCCCGAACTGCATTCAGCTATATACTGGTAGCGACCACAGAGTTATAAGCCACCACAGCAGCAAAAGATAGGAGAGAAATAAACTATCAATGGCAATTGCCCCTTTGAAAAAGAACAGGAATGTTGAGAGGGGAGGGAAGGAGTTTCCTTGTCTCTGGTGGTTTATTATTCTCTGGGAACAGGTAAACCAACCCTGGCTCATGAAGATACTTCAGAATGGGAAATGTTTTGCCTTTGAAATGTGTGAGATTACAAGTCATTTCAAATAGTGTTCATGGCGAAGATACCCCTGGGACCACCGTACAAGAGCTTTATTTCTTGCCTGCAAATTAGTCAGTTCAAAACACTTCACCTCTCATCTCTGCCTTCAGCTCTTAATACCACACACACTATTCGTAAAATGGAGGATAAGAATGAAAAGGCCCCGAATACAAAAGTGCAATTAAAAAAAATACAAATAGAAGACTGTAAAGGCGAGAACATGTCACATTTCAGAGGACAAGAATGAAATTTTGTTGCCTTTTTGGAGGCATTTCAATAAGCTTTCCTTTTTTATTTGCAGCAGGGTCTCATTGAAACAGCGATGTTTTCTATGTGGCAGACAGACAATAGCATCTAAATTATTTTTAAGAAAGCACTCATAGCAGTAGAGCACCCATTACTACTAAATCCATCTTAGAGGAGAAGGGTGGAGGAAAAGGTAAGGTCAACAAATGTATCGTGTTCTTTGTGTAGTGCTTAACTGACATTTTCCAACTCCCTTAGCCAGCTTTTATTTTATTTTTTTTAGGAATCCTGGTAAAATGCAGCAAAGGATTTAAGGTTATCATCTGTCTCTCCCTAACTTCTGACATCTCTTTATAACAAGAAAGAGTCACAGCCAACTGTAACAGGAGGGCAACACAATGAATCCCGGTAAGAAGGGGAAGGGGGGAGGTTCAACTTTGCTGCCCCTTTGCCCCTGTTTCTTCCTTGCAGAACAGAAGTGCCATCTGTTCCAAGCCGTAGCACACATGATCTTATTCCCATTCAGTAATAACTAGCACAGGAAAAAGATTATCAAGTGATCTGAAGCACCAACAGCATTAGCAAGTCTTCCCTATCCAGAGTGTTTTGTTTGCACCTCCAGGAACTGTAGATAAAGTGGATATGAGCAAGTGCCCTAATTGCCTGGAATTATTCTGCTCCCTGGTGGAGGAGCATATGGTCAAGGTATGGAACATGACCAAAAGATATTTAGGTGCTGGGAAAAGAAGAAATCTCACGAGAGGAAGGATGTTTAGATACTCCAAACTGAATTCAGTAAACAATTCTCCATTACTTGGTGCTGTAACATATCATCAGAATAATGCAAAATCAACTGTGCTCTGTAAGGCTAGACAGCTGGTATTAAAGTATAAGCTTTTGTCAAAATAATCTGTAAGAATGCATCTTATGGTTCATTGTTAAATTTGCTGTATTTTCTAACTTAAAGCCCAACATCAACCTCCTCCCCCAGCACCTCCTAATCCTGAAAACTCAGCTGGAGTTCCAAAGAAACAATGAGAACTTCTTTTCTTCCTAATTCCTGGCAGGTGCCAAAGAAGCTGTGGATGCCTCAGTTATGCTCAGTTATGCCTGGTTTATTACCGATGAAAGTAATGGGGTGGAGTAGCAGACGTTGGTGAAGGAAAAGCAGCTACAGTGCAATGTTTGCAAAGCAAGGTAATGATTAACCACTGTGTTCAGTGGGATTTTTCTGTCCCAGCTCTTTCACTGTTTCAGTGGTATTTTCTCTTGATTTCTGTACTCCATCATTTTATGTTTCTCATTTCTTCGTCCTCTCGTCTTTTTCTCCTTTCCTGGTGCTGCCTACCCACCATGTTACTTAAAGTGCTTTCATCACCAGAACTTGTCCGTGTTGTCAGATCACAGCTTGCTCCCCAAGGACTGGGGGAAGACCTCAGGCATGGGAGAAGCACGGACTGTTACAGTGTAAATAAACTCAGAAAAATGGTCTAAGAGGACAGAGTCAAGAAAATGGCTAGCTAGTAGCTTGTGTTTCAGACTAGATTCTTTTTTATTATTTTTTTTTATTTTTATTTTTTTGCACAAGTCATGCATTCCTTAAGCTGTATCTGAAGTCTGGAGCTCATCTGTCTGGCAAACCTACTGATGTCTACATTGTCAAAATACATGAGACAACATTTCATTTCTCCAAATTTCCCTTAATTTCATTGCCTTATTTTCTTTCTTTTCCTCCCACGCTGGAATGACATTTTTGAAGCATACTTTAAAGAACATAATTTGATCAAATAATCCAAGGGAACTCCCCATAGACATCCATGATTTAACACTAGATCTATTCTAAAGGTTGGCATGTCTGACAATGGAAATTGGTTTAACCTCAGTTAATTTCTAGATAAAAAATGCGATGTGTTTTTCCCAAGTTGGAACTGTATTTTGTTGGCACAGCTTTCAGAAATACGCCAGATAAGATCAAGATGAAATCAGGTGTGGTGCTGAGTACACTGAGCATCCCGGTCTGAGCAGGAGCAGAAGGGCTCAGCACCTTCCTGAGGCAGTTCTCTTTCATGTCCTCCTATGCACTCTTGTAGGTGACTTGCAGGTGACCACAAGGAGAGTGGGCAGGCATTCACTGGTCAGCTGATTTATGGCTTGGTATAGCTGATACTTTGTGCTCTGAAACTGAAAAAGGTCAGCAGTTGAAACTGAATTTTTGTCCTCCGTTTCTCTTCTCCACTTGGGTTTTCACTTTCCAGCTCACAGCACATGCACTGGAAGCCAAGGCAGCTTTTTTCATTAGCTTAATATTTTTCTCCTTGTCCTGACTCACATCCCTGCAGGCTTTGAGCTCCTCTGCTCTGTGCCCATTTGTCACTCCTTTCAAAAGGAAGATGGAAACTCTTGGTATGGATGCAAAACTCAGAAGAGGTCTGTGCCAAATAGGAGCAAGAACACAGCTGCACAAGACTCAGCACACTTCTCACAGACAAAATGCAATGAAGGAAAAGATGGCACTTTAAGCTAAATCAGAGATCATTATAGAATACTTTTCCCATTCAGCTTTCTCTAGAAGGAATATGTACATGCAGCGGCAGCACTTGGGGTATGAAGAGCTACTTAGAAAGCAGAAGCAGTTGCCTGTGTTTGAGGTGTGGATGGCAAGTGAGAAAATCAGCTGTTCCTGCAGAGGTGCCCCCAGCAACAGCAGCTTCTGAGAAATCCTGCTTTTGTGTCCTTAATGAGAACACAGCCTGGAATGACTGAGAGCAAGCTCAGTTTGCAGGAAGCATTTCAGACCAACATCCATTGCCTGAGGAGGTTTCCAGGGGCCAAGCTGAGGCAATCAGCAGTGTAAACAATTCAAGGTACAGCAAGGAGCCATAAACACAGAGCCATAAATACAGCCTGTGCAGGTCCGTGCTGTACTGGTCTGTGAAGGCATGCTGTTCTCTTTCAAACAGGGGTGCCCGGGGGTGTCAGGCAGTGGTCGAGTCCTTCACCCTCAGCCTCTTACTGTGCTTATTTTGCCTTCCAGCTCCTCCTCTTAACATCTCTGGTCTATTTCAGATACTGTACTCAAAGCCTTCCTGTTGGCAAAGGGGAACATACTGCACATATGGACTGAATAATTTATTGTTAATCCAAGGTTTTCAACAGTCTAATAGTAAAAATTACCAAGTTCGTATAGGAGGAGGTCATAAAATGCAATTAAAATTGTTAGACAAAATTTCCCTTTCCTCTAGTGTTGTGCTTCCTCCTCCAAACATGTCTTTGGGTCGTAAGATTGACATTTTAGTATTTTTCAAAAGGAATGGGGGAGTATGGTAATTCATCACCAGGAGGAGCATGATATTTAGAGGTCAAGGGGATGTCCTTTTTCCTTGGTCTGGTGTATTCTTGGATTTTATCTTATATATTTTCTTAACACTAGAAGCTCACTGTGACCCAATGACTGTGATCTGCATCCCCTGTGTTGGCACTCTTGTTTCCATGACTTGCTGTAGAGCCATAGGCAGTTTACTCCACAAGGAAAAGCCACTTGTTTTTACTATAAACCAAAGTTAAATTGAAACAAATCAATTTGCCTGTGCCTCACGGCTACGTGCAGCCAAAAGAAGTTAAAATCTACGTAGGCCAAGATAGAATTGCTGAGGCCCTGTACCATCACATCAATGTAGACCAGGTTGCTTTTTACTTAAAGTGTCAAAACCACATTTTCTAGGCTAGAAAGTCTCCTTGAATGGTGCATGAATTGCAGAGCTGAGCAACGATTTGCAAACCCTCTTATCACTGCAGAATTACAATTGACGAGCAGATCTTGGGAATACTCGCAGTTTTGTGTCTGCTCCTGTATCACACAAATCTGTACAGGACTAACTGACCTGTATTGCCTCATAGCCATTGGGAGGCCAGCTTACAGAAATGCATTAGATTTTCATTGCCTGCATTATTTGCCCAATCAGCAGAAATACTGTGATTAGATAAGAACTGTAGGTTTTGGAGCTAGATTAAAAATTCCTTTAGCTGTTGGAGACTGTAATGCAGTAATGCTATACTGTGATGGAAAGTACAGCAGTACTAGCAGAGTTCCAGCACAGTTCTAGGCTGCAGCAAATGAGAATGTCCCCAGATGTAGCAGCCGTGGATACAGAAACAAAGGAAGAAAATGAATGACCTCCAGTAGGCAGGAATCTTCAGCAAGACACCTGTGTCTCCGCTGCCAACCCTTTAATGAGGTCTGGGAAGGAGTGGATTTCTTCTGGTCACTCAGGTACACTGTATGCACCTGAGCTGCCCTGGGTTGGCCCTGCCTTCCCACTAGATGCTTAATCAGTGGTTCAAGCCCTGACTTAGCATTTTTGCTACAGAGAATCATAGAATGGCCTGAGCTGAAAAGGACAACCATGATCATCCAGTTCCAACCTCCCTGCTATGTGCAGGGTCACCAGCCACTAGACCAGGCTGCCCAGAGCCACATCCATCCTGGCCTTGAATGCCTTTAGGAATGGAGAGATACCATAGTGTAGTCTGTGAGGTTATAGGATAATTAAAATCACACACTTAAGTCTAAGATAGAAACTTCACACACCACAGACACAGAGGAATGTTTGTGAGGTAGTGCACAATTTCTGGAAACACAGCTAGATCCCACATATATGATTATAGATTGCTTAGAAACAGAAGGAGAAATGCCACAATCATATATAGTTAATTTTTGAGCTAAGCAATCATGTGAAGACTGGAAACTAATATCTTCACATACACATTGCACATTTCAATATTATTTTCTGGCATTCCTTTGAAAGCTTCCCTGGAATAGTCCATTTTCTGTGATCATTTGTATTCACAGATGCACATTTTTATTACAAGAAACGCTCACTTCATATATCTCCAAAATTACATGATCACCTTCTTTATGACAAAAAGAACTTTTCCAGCAACTTGGTACATGATTACATAGCTTATGTATATGTAGTGTTTCCATCATGTGCTAAATTCAGGATGTTTTAGAAGATTTCAAATACAGTATTATACAAATTCTGAGTTTATTTAAAACTGATTTTTCCATGACAAAAATGTTTATACCTTGTCGAACCATCTTTACTTTTATGTTCTTTAAATACCTGCCCTTGTGCACTTCTGAGAAAAATCTGGCTCTGACTTCTCTATAGCTTCACATGAAGTATTTTTAGGCTGCAATAAATCCCTGCCATCCCCTTGGCCTTTTCAGGGCTGAGGAATCGCAGCTCCCTCAGCCTCTCCTGGCGCACTGCCTGCTGCAGCCTGCACTGCTCTTAGTGCCGTATGGCAGTGTCTGTCTCGTACTGTAGGAGATACCATAATTAAATTCGTAATTTTCATTTATGGCTTCTACTTTTGTTCACATACTTCTTGACAGCGGAATGCTTTTAACTTGTTCTGCAGCTGTACCCTCTTTTCAAGTGTTATGCTGTGCCAGTTTGGTTGGATGTGCTTCTCTTTCAGCTTTAAGTTTCCCTTCTGCAAAGTCCAAATTTCTGCTTGCTCTGCCTGTTCTACATTTACCTCTCTTGCTGCTAACCAGCCCATGCTTCAGCACATTATAGGCTTGCCAAGAGAAGAATTTAGACTTTATTTTCTTCTAATTTTAGAAAAGGTTGCTTTGCTGCCTGGATAGTTCTACAAGAAGCTGGATCCCAATGGTGTGTTCATCACTGGCTGTAGATCAGACAAGTTTAGAAAGGAGAACATATCTGAAGAAGATATGAAGATTA